>NC_045490.1:5411666-5785000 GCF_009650955.1 Corvus moneduloides | reverse complement strand
GTCACTTCATGCAATTAAAAGACTTTTATCAAAGACACGCATTTCCCAATCCTCTTCTCCAGTGCAGGAATTTTGTTTTTGTTAAAAAAATAAAAAAGAAAAGGAACAAATCCTGAAGTGCCTTGCCCTGGTTTTGCAGGGAACTGGCAGGTTCTCAAATCAAAGGTGTCTTACGCTGAGCAGCCTCCTCCCCAGCCATCCATGTGCTCCTGCACATCCCCTGGCAGCACTCTGAGACAATGGGCAGTGCTATGTCCTTCACTGCTGAGCTTCAGGCTGTATCCCACTAAATTCTGCCCAGCTTTTGGGGTAAAAGCTCAACCCCTGGAGCTGCCACCTGCTCTAAGGACAGTTCATCTTCTGGAGACTGCAACTACTTAAGGTGCCATCGCCCTGTGCTGCCAATGGGCTCTGCTCATGCAGGGTGACAGAAGGGACCAGCCCTGCTGGGAAACTGGGAAAATTTGGCCCTAATGCCTGTCAGCCAACAAGGATTAAATAATGACAAAGGGGATGATGGACACGGTGCCATGTTTGAGAGTAACAGACGGGAAGGTGCCGGGTTGCTGCAGCAACAAGGCTGGGAAGATGGGTTTTTCTCTTGGGAAGATGGGTTTTTCTTTCTCTTTTCACCTGCCAATCTTCCCCCCACGTCAGGGCTCTGCTGCTGAGGGAGATGAGCAGTGACATTTACACTCCCACTAACAAGCTGGTTCGGTGATGGGCAGCTCTGCAGGAGAGCGTCTGGTGTCACAGAGTCTGAGCAGAGAGGAGGGGAATGTCCTTTCAAGCAGATAGAATAATTTGGGACTTTTTGTTATTATGAGCATTACTAGGGCAGGATCACACATGGAAACAGCAAGCAGAGCCTCAGTGGGGCACTCAGGGCCTGGTCCTGCAGCTGATGGGAGAAAAGAGATGTCACTCCTGCCCAGAGAACATCTCTGCACATCCTGTGGGGAGAGGGAAGGAAGAAAAACAATATTAAAGGAAGGATGAGCAAGAAGTCAAGCATCACCACAGGAGCAGTTTCACTTCTCAGCCTGCTCATGGTAGCAGGCTGTGCCATCAGCCGTGCTCCTGCAGTTCAGCATTCCTCAGTGCCCCAGGAATCTGCCTTTGGCTCCTTGGGAGAAACCTTACTAGGGAAGCAGAAGTGAAAGGCTGCTTTCTCCCTCCCTGCAGCTTTGCCCACCACTGTGCCTCACAATGCTCTCCTTTGCCTTCTGGATAAGACAACTTTCAGTTCACCCAAACTGTCACAGTAACAGGAATAGCAGCAATAAGAGTAATAACATTAACAATAATAATGCTACTGCAAAGTAAATGGAAGAAAAACATAACAGCCCCGAAATGAATTGTAGTGGTGATGCAGGAAACTGCTTTGGGTCGTCTCCTCTCTCTTACTGGTTGTTTTGCTGCTGGCATGAGGAGGAAAGTGGGAATTAAGTACCAGCAGCCTTTCCTGGTTGCCAGACTGCTCTGCCACTGCAGCCAGCTGAGGAGGTGCCTCATTGGACCATGAACCTCAAACTGAGGGTGGAAATAAATATCATGGCAAATAAACCCTGAAATTTGTGTATTCCCATGCCCAATAGCGCCAAGGAAGACAGATATCCTAAGGATCTATAGATGCAAGTCAAAGACCTGTGTATGGATTGCACTGATCCATTTGGTTGAGGGAGAGCATCAATAGGTTTTCTCTTGTCTGCAGTGTCATCCTTTTGCACAAAGCTTTGGGGTTCCTGATATTGTGGAGACTTCCACCCTTCTGTTAAATCAAGGTGAAAGTACAGGCTGACAATTATTAGTAATACACAGATAAACAGGCTGCTCTATCTGCATCCCTGTCCCATTCTTCCCTCTGAGCAGAGAGTGTGTGCTAATCAGCCACATTGCTTTAAGGAGCCAGGCTAAAAGATCAGGATGCTGAGGAGGGCAGCCCCCTTTTAGTGTCTTTATTCCTCCCTGAAGCTGGGGCAGCTCCTTCAGACTGAATTTAAAAAGGCAAAGTACCTGATATGTTGCAACACAATTTCCTCAGAGTAATTGCTCTGCTTTTCTGTATCTCCACTAAAAATCTCCCAGCATTTCCCAATTGGTGCTTAAAAGTGCACCCAACAATCTGCAGAGAAGAGATGGCTGAACAAATACACAGTCAAGCCTGGGGGAAAAACTGCATGAAGGCAGATTAGAAAAGACCAGATAAATAATCTTTCAAATATTGAAACTGCAGAAATTAAGAGGATATTTGCAGAAATCTCTCATTACAGAGAGCACACAGGAAGCATCAAGACTACAGCCTGACCAATGCATGAAGATGATACAAGGGAGAACCCCAACCTTCCCACCAGCACACGGTGACAGCGGCGAGTCCCTTGCCAAAGTGATCAATCTGCAAAGCACAGAAAATGAGGTCACTTGTGGAGTTTTTTCCAGCAATGGAAACTCAGCAGAGATGGCCCCATAACAACCTCTTTCAGCAGAGGGTTCAGGACGGAAAGTTGCTCCCGATGGCACTGGAGCCCATGGCAGGAGCTCCAGCTGGGAAGAAGCTTGGCAGCTTACACTGGCAGTGGGTCAGGTGAAGGAGAAATAGAAGAAAAAATATCTTTTTAGCATTCTTGACTGGAACCCACTTTTCTGCTAATCAAAAAAAAAAAAAATGATTACATTCTCTTCTGTTACAGGAGGTTTTCTTAATTGTGAAAATTGAGATGTTTTCGTGCCTGAGGGTTGACTTTTTTTGCCATCAAACCCTAATACAGAAAAAGACAGGATCATTCGCAAAATGTACTTGCCTGAAAGACTGTACCAGTGTCAGGCAGACCACCCTGTACTGAAACCTTCCGTGCTCATGTTGGTATTCCAGTTTGGAGCCTTTCGACGTCACTCCAATATCCTTTTCTGTGTCCTGAATCCCCGCCCTTCCCAAAAACTGTGGGTTGCTTCTTGTAAAACCTGCCAAGCCGAGCAAGTGAATCAACTGTCCTACAGGGGCAAGGAACAGGCTGTGCCACCCACCAGTCCACGTGTCCATGGAGTAGCAGAGAAGAACAGCAAGAACTGTGCAGAGGCTTCATTACCAGCTGCAGATGCTTCTACAGGCATCGATGTTATCCTTTAACTGTGTGGCTACATCTCAAACAAGCCACATGTGATTTTCCTCCCACGTCCACAGAGCAGGGCTGTCAATGCTGCTCAGACTCTGGTCGCCCCAACAGATTTGCACTGAGCTGTTGGGCTGGCCCTGGAGAATCTCTACTGGTAAATAGGTACTGAGTCGATATTGCAGAGCAGCAGCAAGCACGGAGCAGGGGACTCTGGTTCACTCTAGAGAAAGCCTGTCCTAGAAACAGGAGCCTTGCACATGGAGCTGAGCCCAGTTTGGGATCCTGTTGCTGCCCAGATTATCCTCACACCCCAGCTCAACCTGGTCATCGTGGAGGAGAAGGTTTTGAAAGCTGCATGGAGTGACATCAGGGTTAGGTGTGGGAACTTGGTTTCTCCTGCAGTAAAATGAGTCTTTCTGAGCTTTGTCTCTTCCCTAGAGAGCCATGACGATTCATTAGGCAATTGTAAAATCAGAATGTAGCTGCTGACTGAAAGGTGCAGCTCATTAATAGCCCTATTTATTGCCAACCAAATAATTAGCTTAGACATGCATCAGCAGGTCTTGATTGCATATGAAATAACTGCCTTATTACATAGAAATCAAATGAGTTTCTGAGGACAGCTCAGGTGTCACCTCAACCCCAGAATCGAAAAGGAAAAGAAAAAAAAAAAGAAAAAATCCCATCCACTTCGATGTGTTGCTCAGCAACAGAATTTGCGGGGGAAACAATCTAGGAATGAAGGAACGAGCATTTCCAAGAGAACAGGTTATTTCAGGCGAGACATCAGGGACAAGCAAATGTCACAGAGGAGGAAAACTTCCAATTTTTTTCCTCCTTTAATCAATAATTCAAACTAGGCATTTTGGGTAAAACAAGCATTTAAGTTAGCTGATTGAAAAACAGAGATCCCAAACCTTTACCAAGAGTCACATTGCTGAGAAAATGTTTATTTGTTTGTGTGAGGGAAACGTTAGATTTACTAGACACTGAATTAAAAATTTAAGAATGCTCTTAGGAATGTCACTTGTTCATTTAAAGAGGAAGATGATGTAATGCCAGTACTGCTATATTGTGGATATCATTCCCAGAGCAGTTCCATATTAATTTTGTTCTTCTCCTTCCCATGTGCCCTCCTTTCCCTCCCTTCTCCTTTTTCTTCCAGGACAAGACGAGCGCGCTGAGTCTCAGCAATGTGGCGGGGGTTTTCTATATCCTCATCGGTGGGCTTGGACTTGCCATGCTGGTTGCCTTAATCGAGTTTTGTTACAAGTCCAGAAGTGAATCAAAGCGGATGAAGGTGGCAACCCATTCCACGGCCTTTCACACCTTCTCTCTGATCCTCCCCCGGCTCCAAAGCTGCCTTCAGAGACGGATGCAGCCCAGACCATGGGTGGAAAGCCAGGACATAGGGATAATGAAGTGACTGTGTCATTCAACCTGCTAGAAAGGAACAGGAGCATCTGAGGAAGCTGAAAGAGGGTCAAGTGGGCTGTCATGGGGAGCTGATGCAAGATCAGACATGTGGCAGAATGCTAATTCAAAATCCAGATATAGAGCAAAGCCATAGCACAAGCAGCAACAGAGACACATTGAAATTCCTTAAAATTAATGAAGGCAGACTATGGCAGTGTGTGTGCAGCATGGATGAAGTGTGCTGGGGCTGGTGTGATACAGCCGTTGCTGCAATATGGAAAAATCCCCAAACCCAGGCTCTTAACAGAAGATAAAACTGGGGGAGCGCAGTAATGATTCATATCCTGTTGTTCCCTTTGCTGGCACCCTGCTGGCACCATTTCCAGGCTGACAATACCAATATATGCTCAAAGTATTGTTGCCCTGGAATGGGTGATGTGGGCCTCCAAATTCCAGAATTATGGGTCCTGTTTGAGAGAAATTGGCCTCCAATATCTCCTGTAAAGGTTTTTATAACTCCACCCTGTCATGGTCTTGCAGAAGCATATTTCCTACAGCCCAGGAGATCTGTTTCAGCCCTAAATTCTGGTGTGCCTGAATTTCAGAGTGTTGTGTCAAGAGTGGATTAGATTTGAGAGCCTTGGGGATAAACATTTGTGCAGCATCTGTGGAGCAAGTATAGCTTGTCAATCCCTTATGCAGGTATCATAGTGTACAAGGAGGCAGTGGGACATGTAACACATCCCTTGTCTTCCTCATCTTGACCCCTCCCATGAGCATGGAATTTGTGATGAGCCTATGAAGCATGCAGTGAGTTTCAAAAAATCCAGATAGGTTTTTATTTCACTGAAACTCACCCAGAATCAAAAGGAAAATAAGCAACTGCTTCTTTGGGTTTTATGTCATCATTTTACAGCATGCTCGATGTTTTGTCAGCAATAATAACACTTCTAGTGCACTGAAAATGTGCTACAGCTCTTTTCCCGTTGAGGTTCAGGAAATTCCACAGGCAATGAGAGGTACCTTGAGCATGGGGGTAAAATAATAGGAGCAAATAGTGTCCATGGAACTACAAAGATTAGATTATAATTTCTGCCCACTGAAAAGCCAGGTATGGCACAAATGCACTGCAAAAAAAAGTGTGAGAATGCAATAGTTCCATAGTTCTAGTCTTAAGGAGACTCTGCCCTGGTGCTGGTTCCCTTGTGTTCCTTGAAATGACCCTCTAACTCACATTAGTAGCAGCTTGTGGTGTTCTTGCCAGGTTAAAACCAATCTCATGGGAACAAATCAATGCTCCCAATGTTAACACCAGCTCTAAGTTTGTCCCTGACTGTCCCATCAGTGGCTGCCATGCAAAGCCAGTCAGCAGAGTCCAGGCTCTCTCTGGGATGTAGCTCAGGTGTTCCTCTGATCCCAGTCTCTGCTGAGCCAGTTCTTACAGATTCCCTGGGCGAGCTGCACATCCCAGCAGCCCAGGAGGCTGTTCCAGGCCTGGCAAGGCGCCAAGTTGACTGGCTTTGAGTAGCTGTTCCAGATTTATCTGTTATGGATAATTCTTCACCTGACTACCCCAGTCCAGAAAGAATGATGGTGCCCTTGGAGATAGCTTGAATGCAAAGAAACCAAATTAGCTTTATCTTTTAGTTGAATTGTTCTAAGTAGGTAGTTTCCTTAGACTTCTGAAAGCAAACATTTCGGATGTATCTGGAACAGGAAGATGAAATTTTGTTTCCTGAATTAGGCTTGCACTTCCTGGTTACCTCAGTCATCACTGTAGACAAAAACATAGGCACATGCTCAAGTTCTCACATGAGGAAAGTTAAACATATGTTTGCAGTGAGTCAGAGTCCACCGTGCATAACAGCCCTGGAGTAGCAATAGCATCTCTATGGGGAAAGTGTGTAAAATACCTCTGCTCAGATCCAGGATGACTGTTCTTATGTTGTAGAGTTCGAATAGATTTTTGGCATATGGCACTGATGCTTTATACCCCAAAATACTGCTGAAACATTTAATTTTGCATGTAGAAGAGGTGTGAATGAACAGAGCAGATGCAGTGGGGACATGCAGAAAGTGAGAGCCTGAATGAAGACAAGGAAGGGGAGAATAGTGACAGAAAGACAATACTGGTTAATATTGTAATTTCTCCAACATTGCAAAGGACAGGGGGAGATCCCCCCGTCTTTCCTAAAAAGGGTTTTTGTTTAATCCCACAGCAATCAATCAACGAAGCCATACGGACATCAACCCTTCCCAGGCCGGCTGCAGCAGGAGGCAGTGGAGAAAATGGACGTGTGGTCAGCCACGATTTCCCCAAATCCATGCAGACGATCCCATGCATGAGCCACAGCACTGGCATGTCCCTGGGAGCTACGGGATTATAATCGGCCTTTTGACCCATTGCCTGGGTGAGAGCAGGGGCAGCCCAACTCCACCCCTCCAGAGCCAAAAAACATACCCAACACCAACAAGACAAACGATGATGACAGAAGGGACAATTGGATGGATCTTCTCAAGGAAATCAAATCAATTTCCCTTTTTATTTGCAAACAGATCCACTGGCAGGAGAACAGAAACAGGTCTGTACTGCAATAAGGAGAGTGTAATGGGATTTTACAGACTCGTGAACCATCCCTGATCAAAGAACCACTGGAACACTAATGAGGACTATGCCATTTTGTTTTAACTTGGTTGTTAATAAGTCTTAGTGTGTGCAATATATATATTTTTTCTTACTAATTCCTGTGGTGTCAGGGTAACATCAGCCCTTTCCCCCTTCCCTGCTCAGTCCTTCAATCTGGTTTAGTTTGGGATGCAAACCACAGTGTCTGAGCTACTAACAGCAAAAAAAGAAAAACTGATACGTGGCAAGTTGACCTCTGTGCAGGGTGTCAGCATTGACCTCTTATGTCCATCGTGATCCTGCCTTTGTCGTTCTGTGGTGAACTCGGGCTGTGGAGCTATCGCAGCGAGGCAGATGGAGCTGCCCCCGGCTCTCCCTGCAGCAGGAAGGACTCGATGCAGGAGGAAAGCTGAACAAAAACATGAGGTTGTTTTACAGGGGGCAAAGTCATGGGTGAGTTTGGAAACCCCAGGTAGCGTGAGGACAAAGCAGCAATTCTTCCAGAGAGGATGAGTGGGCATTCAAGAGGAGAATCACATGCCTGGAGTGGAGAGTGGCAGACTGGAGCAGAGGGTTGGTCTAAGATCACGGTCGGCTGCTGAAGAGGGAAAGTAAATGTGGTATTCCCCTCACGTGTGACTCTCCTGCCCAGGTTATCGGGGGCTAATAAGCAATTGTGAACCATTTCTTCATTGCTTAGCTTCTGTGTGTGCTCCCTTTCTGGTGGTCACATAAGGGAACCACCTCAAGCCAGGAATAGACCGTCTCCAGACATCCAGCTGTAGACAGCTGCCAATTAACCAGCGCAACGTGCCACAAGTCATGGGGCTGCAATGGGAACACCCCTGCCCTTCTGCTCTGAAATCCCTTTATGGCCATTCTTTTCTAACTAAGAGGGACATTTTGTAGATAGTTGGCCAGAATGGATTCCTGGAAGGAACTGCTGAAGCAAACCAAGGAAGAGATCCTACAAGAGCTTAATTCAAGCCACCATGACATTCAGCAGCATCAGTGCTGGTCACACTCAGTCTCCCCATCAAGCTGTGGCCTGTCTGGGTACAAAGCCAGCCGTAGCAGATTCCCACTTGTGTCCTTAGAGAGTGGGAAGCATCCACAAGCCAGGAAAGCAGGTTGCTGACCCCAGACTTGGTCAGCAAGAAACCCACAGTGCCAGACAGCCAGCTGGGGGTCCAAGCACAGGCCTGGAGATCAAGCGGGCAGGAATGGTTTCCCAGAACTGCACAAAAGGTTCATTCTGTGAATCTCTGTCATGGACAGACAAATGCTTCCCACCCTGGTGGGCCTGAGGCACCTCAGGAGTGTGATATCCTCAAGTGAAGGATTCCCAGGGGAACATCTGGTGAGGGAGAAGATCTGTGGAGCAGGGGCTACAGTGAGCCCACTTAGCCTGGTTCCATCTCACTGATGGCAAATAAAGTTCAAAGGTTCTCACAGAGTCGGACAAACATCTGTCCAGGGACTGAGCTGCTACTGGAGCTTTCTGAGCTGCTTTTTCTCATTTTCTTTTCTCTTTTCTGTTTTTTGCAACATAGCAAGAGAGGAGCCGTCAAAGAAGGGAGGCAGGTGAAGAGAAAATGATGCACGCAAATGACTGGCACAGGTCTATGAGGAGAATCTGGAAGTAAGACTGGAAGCTGTGTGAATACCAGTTTCCATTAGTGTATGACTGTGCAGAGCAATACATCTACCACCTTTAACACCAGCCTGGTCTGAAGCATCTGCTCCACTTACCCACTCGTCATGCAACAATTTGGAGACCAGCAAGTCAGAGTCAAGGTCCTAAGCCTTGGCACAGCATGTCTTGTGCCAATGTTTTCCTCTCCACAACTGGGAACCATTGTGATCTTCACCTCTCATCACTGAACATGAACTCTGTTATCAACCACTCCAAACACCACTTCAGGGTGGTGTTTCTGTTGTTCATCATTATTTTTAACCTGCTTTTCTTACTTTAACTTCAGTTCTGTGTAACGCTAGCACAGTGGAGGAATTCTTACCATCACAAGCTCCTGTTTCCATGCCCAGAGCCCTCAGATGAGTCTCCTGACCCAGCTCTTGTCATGTCCCAGGCCAGTGTGGTGGGAACAGGCTGCTGATACCCACCAGTGCCCCATCCTTCTCCAGGAACAGGACCCCGTGGCAGCAGGTCACAGCAGCTGGACAGTCTCGTGAGCAGAAGAGCAGTGCTAGGACTGGCCACCTGTGACATGAAGATAGGAGATGCAGCTGTCAAAGACTTTTGATCAGCGGAGGGGTTACAAAAAAAAAAAAAAAAGAAAAAAAAAGATGAATAGGACAAAAGCGTGGAAAATGTAAACTTGTAATATGTATTTTTACTACACTTTTCTTAAAAATAGAGTAATGGTAAAACTCTTAAAGACATTGACATTTTTTCTCTAAAGGATTCCATATTTAACAGTTTTGGCTTTCATTAAATTTTGCTCTTTGGTACCTGGATCTTTTATTTAACAGCTGTATTTGTTTTAACTCTCTTTTGGTTTTTCTTTCTTTCTTTTATTTTTTTTTTTTCTTTTGGCAGTACTGCAAAGGATTTTGCTTTATCAAATGCAATGGTGTTTTTCTTTTCACATTCTCTTTTTTTCAAGCAACATTTTTATTAGTAATTATTATTTACACAAAAAAAAAGGAAACTATCAGCTGGAATTTTAGAACCAAGGATCCATGATCCATTTCTCATACCTGTCCATGCCGTTTTGTGCCAGTGCTGGATGTGTGGAAATGAAAATTATGTTACCCCTCAGGCAATATTACCCAACCTGAATCAAAAGAGATTTCTTTGATTATTGCTGTGTCTGACTTGTGAACAGCAGCTGAATAAACTGCTTCAGGTTGAAATTGGGAATCTATCTAATATTTACCCAAGAGTCAGGAAACTAAATATTCATTGGGTTCAAAATTAATGATTTTGCTTTGTTTGGAGTCTTGTGGGGTTATTTTTTGAGGCAGGCTATTAGACGATTTTAGCTTGTTTTTACAGAGAGAGAAGACGTGGCCAGCTCAGAGAAAACTCAGAACCAGCACTGGTCCAAAAATCCCTACCAGGATCAGCTTTCCTAGGAGCTCCCATGCTGTTTCAGAGGCTTGGACATTTAGGATGCTTCTCACTCAGTTTTCACACAATTGACCTGTTAACTTCCTCATCTAAAAGCCTGCTGAAGGGGGAAGGAGAGGAGGAATTAAAGGGTGTAGGACACTTATCCAAATACTGACAGCTACTGAGGTAAACTACACCCATTAATGTCATGCTCTTGTGGAGCACTTGGTGTCACAGAGGTGAAAGGACGTCCCTTCCCGTATCCTCATTCCCAGTTATCATTTGGGAAAGCAAGTGCAAAGGCAAAGCAAGTGCAAAGGCACAGAAGTGCCTTTTGACCAGGCATCCCACAGGGCCAAGGTTAGAGAACCAAGATCTCCAGCATCCACAAGCGGTGTTTTACCCACTGGTAAGTTTTAAATATAGAATCAGCAAGGGACAGAATTAATACGTTTTGAAAGGGGCAGTGAACCCTGAAGCTTCAAAGAACAAGAGATTCCCAAGCACTGGGGCCTGAAAGAGAGGTTTCCCAAGGGCAGGCTATGCTGGATCAGCCCAGTTTGGTCTTCCACAATTCCCTAGGTATCCAGTACTGTGATATGGGCTTGGATTCTGTCACAAAACGCCCTTCTTGCTCAGTGATTCACTCTTGGTTCTCAGGGAGATTGCAAAAATGCACAAGAAACATTCCTTTATATCTTAGCATAAACAGGACAAAATTTCCTCCTAGTGGCAAAAGCAAATATTCCTTGTAATAGTCTCCAGCAAGAATCCTTCAGCAGTTGGTGAAGCAAAAAAAGCCTGACTGAACCCTGAAGTGCAGCAGGAGAGCAACAGATGCATTGCCCAGTCCATTCCTTTGCTATGGGGTCAGGACTCAGAGCTGGGATGATCCAAAAAGATTTGGCTGGGCTTGTTTGTTCTACCTGCCACCAAGAGCAAGGAGAACTTAAATCATCTAAGTTCAGGGAAGGGACAGGGGGTGCCTCAAAATGTTCTGTGAACCAGTGGGTGCCATTGGCCTGTTCAGCTCCAGCAACTCAGTGCCATGTGTCTGTCAAAAGTTTTGGGAGACATGGGGAAGTTTTCACTGTGAACACAGGCTCCTGCTCAGTTTCACACAACATGGTCAGTCACCCAGGGCTCACACGTGGCTCTGGGTCCCAGGAGAACATTTCTGTGCACGTTTCTAATGTGTCCACCACAGAGGCACATGTCAGAGCTTAGGCATCACCTTGAGGACGGGAACACATGGGTTCCTACCAGCAAAGGTACCAGCTTAACCCCAAATACCTTTTGGAGACCTGTGTGGTCTGTTCCCTGATGGCTTTTGTGGCTGCTGGCCCCTCCTGAACACAGATACCCCAGTTACCTCCATGTTACCCATGAGTATAAATCAGAGTGTCATCCACCAGTGCTGGTTTTGTGTCTTGGTACTGCACTGCTGACTGAAGCCCCTGTGCTCTCATCTCTGATACCCAGTTAATTAATTAAATAACAGAAACATCAGGATATCATGGTGCCATGCACACCTGTCCAGCAGCCTGCAGGAGGGCAGGGCTTTTGGGGCAAAATCCACATGGAAGCCCCGACTCCAAGTTGCTCCAGCTTCATTACAAAGATGACACCACTCCAACCTTCCTTCTTACAAAGAGCTGCTCTGGTTTTTGCAGATACTTGGTCCTGATGGTTTGACTGTACAAGAGGGATGAATTTAGTGTGCAAGAACCTGGATTTGGTTCTCCTATGCATAGATCACTCCATCAGAATCCTGACTATTCCCACCCTGGGATTCTACACTCAGCATCACTTTCCATTTTCCTTCTGTCCATCTCTCCTCCATCTGTACATCAATACCACCCTCATCACTGCCAGTTTCTCCTCTCCAGGACCTGGAATAGGCTCTGGGTTTGTACACAGTGTTCTCTTTGAAGTGGGTAAGTCTCTATCAACATATACCTTTAGAAAGCAAATTAACTTTGGGATGGGGCAGAGGTGTGAATCCAGCTCCACCCTGGGCAGAAGTGATCCCATAACCCCTCACACTGTCCTTGGGCAGCAAGGAGCCCTTCTGCAAATGGGCTGTTCTGTGGAGCCACAACCCTGCAAAGTGCTGGGTTACCTGGCTGTTCCCAGAGCTCTTGGACTAATCTCCCTTTTCCCGGTGTGCACTTCTCCGAGGGAGGCATTTCTGTCTGGCTGCCAGGAGAAAATCTGGCTTGGGGATGGAGAGGGGCAGGGTGCTGGGAATCACCTCCATCGAGTGAACTCACCTGCTGAACCTGTGCAAAGGAGAGCTGTCTCTAGAGCAGTGCAACTGCAATCCCCACCCCCGGAAGGGTAATCACACCCCTTTCTCGTGCACTAGCATGCATACACAGATATTGAGATGCCTTTGAGAGCCCAAATTAGCTGTCAAGGTACCTTCCTATTCCTAAGGATCAATAGGGTATAAAGTAACAGCCACAAAGTGTTCATTACTCTGCAGGGCTGGTTTAACACACTCTCTGGATCCCTTCGGCAGTAATTCCTTCCCCGTTTGAGCTGGCATCAAAATTAATGGCATGTCGTGTTCTATAAGTCCTGACTTTTCAGATGAAAGGTACATGGTGTTGTTCACATCACATCACATCACAGTGTAATAAATCAACGCTTTCCCATTGGAAGGATTTCAGACGATTTCACAGCTTGCTCTCAGGAACTCAAAAGGCAATGTCTGCCAGGCCACTGGACCATTAAAAAAGGAGTTTACATACACACAGGAAAAAGAGGGGAAACCCCAACATTTCATTGCAGTATTGTTGCCTGTTTCACATAGGACACTGGGGCCAGGGCAGCAACGCCAAAATTTCCTCAGGCCCCGTCTCAAGAGGTGGTGCACAGGCAAAGGGAGCACATTCCCTGTGCCAAGGAGGCTGTGGACAAGGCCAGCAGAGGCTGGGAGGGTCTCACTGGATCAAATAGGAGCAGAGACAAAAGCAGAGTTTGCCTTCTTACTGCCTGACCCTAGAAAAAACCACTCCAAATGTCCAGAAAAGCAGCAGGAAAAGGGAAGAGGAGCAAGGCCAGGACAGAGCACCCAGCAAACCCCCAAAAGGTGCCCACACAGCTGCTGTCCCAGCTTTTGTGGAAGCTGCTGCCCACAGAGAAGTTCACTTACTTAACCTCATCTTTACCAAGCAAAACTTAAATTCCTCTGCTCCCAGGAGCATGTGTAAGACGGGAAGAGGCTGAACTTGAAAGGGAAGCCATTTTGTTGCTTCAAATTAGCTCAAACTGCGTGATGAGCTTTCCTCACTTCAAAACCAATGTTGTTAACCTTGAAATCTGCATTATTAATATTTCAACATGAGTCCCATCAGGAGCTGCCGCAAGAGCTCTCCTGGACTCATGACAGCTCGTCCTGTTTGATTCTAATCATATATGAATGCATGAGTTAAGAAGATATCATTAAAAGTACATTAAGTTTAATTATGCTAGCAGCCGCAGACAGTGGGAGCATCGGCTTAATGCAGAATGCATAATTAGATCAGACCTAATCCATTAGATCCATATTTGTTAAAGAAAATGCTCCTCATCTATAAGTGTCACTGCAAAGTGATCCATAGGCTTTGGAGGAATAGCACCGTTTTCTGGGGGCTACTGCCCTCCCACCCCTCTGCCCTCCTCCCTGCCCGTCACCCCTGTGCACGCAGCTGAGCCCTCCCTCAGCTCCAGTTTAACAAAAGCACACAAAAAAACAAAGCAAGGAGATCCTTTGCCTGGGCAGCCAAGCCCTGGAAATGTGCTGTGGTGATTTAAGGGAGTGTGGACCCAGATCTCCTTTGCAAGGACCTGGCCACATCAGAGGGTCTGTAGATGCAGGAATGCACCCAATCCCAGGTGGGTGTGTGGCCTCAAAACCCAGTTTCACCAGTGCAGCCAAGCTCAGGGATGGAAAAAGATGATGCCTTTACACAGACTCCAGGGATATTGGCTGCAGAGTGGCTTAGGACAGCCATCCAAATAGAACAAAAAAAGACAAAAATAAACCAAAATAAGGAAAGCAAAAATATTTCATCTCCTTCTTGGGATGAACCAGCTCTCTCCAGTAACACCAGGAGGGTGCTGGCACGGGCCTGCACCTGTGACAGCAGGGAAGGTGACACATCCCTTTTCCCAGCAGCACAGCCCTGCAAACCACCCACTGCATTGCTCTGCCAAGCCACAGCATTCACAGGAAACCACCATCACCAGTGGGAGCCGTGGGTAGTCACCCCCATCTTCACCCCATAGCAGGGATAACCGGCACCAGCAACCCCACACACCCCCAAGCAGCCTCACCACAGCAGGGACACCAAATCTGCCAATGCCTGAGCCCGCAGGTAATCAGGCTGCTGTGGTCTGGTGATTCTCAGCTGGAGTATGGTGGATCCTGCAGCCATGTGCTTGTCCCGTGGAGTGATTTCAGCAGCATCTCCAGCCCAGACCCCATGGCA
The DNA here is from genome assembly GCF_009650955.1 of Corvus moneduloides. Lineage (NCBI taxonomy): Eukaryota > Metazoa > Chordata > Aves > Passeriformes > Corvidae > Corvus > Corvus moneduloides. The sequence continues at coordinate 5,770,291 of NC_045490.1, read as the reverse complement.
GTGCCCACTGTCTGGGCAGGGCATTGCCCAGCTCCTGGGGGCAGTCCCAGAGATGCACCTCCCTGAGCTGCTGTGAAATCACGGGGTACCCACTGCCGCCCTGCTCACTGCAGAGGGGTGAATTTACCACGAGTCTTCACCTGCCGCAGGTTGCTCACACTCATTGTCCACAGACTGACTCAGCTCTGCTCTGGATGTGGGGAGGTTCTGTGAAAGCTGAGGTCCCAGTCCCACTGGTGGGGGATTTCAGCTCGTGTCCCCTCCAGCCTGGAGACAGAGCAGGCTGGAAAGGGGAAAAGGTCAAGGCCACCATGTGACATGGGAGTGAGCGCAGGAGCAGTTGTGGTTCAGGAGGGAACCCCAGAGCTCTGTGTTCGCTGGCACTCATCACAGGCAGGGGACACTTTACGGCTCAAGTGAGCCCTCTAACACCTGCCTAAGTGCTGAATATTATTGCTATTAAAATATAATGGCCTCTCACTGCCTCTCCTCTGTGGAGCTGGATAGCAGCTGTGGTTGGGAAGCCACAGCACAGAGCACAACCCCAGAGGCAGGGCAGAGGGACGGGATTTAAAGCTTTCTGAAAGCACCTTTCACAGCCAAGGGCCAGCTCCAAATGGACCACAATTACTGGTTAGACAACAACTGAGATTTCCATAAAGAGTTCTGAATAAATCAACTGCTGACTTAGGTTTGGAAAGGGCTTTTTGATTTGTTTATTTATTTTGGGAGAGAGAAAGTCCCTTCCAGCCCACTGTATCCGTATTTCATTTTCATCCTTGCCACTTTCATCCCATCTCCAGCCTGCGTATGCAGACAAGGGTGACACGGGGAGGTTGGTCTGTGCCATGGGGTGCAGCAGTGGATGGGATGGGGTCAGCAGTCCAGGCGTCCCCTTTTGCCCCCCTTTTGCAAGGCTGTGGCACACCAGTGCTGTCCTGCCCACTGAGAAGGGTCTCCTTCTCAAAGGGGGTTTGAGGAACCCCATGGCTCTTTCCTTGCCACAGAGGTGGTTTCCATGCTGTCTTTTTTAGGGCTTTTAATTGACAGTGCTCATCAGCATCTCTAATTCCAGTCTAATAAACATGGGGAAAGACTGGCTAAAGGCTGCTGGGGTTTTCTTTCCCATCTGTGTGCTGAAGTCCTGGCTCAGCCGAATAGGAAGAGACACGGCGAAGAGTTGGGAAAACTTTCTCCCTCTAAGGAAGCAGTTGAATTGTAGTGAGTTGTGTATACTCCTAGCTCCTGATGGACTTTTTGAGTGGAGGATATTTGGGGAAATATTGGAAGCAATCTAAACTCACAAGGTCTTTTAGAGGAAACGTTGATCTCCCTAAATGGGCAGCAATTGATATGTTCAAAGAGAGCATTGTGTGCATTCCTGTTTGCACTGTGTGCACCTGAGTGCCATTTAAAAGTAAAGGAGAAACCCCTCCAAAAAAAATCAAATATGAGCACAAAGATCAGCTCTTTGCAGAAAGAAACTCGAGGACCTTTGTGTCCTCATCAATGCCCTTTGGTGTGATAATCCACATGGCAAGATGAAAGGATAACCCCTGGTGCTGTTAATTGTTCTTTCCAAAGGAAAGCAATTAAACTACTGCATTCACTGAGCAATCAAAGGGAAATCTAAGTTAACCCCTCTGTGGCCACTTTGCCCCAGCCCAAGTTCTGACATCCCTGATGGGAGATGGGTTATAGCTGCAACCGTGGCAGTCACAAGCCACACACTTTCAGAGACTTATAAGCAAATTTTAGGCTCTAACAACCCCCTCTGAGATCCCACCAGACATCTGGCAGAATTCAGCAAGATGTCACATATCTCCATCTCTGCTCTAATATATTTTGACTGGATCGTGACACAGCCACATGACCACAGTGTGATCAGCTTTTAGGTTTCATTTGAAGAAGTGTTTTCACTCTGGTGTAAGAGAAATCTCCCCACCCCTCACAGACCATATGCCACATTTTTAGTACATTTGCTGATTAACCAGAAAGCAGTAAGAGAGCTTGAACACTGCTCCAGTGACTCTGGGATCCTCTTATAAACCAATTGGCACAGAAAGGGTTGCATCCCCTGTTCCTTTCTGAAAAAAACCACGAACTAACAGAAAGATCCTCATGGGATCAGTGGTGCTCCCTGAGAAGTCCAGGTGGAAGGACAGGTCACTTCCCAGCATCCTGGCTCCCAGGGGGCTCCCCTCTTCTACAATCAGCAGGTCACCCCACACCCCCTCTGTGTTTCTTGAAAGGGCCAAGAAGATAATTCAGAAAGACATTTTCAAGCTTAAGAAGTGCAAAGCCCAGGTGTGTGGCTTTGCAGCAAATGCTCTGAGTCCAACCTGCTAGGTCCTGTAATTAGCTGGGACTTCAGGACATCAGCACTGCCTCTCTCCACAGGGCACAGGGATGGCTTTCCAAGACAGGCACCTCATCCCTGTTGTTCCCAGAGTTGCCTGATGCCACACAGAGGGCCACACGTGGGCACAGTGGGGTGTAAGGGTCTGTGTCTGGGGCTTGGTGGAAAGAGGATTAACACCCCAACTATGAGCTGCAGAGCTGGGCTGGACTGGGAGGAACTGGGAGATTGCCAGGAGCTAGAAAGGCGTGCTGGGAGAGTAGGGAAGGCTTTGCTGGGAGAGCTGGGGCAGGAGGCACGGCTGGGATTTCGGAATCTGTCACTGCCTGCATCCCATCACTGCCTTCATCCTCTCCTGGAACTCTGGGGAAGATGGGAAAAAAGGCACTCGCTTGCTTTTAATACCACGGGTAGGAGGGGAAACTCTCAGTGCCTTCCTCCTTCTGGCTTCTGAGCTGTGCTCCAAGCAGGCGTGTAGGAAGGAAAGCTTCCTTATCCCAGCCTGTGGGACTGGTGCTTAATCCCTTTAACAACACGGAGTTCTTCAGCTGCTGACAGAGACAGGAGGCTGCTGTGCAGGAATAATGGGAGGGAGATTAAAAGGGGTCAAAAGAGAGCCTAAAAACTGCTGAATTGTGTGTCTGGGGCTTCATAAGAGACCAGTGCAAAAGGGAGGGGGATGATATTAACGTTAACAGGAATTAGGACACTGCAAAGGGAGACTTTCTATCACTGAGCAGAGACAAAACTCCAAAATGCGTGTCCTGAAATGAGCAAAACAAATTACTTTGCAGGCCAGGAAATACTTTTTGGTAACTGTAGTGCATCAGGTAGGGCTCTGTGCCAGCAAGAGAAGATACAGCTTAACTCCAGGCCAGGAAGAAACAACCAAACTCCTGCAAGCAGTCTGCAAACCAGAGAAAAACCCAAAAGAGAGATCCTGACAGACTGCTGTGATATGTTTTGTTGGTCTGTTTTCCTTCTGAAGCTGCTTGTGTTTCTAAGGGAGGGAGGTGTGGTAGGTTTAATGTAAATGAGCTTCACAAAAACATTTGATTTTGTGGGGCAGCTCATTAGCTAAAATGAAGACTATAAAAGAAAAGTTGTCAAAGTGAGACATCTAAAGAGAAGATAATGAGTTGTACTGCAAAGCACAACCGAGTGGAAGGAACACACACATAGAGCTTCTGTGAAAGATTTATCTTGCAACCACCATTAAATCACATGAAGAATTGAAAGACTTTAAATGTGGGAAATAGACAGGATGAAAGGCTGTGGTTTGACATCATGATTGAGGGACTGGCTGCAGAACTCCCTACTGCTGGAAAGAGCAGATGAAGGTGTGGGTATGCTTGCAGATCACACTGAAGATGTTTGTCCTTAACGGGACAATACTCCAGTCATTAAAAAAGAAAAGTTTTAAAAAACCCCAAGCATGTTCACGGGTCACAGCAAGAATTCCACGAGGGAAAAACCTCTGGTGATACCAAAAATGTTATGCACAATCCTGGCCAGCCATCATGGGGAAAGTTGACCTGGAACTGGAATAACTGGGAATGCAATATTGCAGGCAATACTTCCCAGCCTCACTTATGTTCGTGCCTACCAGCAGTGTAGTGGCCACTGTGACCTAAAGAGCCTTTATCTATGAAATTCCTTCTCTGAGCTATCCCAGGAGTTCATAATCTTATTTGAAAAGTTACTGAGCCAAGCACAAGAGGGTTTTTCCCTCCGTGGAATAGCTGGGCCAAAGTTGCATCTCCAAGAAGTTTTTCAACCTGCCTGGGAAATACGCCCTGAAATTGAGGCAAGGAGGGAAGCAAGATGGAGAAGGGGCCAAGGAGACTTTGAGCTGGTAGACAGGAGAAAGCAAGAGAGGGGAGGGTGATAAAACAGACGCTGGTGCATAACGAGTACCTCCAAGGAGCTGTGCTGGAGCACGTCCCCGCACAGCCTCAGCACGAGGCGCCGGGAGCAGCAGGAAGCGCCGGGGCGCTCCGGAGGTGTTACTTTTTGGATTTAATGAGCTTCAGCTGCTCCCTGCAAACGTGCCTGGCTCTCTCCAGAGCTGCTAGTTATGGAACTGGGACATCACCCCAGTCCCCGTTGTCAGTAGTTCCCGAAGGTGAGAGAAAATTCATACGAGCACCAGGTTTGCTGGCTCCGAGAGGCGCTGGGATGAGAACAGAAATCCTCGGAAATCCTATCGGGCTGACACGTGCGGCTCCTCCCACGCTTGGCAGGGAGGGAAAGCTTAAAAGCATAATTTGTCCAGGAATAAGAAAGCAGCGTCTTTGTGCCAGTTGGCTTGGAGGCAGCGAGGGGCAGCAAGGAAAACATGGTATGAGTTTGTTACCTCTCCAGTAGAGACTGGCACGTAATTACTGCTTTTGACCACTTCTGGGTGGGTTGTGTGTTGGAGTGGGTTGTTTTCTACAGTGCCCTGGTATCTAAATTGTGGAGCAGTAGGTTTTTAGTGAGGTGTTCCTGAAGAGCTGAGGGATGTCAGTGAGGCCAGGGATGACGCTGTAGGGTGAGGGGGTGTCTCCTTGCTGCTCAGATCCAGAGTGCTGCACATCCCCGGTGCACCTCTCATGACAATCATGGAGCTCTGAGCAGTCCTTTGAAGGAGAGAGGGTGCCCAAAGTGCAAGTTACCCTGGAAGTATTTGGAGACCTGGGTGCTCCTCCATGGCTCAGATCAGGGCTTGTTCAGTTCCTGAGTTTTTCCCATTTTCACCCATTTTAAGAGAGAAAACATTCCAAGGTTTTTCCCTATACTCTAGTCCCTAGGCACTCTAAGACTGATGAGAGGTGTCCCCTCAAGTGATGGGAGGGAGCAAGCCCAGCTCCTGAGGGACCTGGTGGTACAGAAACCTCAATGGCTGCCTCAGCAGGACCAAAAGCACATACGGGCTTTAAAAGTCACGGAAGATCTTTCTTATGATGGAATATTTCTTTCATTGGCTGACTGCTTTGCCCTCCTTCCCTCTGCTGTTGTCATGTATAAACATAACTTAAGGAACAATGAATTCCCCAGGTCTCAGCTCCCACCGTGTGTCCATAACCGATTATGCTGGTAAATGCTGCCAAGGGCAGGGAATCCATTCAGCTGGTGGATATTACACAGACTCCATTTTCACATGCAGCACAAGCCCTCCCTAAGGAGGAGAGGAGTAAGGAGGAAGATCTCATCATGTCTGACTGATGTTTAGAAAACAACTTTGGGTCCCACCAGTGCCAAAGTCCCAGGACACATCCTCTTGCTCTAATTTACAGTTACAGCCATGGAGAGCTTTCTCTTGCAAGATGAAAGTGGGCTAAAAGCAGCTGAGGGAGGAACTTCAGGAGAGATGAGGGCAATGTGAGCTCCTGCTGCTCACACGGCTCAGCCCAGCCCAGCTGCCTGCGTGGCAGGGGCCAAACGACAGGATAATTGTTCTCCCTGCAACACACTGACTATGTACATTTAGATTTCAATTAATTTGCTGGCTCCAAACGAACTGCCTCCTATTGCTTTCAGCAATCAAGTCTTGTTAAGTGAAAATAGCGTTTATCTTATCTCTAGGAAAAGGCTGGACAAAAGTAGGGCAGCAGAATCCCACATGAAGGTAGCAGAAAGTGAAAGGAGGAGCAGGGAAATGAAGTGAGGGAGGAGAGCAGCCAGGGTGGCCAAGGCAAAAAGTTCTGCTTTTCAGCTTTTTTTGCTTTTTTTTCTCGAAGGCTTCAATGTTTTTAGAGTGTCCCAGTTTGGAAGGGATTTTCTTTTTACCCAGATTCATGTGGTCCCACTTCCAGCTGGTTGTGGCTGTCAGTGGGGTTATGTGTACTCCTGGGGCACTGGCTCATGCTGCAAGGGCTCTTGAACACAGGGTCTGGGCTCCTGAACACAGGGTCTGGGCCCCTGAACACAGGGTCTGGGCTCCTGAACACAGGGTCTGGGCTCATGAACACAGAGTTTAGCCTCCCTGCTGCCTCTGACACCTCGGTGCTGCCTGGGGCTGCTGGAGCACAGCGTAAGTATCTCCCATCTAGGTAACACTGAGCACAAGGAATTGCATTTAATGCACCCCAAGCAGTTCATCACCCCATCTTTGTTTCCACAGGGGCAGCCACATTCCTGGAGAAACAGTGACTGAAGTGTCAAAAGTGTCTTGAAAATCAAACAATACCCAAAGCCCACCTCCTGCTCCCTTTCCCAAGGAAAGCCCTTTCAAAAGAAGACTGCCAGCCTGGCTGTACTGTTTGAAGAATGATCCCAGTTTTCTTACCTTTAAATTAAGTTGCAAAGTAAGTCCTTAAGACATGAGATCTAGCACAGGTTTGGGTTTTATTTTTTCTTTTTCCTCGTCTGATTACTAAAACCCTCTCGAGTTTCCCACCATTTGAACCTGTTATCTCATACACACAGTCGTCATCTCATTAAAAGGAAATCAGAGAAACTGACTTTAATAAATTTTAACACCCTGTGTGAAAAATCTGGCAATTAAAGGTTCCTGCCCCTGGACCTTTGAAAGTGACACGTGGCAAATCCCCTTCAGTCTTTAATAAGAGCGGCTCATCAAAGGATGGTGGCACGCGGGGGTAGGGGAGGAGGCAGGGAAAGGGAAGAAACAGGAGCATCAAAACTGAAAGGGAGGGAAAGACAAAAGCTGACACTCCTGCCAGAAACTGAGGAGAGAACCAGCATCATTAGCTGAGACTGATAAGCGCAGCTCATTCTGGAGCAAAGAAGGCAGGATGGAAGTGGGTCCAACCAGGCAGCACAGGAATGCACCAATTCACAACGACCCCCCAAGTACAGCTCTGCCTGGATTTTTGTGGTGGATGCTGATGTCACAAGGCAAAATGTTCTGGAGAACAGCAAGCAGGACCATGGATCAGGTTGGCTGCTCTTCTCTAGGCCTTCTGGGAAAACATCCTCAGGATAAATTCACCCTCCTTGCTACCTGTTGATAACAACTGGTCTGGGGATAATCACTTCTAATACTGTTTTTCTGGAGAAAGGATTTGGAGCTTTTTGTTTCATGGATGGGGAGAAACAGGTGGGTTTTATCACTGTTGAAGCTTCACCAGTGAGAAGGAGATGTACTAACCAGGTGGTCAACTTCCCTGTAATCAGACAGGAACCTCTCAAGATTTCTTGGTCCTTCTAGCTCCTTCTGAAACCTTGAACAGGTTTTCTGAGCTCTCTATCACCTGATATTTGTACAAATGGTAATTATGATTTTCATTCCCATTCCCTTATGAGTCATCTCAAAAGCACATAAAGTAGCAGAAATGTCTTGGAAGGAAGGCACAAAGTGAATATTGTGGTGGTTTCTATGACCTAGACTCTGACATCTCTTAATCTGGGGCTAAAAGCTCTCTTTTTGCTTTATTTCCACTTCTTTTTTATCTGGACCTTTCAGGGTGGCAAGAGATGGTGAATGAAGGAGGGTTTACGATAGAAATCACTGACTTTGTGCACAGGCAGGTGGAACTCAAGCAGTGAGGAATTGATGATGGACTGGAACTCATTAGCATGAAAATCCTCAGGTGCCTCATAAAGCTTCTCCTCTGAGTCTGCTGAAGTGATAACTTCACTGGAAGAGATTTTTCTGAATAGGAATGGTCAACCAGGGACTATTGGTTTGATTGGATTGCACTGAAGCTTCATATCACACCTGAAGCACAATCTGTGGAGCCAACAAAAGTTTGTTAGGAGACCAAGACAGGAGACTGTGGTGCAGCTTGGCTTTTGCCCAGCACAAGAGGCAGGTGAAGGTGAGCCACAAGCTGAAAATGGACAGTGTAGCAGCTGGAAGGATGTGAGGCACTTTCTCTGGGCAGGCTGGGGAACCCAAAGTGATACAGAGCAACTGAAAAAATGAGGGCTTGCGGTAGGTCTTGGATAGGTAACTGGGATAGCATTGCCTCTTTCCCTCCAGAGGGGAGAAAAGCTGGTCAGCACCCATGGATAAAGCTTGGTAGCCATGTGAAGAGGGGTTACTGCCTTTCTTTGCCTCCATGAGCACAGAGATGCTACATTTATATTTTTATATACATTTATACTTTTATATTGAGGGCTGTTGATCCATTCTTCTTGGAGTACCCACACTTCACCTCCTCCTGTAACTATATAGTTCCTGTGACCATTTCTTCCATCCCTGTCTCTCCTGCTACACATTTTCCTGTTGGCAGACCTGGTGTGCTTTTGGTCAAAGGGAAGTGTCTCTTGGCCAGTTCCTGGTGCAATGGACACACAGCCAGCTGGCAGCTCATCCCATCTCCCCATGGTGTTTCCTTCCCGACCTTTAGTTCTCTCCTTGACATCTAGCATCCACTCATGTTCAGGATTCTGGTTTGTCCCTAAGATTCAAGCACTATTTGTGCCTCTCGGTCTTTAGGGAAAATACATCTCTTTTATTCAGTTGGCCTTTGCTGACACTGAGGTCAGAGCACAGACCACTTTTGGCGACACTGACCCTGCCCCATGTGCTTGCAGAAGCAAAGTGCTATGCATGTGTGTTTGTGAAGGAGGTGTGAGGCCACATTTCTTTAGCAGGGTCTTTGAGACCTTGTAAAAGTAGAGGAGAACACATCTGCTCCACCCCAGACTCACCCAAAACTTGCACGAACACCAGCTCTGCACCGGGGCAAAGCCCAGGGGAAGAGCCTGGGCAGGGCAGCACAATGCACTCTCCCCTCTCACCTAACCCAGCTCCAAGTGCCCCACTTGTGACCCCCATTCTCAGCACTCCCCAACAAATGCTGTCCAGCAGCAGCTGCTCACACAAGGAGGACTAAGCCAGGAGGCTCTCTGCCTGCTGGGTGGCCCACACCCCTCCTATGCCATTTTACAGAAGGCTTTGCTATTCCAGGAATTGTCAGTCCACATCAGCAGGCGTGAGGGAACGCTCAGCACCGGTCACACCATGTCCTGCACCGTGAATGCCTTTGGCTTCAGAGCCAGACGAGTGGTCCAAGCACCTCAAGTCTCCTGTCCTCCAGATTTTTCTTGGCACAGGCCTTTCCTTTTCAGGGAAATATAGTCCGTGGGCTTTTTATCACACCGACAGGCCTTGCTCCAGCCCCCAGGACTCTGGTTCTTTTGTGATTACAGCAGTGTTTAACTTCCAAGGCAATTTAGTTTTTAGGCAAAAAGCAATCTCAGCACCCCTGCCTGCTGCCACTTGCCTGCAGTATCCCGCATCAGCTGCTGGAGGGAAAACGCAGCTGGGACCCCTGGGAAGGCACGAAGGCCAGGAACTGCAGGAAGTCGAGGTGTTTGATGTTTGCTTTATTTATTTATGTAGCAGCCACCGTCTCCTCGAGCATCCCTTTCTGCCGAGGAGCGATAAGCTGCTCCCGGCTCCTGCTTGCCCACCCCTGCTGGCTCCATTTTCTGCCAGGCTCCATCTCGTTAGCATGCACCAAAAAGCCCCCGCTCACATCCCTGCAGGGCTGCCCTCCCTGCCCTTCCTCTGAAACACTGCCGGCGTGCCATGGAAACGGCCGGGCTGCCGGACTCAGCAGAGTGTGCAAGGGAGAGGGACCAGGGACAGCTCCAGAGATGCCCTGGGTAGCCACAAGACAGAGATGCAGCTCCAGAATTAAATTCCCCACTGCCCTTCTCACAGCTGGGCTGAGTATGGTGTGGTGTACAAAGCAATTTAAATATGTGTAATTAAATCAACTTGCTGGCATGGTGCTGGTTTGCAGCTGAAGGTCAGTGATTCACGTCTGACGCAGCACCAGGGTGACTGAGGGCTGAGTCCAAAAGGCCCCATGCTTGGATCTCCTCCTGCATCATGGGTGGGAGCATACCCCTTGACATGGGCTCTGCAGTGGGCTTGAATTTCTCCTTGTGGGTGCAGCTCATCCCCAGCTGTGCCCAGCTCCTGCCATGCCACACTGTCCTGCCCACTGCAGCTCACGGTGCCCCTGGTTCCCTCACGGCTCCAATCCACACTAAAGCCTCATCGCTTTGCTGGGGTCTGGGTGTCACCAGCAGTGTGCAGTGTGCTCTGCCAGCTGCTGCTCCTGCATCCCACATCTCTGCGTACTCCACACTGCAATGCCCCCGCTGTTCCTCTCCTTTTCCCAGCACACTGCAGCTGAACAGCCAGGAGAGAGAGGCACACTGCTGGGCAGGATAATTTCTAAAAGGGGTCTGGTAGAGCTTCCCATCACAGCAGCAGGCTCAGAGTGCCGTGAGCTGAAGAGCAGGGAAAGCAGTTTATCCAGAAGTACCTAGCAGGGGGGAGGATGCCATCGCCCAGGCAACAGCTTTGCTTGCCTCCAAATACAAACCAGGCAAGTTATGGCAGAGCCTTTCCCATGGGCCAGGCCAACACCGAGGGGACATTTGTTCTCATGCATGAGCTGGTCTCTTGTGGGGATGCTGGAGCTCCAGAAACACCTCTCTGGCCACTGAATTAACAGCAGCCCTCTCGTGTAACCAAGGGCTGCTGGCTGCACACACAAGCCCTGCACTGGCAGCACCTGGGCTTCCACCCCAGCTTGGCCACCCAGCTGCTGCTCGACTGTGGGCGAACAGCCCCGCTTTCACAGTGCCTGGGAGCGGTGTTGGACAGGGCTGGAGAGGGCACAGCTCCTCCACAGGGAGCTATAATTAATATCTGGAAGCTGCCAGCTGCCCTGGCAATCCCAAGCTATCCACGTTGTGCCTGTGCCATTCACACTCCTGCTTTGTGAAGCGTATTTATTATCATTATTAATTACATACGGCCCTTAAAATAGGGAGGAGGGGGAAGGAATGGCCAGTACTTTCCCACCATGGAAAAGCAAAATGCTACATTTTGTACTTGTTGAAAGTAAAAAATCTTTCATTTCATGGAGTGTGAGATGCATTACTAATTGCACAATTATTTTGTTCCGTGGCACTCGCAAAACAGAACTTGGAGTGCTTTCAGCAAATTCTGGTGTTGAGGAAATAATGACTTGGGTTTTTTAAAAAAGTACTAAATTACATGCTCTTCCTTTATGACCATGATTTCTTGGGTTTCTAGGATATTTCTGCCCTAACCCTTCTAAAGACAGAAGAAGCAAAGCTTTACTGCATTAGCAATGTGCCAGAGTCAGTGTGGACGCCGAGGAAAGGAAGGGGCTGTGCAGGGACTGCTCGCTGCCCACCTTCCACCACCCCAGGCACCAGCTGAGCCCCTCTCTGACAGGATCAGGCTGCAGGGGGTCACTTGCTTCACCGTGAAGGATGGTCCCCTGAAGGCCAGATGACACCTGACATGCAAAATTCGTCCTGTGCCCTACAGAGGTGCCAGCAAACATCAGGAATGCAAACAGCTGGATTGCTCCCAGGGGCAGAGGGGGGTGATGCAGGTGCTCCAGCTGTCCAGTACAAAGCTTGAGCAGTGGAACAGAGGACAATGTGTGTTTGCACTCAGTGAGAGGGACAGGGATGGAGCTGGAATAGGGCAGATGAGTTCCTTTCACAACATGTGCACAGACCTCAATGTGCAAATGCTCCCAGGGAGGTGGATTATGCGGATCCTTAAATTTAGAGGCCCTAAAAGTTCTCCTGAGGTGAGAGGTGTGGTAGCCCCACCTCTGCAGGCTGGGCTGCAGTGTGTCCTTCCTTCCATGGCTGCTCTGTGTGAGCCCAGCCTGCGTGGTCTCCCACCATATCTCATCAAGACAAACTCAATTTAATAAACCGTAAAATTAATGACATTGAAAATAGTTCTATGGACTTCTTTCCTGTGTGCTCCTCCCTTGCCACTCTCCCACCACACACATAAAAATCCAGCTGTTGGCCAGCCTCAGGTCTCTCTTCCAGCTCTGCACTGGGCTGAGGATGTGCCTGGCAGCTTGCGAGAGCAGCATGGACGAGTGAGAGCAATCTCACTCAGCTCAGCAGGTAAGCACAGATGTTTGGAAAACTAACCTCTTCAAGATGAGAAGAAAAATAAGTCTATTTCAGTGAGATTGATCTGCTGGCACCAACAGAGCAGCCAGCTGGACTTCTAGGAGAGCAGCAACAAACAGCAAATTAGAAGGTGCCAACCTGCTGAGAGTTCAGGAAAATTAGAAAGAAGAACGTGTGTCTCAGCAGTGGCTGGCTGGGATAAAACAAGTCCTTGTGGCCCTGCAAGCCAGCCTCTGACTCTGCTGTGGTGGCCAGTGGCCATGTGCTAAGGTGAGGGAGCCAATGGCCAGGTGGAAGCTGGCCCTGGAGCACCCCATGGGGACACTGCACCGACAGCAGCCACCAGGTACCTTCTGGCCAAACTGTTCCTCCTGCCAGCCAAAACTTTGACTTCCTGTCAGTTAGCTGTATTCTTGAGCAATTTCTGCTTCTCTCAGAAGGCTTTGAAATACAGCTACAACTACAAACCCCAAAATGCCAGTACCTGGTGTTCAGCAGGAGCTCTGGGCAGGCTCTGCAGGGCACTTTGGCCAGTGGGAGCACAAGCAGTGGATCACCCTCCTGCTACAGCCTGCAGCCCCTAGACTTGGATTTTCCTAAATGCCCCCCAATTCCACCTGAATGTGCTGTTTCTAAGTCTCTCTCTTCTCCTGACAGTGAGATACTCCTCGCTAGGCAGCTAAAGAGGAGCGAGCTGTGTTCAGAGTCAATCATTCCCACAGGAGGTCGGGGGGGGTCAAACAACTCAAGTTGCCTTCCCAGACTGTGAGGCTCTGATGACAGATGCTTCCACCAAGGCACAATAGTTCAGTAAGTGTTATTTAGCTGCACTAAGGAGGATCTGAGCCACAGAAACTCGGTCTTTATTCCTAAATGCTGACCTAACATATACTTTAAATTCTGATCCCATGGGAATGACGGCACCGATGTTTTCCTGCACCAAACCTGATGCAGCTCCAAATGAGATGGATAATTAAACATCTCTACTAAAGGTCTCAGAATAAAAAATCCAAGATTATAACAGCACAGAAGCACATCACCGAGGAGTAAGGATTGACAGTCACATTCTGCTCAGGTAAAGGCAATTACAGCTGTGGTTTTGTCTTTCTCTGAAGTCACAGAATGTTTAAGAAATATTTGTCCTTGGTTCTAAGGAGACAAAACTTCACCTGACATTTTTGAATTTAGTTTAATGGAGTTTGCTTTCATTCCTTCTTCCATTCCTGTTGAATAAAGGCAAACACTTTCCATTTTCTCATGCCACTTCTATCACAGAAATTAATGCTCTTTTTTGGCTGAAATGTCTGGAAGGAGTGAAACCAGCCCCAAAAATTACTGCAATGCTGGATGTGCAAGACAGGCGAAGTGAGGAGTCTGCTAACAAAGTGAGGGTGGGAGAATGCTTGCAAGTGCTTTATAATTGCTAAGATTTTTTTTTAATCCTGTTTACATTTAACTTTGCACATTAAGTTCATAACCGTGGTGTGCAACCAGGTGCAGTAGCAATATACAAAATCTTATTAAGAGGAGCAAATGAAGAAGATGGGAGGATCTGGGATGGGAAAGGAGGGGCATTGAGATGGAATTAACACCTGCTGGTTTTCATCCTTTCTACCAATATATTGCTTGTCAAGAAACTTGAAGGGGACCAACTTCTGTCAGTTAACGATGCACTTGAGAGAAATAATTGGAATGGAAAATGCAATGGCTCACAGCAATCTCCAGAATCCCCTGGCTCCTTGGCTTTCCATCCAGTGGGCACTTCCTTGCTGCAGTTTGGCATCATTCGAGGTCCCTCCTGCTGTTCTCCTCCTCTTGTTTTGCTAATTGCAGTGGTTTTTCACAAACCTTAAATACAAAAGGGTCTTGAGCAGTTCTTGCTGTATTGAACCATTGTGTCAGCAGCTTTTCAGCCCTGCCACAAATGCTCAAGATAAAAGACTTAGATTTTAACCAGGTTGCTATTAGAATGGAAAAAAGGACCAGTTGATTACTGGTATCCCTTTGGGAAGTCTCTCACACTGGTGCTTCAACATTATCAACCCCTTCATATTACGGGATGTAGAAATGAAAGTTAAGTGTCATCATCCTTAAACAGAGACAGAAGCCCTGGACCCAGTTAGAGGTGACTTGGTAAGATTTTTCAGAAAGAAAAATAAGTGCAAAATCAGAAAATTAATCTTCGCCTTGGAATTTTTAAAATTCTTATTGCTGCTAGAGGAATAGAAGGACCTGTACAGAGAAAAACAACAGAGGTGTGGGTATATTTCAGGATTTATATTTCTGTGACTTTTCTGCAGTCAATAGGTACCTGCTGCCATGGGCTGGGCTGCATCCTGAACCCTCCCTTGAAGAGAGGGTCATGAGAGCCCTCCTTGCATCCCAGCACCTTTGGAAAGGGAGGTAAGGTGCCAAATCAAGAGCTGCACCCAGGGCTGAATCTGGGCTAAAATCTCCTGTCAGGCACTCAGTGAAACCCCCAGCCTCAGGCAGCAGCTATTGGGCAGATGAGTTATACTCAGTCAATTGAAAATCCCACTGACAAGCTCTGCTGAGCATCCCTGGGGCAGCCTGGATGCATCATCCTGCTCCCAGCAAAACACTGGAGCCCCTCAGACTGGGAAAAGGCACTGGAAAAAGCAGCTGGACCCTGTTCCCCTGCAAACCCACACCTGCAAGCCCAGACCTGAGACAGCCTGGGCTCCCCACGAGCGCTTGCAAAATCGAAACTCAGTTCAGCACAAGCCCAGCAGCCCAGCCAGCCTGAGGCTGGATCTTTTCCTTAACATAGGAAAACATCTTCTGCAGGAAACAGAGGAATGAGGGCTTTTCTCTGAGATATGTCATCTCCCTCTGCCACCTTTAGCTCAGTGTTAGCGTGGAGCTGCCAGGGGGACTCTGACCTTTGTGGGAAATGTAAAAATCATTGAGGCTTTCATATTGTTTAATATTCCTCATTGATTAGTTTCCATCTCCCTGAAGGCAAGTGGATTTGACTTAGAGCCAGAGCTCAGCAGTACCCAGTGCTGTGGGTGGTATTGAGCTTTCAAGAGAGAGAGAAAGCTGACAAAATAAAATGCAGGGAATGACTTTCAAAAATAAGGACAAGAAAATTAATAACTTTCAGAATGGATGTCTTTTTTCCTGTCCTGGACTAAAATCTCACTACCATTTGCATAAAGCTTTAACTCGCAGAGACAGTCAAACACTGACAGCTTATTTCAGCTCCAAACCATGGAACTCATTTGTTGCAGTGACAGAAATATTATGTGGGCCTGTTTTTAATTTTTTTGTGCCAAAAATTGGCTGTATTTGCTGTGCCCACCCCAGAGTAGGCTTGTGGGTGCACCAGCCCTGTGTCCTCACCAGTGATTTGGGGTGCTGGTGGCACAGTGCTCCCACCTCACCCCCTCTTGTCAACAGGACTTCCAAGGCCAGCTTTGAGCAGGCAGGAGGAGGAAGAGCTGCCTGCTCAGTCAGCACAGGCAGAGCAGCTGCCAGGGAAAAGGCAGCAGAAACAGGGCACAGAGCTCAGGGTGGGGCAGTTTGCACTGAATGGGGGCCAGTGCAGCTAGCATGGATGGAAATCCCCCCCACGAGGATTTCCTGCTTCTCCAGACCCAGAACATCCAATCTCACATAAATCCATCCTTGTGCCAGACAAGCTGAATGAAGCAGAGCTGCTGAGTAAGGAAGGGACCCGTTGAAAAGCCTGTTTAATTGCCTTGAAACTTGTTTTGAGGAACCATAGGCAGTAATCTCCCTTCTAATAAAACAGCCAAGAATAGCCTTGTCTGGGCAGCTCTTGCTACTTGATTAATCGCATCTCGGCTCTGGCTTCTTTCTCCCAAGGCTTTTTCCACAAAGCCCCGACTCGCCCCATTCCACTGAGTCATCCACAGCTCTGATCCCTCTGCTCCCAGGCTGTCTCTTCAGGCTCATTATATTTTTAAAGCCTGGGCTGGTTCTCTTCCTCTGTGTCTGGCCAAGTAAACGCTGGGATCTGCTTTATGAAGCCAGGTTTCACATCGCCTGCCAGGAGTCCCAGCAACATCCGCCAGCGGGGAGCAGTGTTCTGCACATCCCATGCCATGCTGGCCGTGCCACAGCTTCTGGCATCAGCAGAGGGAGGAGCACACCACTCTCTTCTGCCCAGTCATTCCCTCCCTGGTCCCAAGCTTTCGGGATCTCTGGCATTTTCAAATGCTTGTTACAACTCTCCCCAGTTTGCTTTAAGGGGTTTGTGCTGTCCTATGTCAGCTTAGGTGAGGTCACTATAATAACAGCAGTAGATAATGAAGAAATAATGAGCATTAAGAACTACCTTCAGATTAATCACGGCTTTATTTATCTATTTCTAGGTACAGCAGCACACCTCCAGGCTCTCTTATCTTTTTGGGTGCACCTGTAACTGTGAAAGCTCTAAACTTGCAAATCCGAAGCTCAGACAGGGTAGTTCTGCTTCAAATACTCCAGTAAGGTAATAATAATTTAAAAAAAGGAGAAAAAAAAAAAAAGAAGAAAAATCATGCTCTATATTTGGTCTTTGGATTTGTTGGGTGTGCAGGAGAGGAAGGTTTGGGGGAGCTTATGGATTTGTACAGGAGCTGAAAAGCTTCTGCCTTCTTAGCAGCCTTCATTGCACCATGTGCAGACGGGAGAGAGCTGCTCCTGTTCTTGCCAGTGTGAGCCCCAGCACTGCCCTCCATCCCTGCTGAATGGTTCTGCTGAAATGTGGACACTGGGCATGAATTTCCCCCAGTTCTACTCAATGCCTGTAAAATTTGCCTTTTAAGCATCTCTTTTCCCATCTCAGAATAAAACTTGGCTTCCTTCTACTGCAGTTATTTGTGGGAGCTTTACAAGTGTCCAGGAAAGAGAATCATTTTCTTCCTTCACTCCTGGACCCTTCAAAAATTCTAAAAAAATAGATTTGATCACCTTCCTAGAAAAACAATAGTGATGTCAGTGTGTCTGAGTCACAAGGGGATGTTGTAACCCCTCGTTCTGGGATGGGATCCAGGAACCAAGAATTGGATTTTCACAGCATTTGGGATATGTCATGCCTGACTCCTCAAATTTTAACTTTTTAACTTTTTTTAACTTTTGCCCAGGATCTTGCAAGCTCTCCAGGCTTGTAAAAAGGATTTGTGCCACACAGTCCATCTTTTAGCTATCTGCAGCAAATCTGGGCACTGTGTACAAGAAAAAGAAGAACCTCAGTGGCAATTCACTGACCCATGAATAAAATTTGATGAGGAGGTGCCTCCATTCAGTCCTGACCACTTTTGCTATTTACACCACACTCCCCAAAGTACCTGGTGGCTGGCTGTGAGCAGTGAGTAAATCTCTGCAGAGGACAGAACTCAGATGAACCTGCATTTAATGTGAGTGAGAAGCCCTGATGTGAGGGGTTAAACCCTCTATTTTTACAATATCTTCCAGAATTCAAGAGGAGGTAAATGTACCAGTGAAGTCAGATCCATTTCCCATCTTTTGGGGAACAAAAGACAAGGCATCCATGTGCTTTCTGCGGGCTTAAAAAACCAGGAGCCAGAGAGAGCTTCCAGTCTGGTCAAATTTATTGTCTTTCCAGCCTTGACTTTCACAGCACTCCCCCAGTTTTAGCTTCTCATTTTTCAGTGTTTGGGGCTGGCTGGCAGGTTTTCAGTTTCCATCAGTGAAGTGAGGAGGATGGTTACCCCCAAATGCCCAGGAGCGCTCAGAAGAGCCAGGGGAAGTCTGGAGGAGGGAGCGAGACAGCGACGTCTTTGCAGCGGAGACAATGAAGAGGGACAGCTGTGCCACAGCACAGTCCCACCTGCTGCTTTTCAGTAATCACCCAACTGGGCTGGTTTTTCCCCCCTCTCTCCTTTCTCACTATTAAGATTTATGGGCAGGAATGTGCCCAGCTGTGTCTGACCAGCATAAACCTCTCGTGGCTGGTAAAAACCGACGAGCTGCTCTCCCCGCTTGTTAGCAGTCAGGAAGATGGAAGGAAGTGGGAGGAATCCAGAGGGTGAGGCTTTCTAATGCCTCACTCTTCACTGCTGAACCCAGAGCTATTTATGGTGCAATTATCACCACAGACAGACTCCTTTATCATCCAGCCAATATTCTGGGTAGAAATCCTATTGCAGCCCAGCCACTCTATACGTCATCTAGGCTCAGGCAATGGCCAGGTGAAGAGGTTTGCTTGCAGGAAACATATCTGCCAGACACTGCTGGGCCCTGGCACGCCTGCTCACCCCCTATTTATGGCCAGGGAGGAGGCTGTGTCCTCCTGCCCTCCCAGCAGGGCCCAGTGCAGCGGGAGCAGGTGAGAACAGTGTAGGGCTGTTCCACACAGCGATGCCAACGGGAACTTCCCACGGGAATCTGCTCCTGTTGGGGCATGATGGATGGGTTTTACTAGGAACACAAACAGCAACAAGTCTTCTGGACTGAGCATGGCTCAGGACAGCAGCGGAGGGAGAGGGATAGAAGGGAAGTGACAGGAAGTGAGTTTTGAATCCCATGTGGTTTCATAAATGAGCCACAAGGCAGGGAGGGGAGTGAAGCACCTTACACCCTGGTCATGTCTCTGAAGAGCAGTTCCCTGGGTCTCTGTGTGCCCCCACAGCTCTGGGACACCCTCCTCACCTCCTGCCTGGCCCCATTGCCTGAGTCAGTGCTGTAAGAATCGTCCCCCAGGAGTCACTTTGGGTGTGCAGCACAGCTCCACCAACTGAAACTTGGATTTTCTTTTTTCTTCTTCCTCTTCCCAAAATTCCTTTTACTCTAGAGAGGAAACTGCACCATTCTCCTTAGTCTGTGCTGGAATCCCTCACAAAGTTTGGCTGCACTTCTCCATGGGGCTAGAGGGTCTTGGGGCAAACTCCCACACAGCCTGCTCCTGTGGCTGGTTTGGGACAAGACCAGAGAAGATTGAGTCAGGAGGAGATCAGTGAAGCAAGGTTTCCTCTTTAATAACCATCTTGAAAAAGACTGTGATGTAGATTCTCTGATGTCTAATGAGAGTTGAGCATACCCTTCCCCTCCCCATTGGAAGATGCATTTCTTTCATCCATTTCATTTCCCATATTCACAGACCCTGCCAGGACCTCAATACACCTGGAAGCCTCTTCCCCTGTGTCAAACATGGGTGGTCCTGGGCAGCTGCTGGTGGGAGCGAGCGAGAACACACACAAGGCTGCTGAGTCACAGAGCCTGATTTTCGTGGAGAATCAGAGTGAACTCCCACCCACATCACTGCTCCCACTGCCAGAGCAGAGCTGGGATGTGCCCTGGCCTCTGCTCCACCCTCTCCCCTTTATCTTTCATTTCACAGAGCAGGGATTTATTTATTAAGGAATGAGCCTCAATACTTGCAATGAGTTAAATTCTTGAGGCACAGTAGCTGAAATAACCATCACTCACCCTGCCTGTTCACCTTCTAATTGTCACTCACTTCTGCCTTTTCACATTGAAAAGGGAAGAATAGATCTAGGCAATGCAATTTAATACACCAAACATACCACTTAATTGCAATCCCCATAAGCCAGACACACAAAACTCTAAACAAATTCGATTAATTTATTTCAATTTGCACAAGTCTTCCTCTCAGACTGTAATTAATGGAGGGAAACAATTAAGGTAAACACAGCCCAGCTGAGAGAGCTGTCCTTGCTAAAAGTCACATTTATTTTAATAATGCTGTATTTATGTAAGTTCCACGCTTTTAACAAGTTTCCCATTTCCTCGATATTTAATCAGTCCTTTAAATATTTTGCCTAGGCTCAAAGGGTTTTGTGAAATCGGGAATCAGGAGGGAGAGACCAAATCACCGATGGGCACTTGGGATGGATGTGGCTGTGGGCAGAGACTCAGGGGTTAATCCCTCCTCCAGCTGCTTCCCGGGGGCTGAAATGTGATCCTGAATCAGGTGGTGTGGGAGTGCTGGGAGGCAGTCCCCTGTTACTGTCCCAAACCCAGGGCTTCCCAGTTGCAGGCTGGTAGCATTGCTGGTGTGAGTGGGCTAAACGGGTTTGGAAAAGCCTTTGGAAAAAGGCTGTCACTGTAAATCTGTTTATTAATGGTGTAAATTACCCCCGGTCATGCTAAGGCAGCTCCACCTGATGCATCATCCTGGATCTCCTGCTCCTGCTTGGATCAGGGCTTGGCTTTGCACAGTTCCTATGTGCAGCACAGCCAGGGAATGCCAGTGCAGCACCTCCAAAATGCCACTGCACGGAGGCAAAGGCATTTGTCCGGCTGCCACTTGATCTCTGCCCTGGCTCACCTTCAGCAGTGCCCGTGATCATCACGCTCTGCCCTGTACAGGACAGGGCTGGATGTCACCCCCTCGTGCAGCCTGGCCGGAAGGAAGGACAGCACAAACACCAGCACCGTGTGATTTTTGGGGTTATCCCGTGCAGAGCCAGGAGCTGGACTCGATCTTCCTCGTGGATCCCTTCCAACTCAGGATATTCCGTGTTTCTACGATTCTACCATTTCTCCAGGTGAATAGGCAGGTCCCACTTCCAACTGCTCCAGCAGTGACTTTGCATCACATTTTTTTCATCACCTGTCATTTTCCAGCTTTGAATACATCCCGTGGGTGAGTTTCTTGAAAGAGACGGCACATCTGTCTCCATTGCTTTCCTTTGCTTTTTTCTTCTTTTCTTCTGAGAAAACAGGAACAATACGACCCGTCTTTCATTGCACCAACTGGTATTGCTAAAGGGTGGAAAAAATTAGGTGCTGTTTTTTTCCTTTTTCTTCCCACCTTCATTAACTTTAACATGTTCTGTTCTCCTCTTCCAGCATGAACGTAGCATTGCTAGAGAAGAAAATCTTAGCTCAAACAATCTTGTGTTGATTTTCCGCTCTCTCAAGTACCGGCTGGTCTAATTAGTTTGGAAATGCACCATTTGTTAAAGAAAGATGAGGCACAGTCTGACACCTGCTGTATTAATTACTTACCTCTATCTAATTGCTTGCCCACACTGTTAGGTGAGGGAAGTTGTCACCCGTGTCTCGATTTGAAGGGGTTGAACAGGAAGGGAGGAAATGGTGCTGTTGGGGAGGAGGTCACATTTTGGGGTGATGGAAGTGGGGCCAGTGTTAGCACTGGTTTACATCTCCTCACAGATGTCAAAACAGGTGCAGGATACATCCCAGCATCCACAGAGGAAGGCTGGATGGGGTGGAAGAAGGCCTCTTTGGAGAGTGACTACCAGGGACCTTGTTGGGTGACCGTGGGCAGCACATTTCCTCTTCCCACCCCAGTTCCTGCCTGTAAAATCCTGAGTGGTGTTACAGAAAGGCCAGAAATCATTACTAGGTGTTGTTGGGATGCACAGGGGAGGAATTCAAATCCTCAGGTAGCAAGTAAATCACAGTGGCACAGGAGTCAGGACCTCCTGTGCTGCAGGCCCAGGTGCCTGGTTCCTCCTGGGCCCTGACTGCCCCTGAGGAGCCCACACAGAGACAGACCCATCCAGCCCTGGCTCTGGCTGCTGGTGTGGGGCTGAGGCTGTCACACGCAGCCCCCTCACCCACGCAGACGTTTGTGGCAAGGCTGGGAGGGGGGGGCAGCATGGAAGTTGCCAGGTCTTTGCCAGCCAGTCCCAACCAGATCCCAGCTGCTCGGTGAAACAACTGGTCATGCCAGCAGGGCTGAGAGATGCCTGGGCTGCCTTCAGGAGGGGCTGTGGGATGCTGTTCTGCCCCAGCTGTGTGCTGGGACATCGGGTTGCTTCACCTCCCACCTCCAAGCTGAGGCCTTGCCCAGCAGGACATCTGGAAGAGGATGGGGAGCAGGACACCCCCAGCTGCCCCAGTGCCCGGCTCCAGTCCCAGGAGAGCAAATTGGCTGGAGTGGGGAGAGGAGTCTGCAGCACAGACCTTGCGTGCTGGGGGAGCTGGAGGTGGACTCACAGTGACCTGCCCAGGTCCCCAGCTCTCCTTCTGTGCTGAGGGAGTGCTCGGGGCAGCCCGTTTGGGGCCAGGGCTGGGAGTAGGGCTGATTTTGGGGCTGATGGTGAGAAAAGCCAAGGCTCTGGCAACAACCGATGCTGCACATCCCCTGTGCTGTGCCTTCCTCCTCGCCCGCACTCAGCCTCTTCCTGACATCTAGTGGGAGCAGGGCAACACGGCAAAGGGATCTGCTGTCAGCTCCAGACTCCCGGGCACACACCTGCCACAGGTCGGGCACAAGGCCTGGGCTGCCAGAGCCACCAGAAGGGCCGGCACCGGCCACAGCTCACAGCTGGGCTTCATCAGGGCACAGCTGCTTCTGTAGAGCATTGCTGGGGAGGAATTCAAGGTATAATTCCTCATGGAAGCAGTTATTAATGGGATAGCAGGGGCACTGCTCTGAGACATGGGATCTGTTTAGGGTTATCCACCATCTCAGACCTCTTGAGCCCTCTGCTTTTCTGTGACAGCTATTCCATGTTCCCAGGAAAGATGCACAGCACAGCTGGGCACTTCCCTTCTTGCCCTTGGTTCTGGATGGCACCTCTGGGAAGCCCAGGAAAGAGGAGACTTGGGAGCAAGAGACAGGTGAGAGCTGTCCCAGCAGGACATCACCTTCCATGCAGGACCACCCTTTCATTTTAGAGCCTGTGCACATCTCCCTGGATCATCTCTCATCCCTGATACCAGCTGCCAAAATCTAACCTACTCCAGCTCACAGCCCTCTGCCCATGGTTGCAAAGGCAGGACAGGGACAGATGCTCACCACAGCATTTGGGGACATTGCCTCCAGGGTCATCCCACACTGCTCAGCATCTCTGCTCCCATGCTTCCCCAAAGCCTTTAGCTGCAAAGACAGGCAGGAGCTTATTCTTCCTGTCTTATTTCACATGTTTTCTGCTAGCAAAACCACTTTATTTTTCCCCCTTGTTGCCACCTGCCCTTGCTGGACCGTGGTCACTGTCCCTACCTTGCTGTCTGAAGGGTGTCATCTCTCCACGTGTCCCCAGATCTCCCTGGGGATGCCCAAGCACTTTTATTAACAAGCTGCTGAAAGTTAAACACCAGCAACAAAACAACAACAACAACAAAGGTCTTTATTCCAATGACCAGAAAGAAAATTTAATTCCAAGAGCAAAGATAGTAATAAAAACCATAAAGGTGCTCCAAGCAAACTGGAGCAAGTTGCACAGATCCCTTCCCAAAGCAGCCATTCGCAGTTCTGGTCCCTGGCTCCTCCCCAGTGTGACACAGTGCAGAGCCACACTTCTCCCTGCGTGCCCCCATGCCAGCCCCTTGCTGGAGAGATCCACAGAGACCTCTCAGCCCTGGGGAAATGGCAACTCGGGGCAGGTGAGTGGCTTGGGGTGGTGATGTCACTGGGTGAGCCCACATTGATCCTGGGGAAAGAAAGGCACTTCCCAAACTTCAGTGTCATCCTGCCACCTGCCCTGGGACCACAGAGCATCCCTTCATCACCTACCCCAGCCCATGCCAATCTGACATCCCAGGGATATGGCTCCTTGGGAATCGTGGTGCTCCTGGGCCAGCAGCACAGCTCAAAGGTAGAGGAGCAAATCCAGCTCCGAGCTGTCCTCAGCTGCCCTGTGCTCACAGAGATTCCTGGGGAGCAAGCCCTCAGTTCCTGACTGTCACTCCAGGGAGGCACTTTGATGAAGAGGAGGGACAGGGACTTCTCACTCCGGGAGCCAGAAGGACAGGGAAAGGTGGTGGCCCTGAGCAGGGACCTCTCTGGAGCAGTCTCCCACCCCAGGCTCAGCCGAGCAACACATGCAGTAAGGATCACGGCACTGATCTGCTCCCCCACAGCTCTCTGAGGGGGTGTGGGAACTTTGAGAAATGCAGGGATAAAATTCCAGAAGCAACATTAATCCAACGACTGAGTGGCTGTCACTCCTAGAATTGAATCCAAAGCCACTGAAATTATGGATGAAACAAAAATCCCAAATCTTCAGGACTTCCATGGAGGCCTGGTCTGTCCAAAGAGAGTCTTTGCCCTGTGTCTAGAGACAAGCAGCAGCCAAGCACTCGCTCCCTGACAGGTGGCTCATGGCCTCAGTCACTGATCCTACCCCCTCCCTGCCCCTCCAGAGATGTGTATCCCTTTGACTTCACTGTGCTCTTTTGGGGGACACTGAACTATTCTCGGTCCCAAGTGCAAGGGTCCAGCCTTGGCTCAGATCCTGATTTTCTCCTGAGGAGGCAGAAAGTTCACAAGAAACACAGAACAGGGAAAAATTGCATTAGTCAAGGAGCAGAAAGTCTCACAACAAAACTTTCTGAGTTAACTCCCTTGTGCTATCAGCTCCTCCCAGCCCCCAGGTCCGACCCTGTAACCTGAACCCAGCCAGGGTTGGGAAGAGCAGCCTTTGGGTAGGGGGAAAAGCACCAAAGCTGACATATTGCCCCCTCCCACGGTACTTCACAGCATTGGAGCCGGCAGTCAGGAGAGTGCCAGGCAGTGCCCTGGCAAGCAAACACAGCACAGCACCGAGCAGAGCAGTGGGAAGGGGATGTCTTGACCTGAGAGCATTCAAAGAGAACCATCTCCTCACCATGTGGCCATGGAGGTGGTTAGGAGCAGGACCATGAGTTTCAGACTGTTTAATTTAACCTTTCTTCCTGTTCAAATACAAACTAAGTCAAAGCTGTAAGCAGTGGCACAGCCAGCTCCCCAGGATGGGGGAAGCCACTGGCACTTCTCTGCTTCCCCAGTGCCACCTCTCCCCAGCCTCTAAATCTGCTGCAGGGGGCAGGACCATCTATAAAACCCCTAAGCTGTCCTTCAAAGTGAAAGAACCAAAAGTGAGGCAATCCCTGCACTCAGTCCTCTGTCCTAAGGAGAATCCTCCTCCGTGCAGAAGCCACTCAGCAAGTGATTTGGGCTTTGGAGACACAACCCAGCTCTGCACCCCAGTATCCCCTCTGGTGGCACAGCACGGCAGCAGTGGCACCAAGCAGCTCACAGAGGTGGCCCGGCTGGCACAGTGTCGCTGTTGCTGCAGCCGGGCAGAGGGTGCCCAGCTCACGGCTGAGGTCACTATTTTGGCGGGGGGGGGGGCTCAAACCACACTCAAACCATGGAGCAACACACAGAGAAACCCAAGGGTGTGTCCCGAGGGAGGGCAGGGTCAGACGCGGCCCCGGGGGCTGCGCTCGGGCAGGAGGTGGCGGGGCGGGGGCTGCTGCAGCAGGGCCGTGAGGATGTGCTGCAGCTGCGACAGGCGGGCGCGCAGCGATGTGCAGGACAGGAGGTTCAGCTGGTAGGACGGGTCAAGGGGCAGGATGGAGAGGAGCCACCAGCACCACGTCGGGCCGTCTGCTGAAGCCTGGAGAGGAGAGAGGGAGAGATCCCCACATCAGGAGCTGCGAGGTGAATGCAAGGGTGGCCTTCAGGCAGCATCTGATGGGAAACAGTTGCTCTTGTCAGGACAGCAACGCCAGCTTTGGGCAAGGTACTCCTCTGAACAGCCTTTTGTCTGTCCCAGCTCGAAACTGCTGGACAAACTAATTTAATTTCCAGACAAGCATTCCCCAGGGAGCCTCCAGATGCAGATGTAGCTGGTA
This sequence comes from Corvus moneduloides, assembly GCF_009650955.1. Classification (NCBI taxonomy): domain Eukaryota; kingdom Metazoa; phylum Chordata; class Aves; order Passeriformes; family Corvidae; genus Corvus; species Corvus moneduloides. Next base: position 5,744,496 of record NC_045490.1, on the reverse strand, counting down.
AAAAGTCTATACTAAAGAGACAATGAAATATCTTGTGCATTTCCTTGTTTAAGCTGGTGCTTTTTGTAAACATGGCGCAAATCCTGCATGGTCAATGTTTTTGAGACACTGGCCATCATTTGAAGAGGTGAGGTACAGGCCATGCAGGCACAGCTGTTGGGCACTGCTTTTGTAAAGTGGCTTTTTTATAACCTGAGACAAACTATGAGGGAAAAGCTCAATTCAGCTGAAGGAAGGGTGAGTAGTTTTGTAATTCCAGAGCACGTCATTAACATGACTGCTGGCCAGGACAGCCTTAGCCTGGGACAAGCCAGCAAGAGTATATTTGTAATGATCCAGAGAGGAAACACTTTCCTAAAGGAGCGAAAATTAAATTTTGGGATTTTTTTTCCTACAGAATCTGAATTTGTCAGAGCAGTATAACAAGCAAATTGGATCCTGTCCTCTTAGCTCCTCACCTCTGGCCAGCTGTGGCTGTCTCAAAGGATCACAGTGAGAAAGGAGACTGCAGACTCAACAAGCTGCAGGGTTCGCTTCTTTGCCAATTTGTTTCGTTGCTTTTTCCCAAAGTGTTTTCAAACCCACACAGTTCAGTTTCTCAGTTCTCATTTAGGAAAAGACTCTGGGAAAGATTTTAGAACTCAGTGCTCCATTTCCAAGAACAGTTTAAAACCATAAAGAAACATCAAGCAGTTTTACAAGACAAGCCCTACCAACTCTATGAATGAGAGATGCTGCAACAGGGGTGAAAAACTGGGTTTGTTTTGTTAATGCTGGGGGGAAGCCGAGTAGGGAAGCAGGGTGGTTAGTGCAGAACAGCACCACTTCAGAGGCTCTCTTGGTACTCTGCTTAGTGCATCCCTTCCCTCAGGGCATTACCTGGATGTCCTCTTCCTTCTCGGGCAGTGGTCCATGCTGCATCAGGATGTGCCTGGAGGGGAGGTCTCCGTGCTCACAGAACCGCTGGGCCAGGCGATAGGTGCTCTCGTGCAGGCACTGCAGCTCCTGCAGCTCCTCCCCAGACACCTGAACAGACACAAGAGGGACACAGGTCTCCATGGGGAGGTTCTGTCCCACTGCAGCCCAGGATTTGGCCCAGCCCTCACCTTCCTGTCCTCCAGGTACTCGATGTCAGCAGTGTGGTAGCCATCCCTGTGCCCGCGGCTCAGCACCCGGAACCGCTGCCGGCCGATGGTGTCCACCAAGGACCTCCCGTCCGCCAGCAGCTCCACCTGACGGATCTCCAGCATGCAGCCGTAGTCAGCAAAGCTGCAGGGACATAGGGACAGAAAACAGGGGCTGAGCTGGGGTAATGGGTGGTGAGAGGGCTGCTTCTCCTGAAGGTACCATCTCCAAAGCAGGAAAAGGCCCAGGAACAAGCTGTCTGGGCAGGGGCAAATTCAGATATTCAATCAAGCCTCCTCCCAGTGCTCATTAAGAGGAGCTGGAGGTCACAGCCAGAGAACCACGGAGCTCAGAGACATCCTGAGTCAGAAGCTGTTCCAAGAATGTTGTGTTTAACAGCCGCCACTGGCTCTGTGCAGCTCCAGTGCTGGCCTCATTACTTGATCCCATTTCACTCTTCAGTGTGGGGAACGCACCACCTCCCTGCTGATTTTATCTGAGAGATGCCACCGATAGGGAATCTTTCTACTCAGTATTTTAGACATTTGGGGCTGAGGCAGAGAGGGCCAAATCAGCTGGGGCAAGGGGAGGCTTGCCCAGGAGCTCACCTTTTCCCATTCTCATATATGCACATGCCGAACCTCCTGGAGCCACTCTCCTGGCACCGCCGGATCATCAGGCGGTACCGAGGCTCGAAGACGTGCAGAGGGCAGGGGATGCCAGGGAAGGACATCGTGCACACGAAGATGGGGATGTTCTTGGTCAGGCTGAGGGACAGAAGGAGAAACCACTGTGATGCCTCCCCAAGCAAATCTCATCCCAATAGCTCTGCATCAGCTGCTCCCCCAAACCAGGTGTGTCCTTTCCCACAAGAAGTGAGCAGAGCAACACTAAAGCTTCCACTTGGCTCACCAAGAGACCAAAGACACATTCTGCCCACAAAACAGCTCCTTGCAAAGATGGTCCCTCACCCCCAGGTGCCCCACTGGCCATGTCCACGCCCACCAGCACTGCTGCAATGTCATCTTGGAGGTGGGACAGACATCACTTGAGCAGAACCAAGCCAGAGCAATGGTATGGGGTGTGGACAGCCCCCTCAGAGCGCATTCCAAGTCCCCATGTGCACACACACACACAGGAGCAGTCCCTGCTTACTTGGAGAGCTCTGCCATCTCTGCCCGGTGCAGCTCCCGGCGCTCAGCCAGCTGTGTGGGGAAGGTGGCCAGCATGATGTCCTGCAGCAGCACCGTGGGGCTGTACCTCCCAGCCTTCAGGTACTAAAAGGAATTAAACCCAAAAATAGGTTGGAGAAGAACAGGGAGGAAGCCCTGGGGCCCTGCCGGACTCTGAATCACGCTCACTTTTATTGGAACTGAAGGTAATTTTAGACCAGAGAGAGTCAGGGATAAAACCCATTGGGGGATGTTGAGCCATCGAGCAGGATGGGATGTCAGCTCCACCGAGACCTCCAGACACAGCTCAGAGCCAGGGCCCATCCAACGCAGCGTCCTGTCTCTGACAGTGATGCAGTCCTTGTATGACAACCTAATTTCCCTGATGGTCTCATCCAAATCCCTTTTCATTAAAGATTAAAGCAAATCTCCAGGCTAGCAGGTTTCCCATCCATTTCCATTTTTTAAAGTAATTAGGATTTGCTTCTCTCTCTCTCTCTCTTTTCTCCTGTTTACAATCTCACTAAATCACTGTGGCATCTTGTGGAAATGAATCTCTTGGTCTTAATTATCAACTGTCTGGTCATTCCCATGTGAGTGGAGCTGACACCACCATGCCAGGGAGCTGCTAATTTAAGAGCACTGCACCTTCCCACCTCAGCCCTGGGCACACAGCCAGCAGCTGGAGCTGGTTCCCAGCTCTCCCTCGGGCTCCATCCCTTGGGACTCATGCCCTCACCTCTCTCAGGCTCTGTTTGCAGAGGGGGCAGTTGGGCCGGTGGTCCAGGCAGCGTTCGAGGCACTCCTTGCAGAAGGTGTGACCACAGGGCGTCGTCACTGGCTCAAAGAACATCCTGCAAAGGATGATCACAGTCAATGGATTGCAGAGAACAACAAAGGGAAAGGAGCACAGATAAGTCCAGCAGACACAGACTTTAATTAGTCTTTTAATTAGAAAGGCTGGGCTCAGACTGCTGGGCTTGCACAATGATGTAAGATGAGAATTGTTCCTGGCCTGAGCTCTGCTCCCCATGTCTGCTGGGTCTCGATGGAATCCCAGTGGACCCCATCAGTACACACATGGCACCCCTTAGTCCTGCCAGGGCTGTGGTTCCCCTGATACCCACAGCAGTGTGTAACACAACAGGCAGTGACAGGAAAGTGCCTCCTCCCCTGCTCCAGGAACAGAGCCAGCAACAAGCACTCGAGTTGCCCACAAGTAGCTCCAGGATCAGAAATTAAATTAAGGTCTTGGGAAAGCCCTGACTCCTCCTGAACACTGTTTTCTGCTTTCAGAAGACACCCAAATTCACATATTTCAGATCAGATGCAGCCTAAATTTCTCTCCCCCATGCCATGCACAGACCTGGAAAAAGCTGCCGTGCAGGAGACCTTGACCGACTTGCGCGTCTGGCAGTGCAACACCCACCCAGCTCTCTGCCAGCAGCCGCTTGCACAACTCCCCCACGTCCTGGGACACACCAGGAATAACAGCCTGCTTTCAGCATGCCCTGTGGCACTACAACACCAGCTCCTCCCCAGCCCTGAGCCAGCAGACAAACACAGGCTCTACCCTGTTCCCTTTTCCACCTGCACCAGGCAAAGAGCTCAGAAATGTTCCTCTCTAGGTCTGCAATATCCCCATCATGGATGGAATTTCCCTGGGCAACACCTTCCTGTCCCAGCCTGCAGGTACAAAGGGCAACCACTGCTTTTGGTCTTTGACCCCACTGAACATCCCCACCTCCACATCTATGTCCCAAGGGATACAGCAGCAGTGATGCTGCGCCCTGAGACAGGGTGATCTGAGCTTCTGCCACCCGGCAGGGTGTCCCATGCCCCTGCCTTCCCCTCTCATCTCTACTGAAACCTACATATCAGCAGTACTCAGGACTGAGCTTGTACAAAGATGTGAAGAAAGATGCACACCAGTAAAGAAAACCCAGCAGGTGCTAATTCCTCATCCTTAAGGCTCTCCTGCTGGAGAACTCACCGTATGCAGAGGGAGCACTCCAAGTCAGAGATGCTCAGTGACTCCCCGAGGCATGGCTGGGTACACTTCGCTGCTGCTGTTTCCTCCTTGTTATCTAGTGGCAAAAGAGAAGAGAAGACAACCCCCCATTTCGATATAGAAAATTAATCTTTGCTTTCTGACCTTGTTCTGAGGCCTAACTGCCCTACAAAATGCTTTGAAAGTGTCAAAGAAAAACAAAACCACTAGGAAATGCAACATAAATCCCTCTCTTAACCCAACCATGTTCATCCATAGCTGGAGTGTCAGTGGGTCTCATGGTATGTGGTGGAGAAAGGTGGTATCTCCTTTTTCAGGCAGGGAAACTGAGGCATTGGGCAGTGAGATGGCCCAAGAAGCTCCAGGATGGAAGTCTCTGGAGACCTGCCATGAGCCATCACTGCTTTATGCAAACCCAGGTATGTGGCAGCCACCTGGCTGGACACTGATGGCAAGTTAATGCTGATGGAGGTGCTGCTTCCCCAGCTCATGGCATGTCCTGTCCCCCACATGGAAATTTATTCTAAACCAAAACCCATCTAAACCCATGGGAAACAAAGAAAGGCTGTCCTGACTCCACAGAGGGAACAAGTGATGACTGGCTTTAGCAAGAACTTGTCACCAAGCTGGAGCCAAAAGTTCACCAGCTCAACACAGGAAGATCAGGTGGATCCTCCTCACGTGCATGACAAGCAGAGAATGTCCTGGCCAGAGCTGCCCCATCATGTGCCCATGGGACATTTGTTTGTTGAGCTGGATACAGTGCAAACACCAAGTTTTCAGTGCCAAAATGGATTTAAAAGATGTATTTTACATGAGACAACACTGTGGTACCTTTGATGACACTCACCCAACAACCACTGGCCCTGACTCTCTGCTGAAGTCTCCGGTTCTTGCTGTCGCCCCGGCTGGGAAGGGGTGGCTGTACCCTGGCAGTGCTCAGACCCAGCACCCCCTCGGCCATCTGCCAGCTCTCTCTCCTGATCCTAGGCACAGCAAGATGAAATTGAGCCCAAACCCTCCTCTCCCTCTGAATGCACAGCCCCATCTGTCCCACCAAGCCTGATGGCACCAGGAGGTTTTCCGGTGTGCTGCTGTACATTAACATCTTGCATCTGCAGGACAGCAGGAGCATGGCCTGAACATTGCTGCCCATCACATGGTTAAAACATGGGTTCACTCTGGTCAGACCTACCAACTACTATTTGGATGTATCTGAGCCCATTTTCTGAATTCCCTCTTCTCTCCAAACCCCCTAAGTTTGTTTACAGACAGCAAAGAGAAAAATACAAGCTGCCCTTAACAGCTGCTAATGGTCTGAACTATTCTCAAGTGTGTTTTTTAGATGAAAAAAATTGAAACTCACTTTTTTTCTTTTTTTTCTTCCTGAATGTAGTGAGATGAACAGAGAGAGGAAGTCTCCTCTATTTCCCGAGTCCCCATGGCATCAGCCCCGATGGTACCTGCTCTCCCACCCTCCACAACCCGCAGATTCTCATCCCAGCACACCACCAGGTAAACATGGCTACATGTCCTGCACAATCTCCCCATATCACACCTCCTTTCCTGTCACTGGACAAGTGGGATGTCCCAGAGGGGCATTAAGTCTCCTTGCAGACTCAGATATTGCAGGCTCTTACCTGAGCTTGTGTGGAAGATGGGAGTGCTGTGCTCCCTCCACCGACCTGGGAACCAGCTGAGCTCAGGTGAGCATCACCCAGGTGTGCAGCAGCCGTGTGTGGCTGAGGAGCATCGGCTTCCCCGAGGATCTGCATGGACAAAGCAAGGGTTGGGGGATGCTAGGAGGAAAAAGCAGGGAGGTGGGAGGGCTGCCAGGCTCCCTCTTTTTCCCCAAAGCACCCTTCTGCTCACTGCAGGAGGTGTCTGTGCTGACTGAGCACTCTGTTGAGTCCTTCAGAGGACAAGGACATCTCCCTGTGTGATGTGAGAGCCCAGGAACCCACCATGGCAGAGCCCACACACCTTCTCCATCTCTCTCCGAGCCGGCTGGAAATGGGGACTGAGTGTCAAGCAGTGCTCCCAGGCCAGCAGGGCTTCAGCTCTCTGTCCCATCTCCAGAAGCACCTTCCCTTTCCTGAAGAAGGCCTGCAGAGCAGAAAAACCTGTGGTGACTATAAGACAGTGACCAGCTGAGCGTGTGCCCCTTCAGCTCCTATGCAAGCCCTGGGGGAATGTCCCTCCTGCCTGCTCCCATCCCAAACCAAAGCACCCGGATATGTCACTGATCCCCTGCTCAGACTTGGCTAAAAAAACCCAGGACTCTCCAAAGTGCAGCAGTTGTAAAAGCCAAGCCTAGCGAGAGCTGGAGAAGGAGGGAAGGAAGGACACGGTGCCAGACCTCTCCTGTGAGAGCAACACAGCACCTGCCAGCTGGGTTAGCAACCTAAAATGGGTCTGTCAAGTGCATTTCTGAGCAGGATAAATCCACTGGCTTGGAGAATTCAGGAGGGGGGGAACTGCTCCTGTACAATAATACTTGGCTCCAGTGGATGTGGCCTTCACTCACCTGGTGGTCTCCAGGCTCAGCCCTGCACACAGCATCCAGGTCCTCCAGTGCCTGAGGATACTGCCCCAGTGCCACGAACGCCTCTGCCCGGCACAGCCGCAGGGAGCTGCAGTCCAGGGCTGGAAAGAGAAATGCGGTCACTCGTGTGATGAGCCCATGGTGAGGCAGTGGGGCTGGGTGAGGCTGGGGAGAGGCCACCACAGTGGGACAGTCAGTCCCTGTGCCATTGCCTCACGCTGAGCACAGCCTGGTCCTGCAGTGCTCTTCCTCAGGAGTCACAGGTCCTGTAAGTTTCTGCAAGGAAATTATTTCCCCTAAATACCCAGTTTTAAACTCTTTGAGGCTCTTCCCTTTGTTTTTTCCTCCATCTTCCACAAACACTCTCACCCAAGAGGCCCCACCATTGCCTCGGGGCTCAGCCATGCTGGGATCTGGGCTTTCATCCATCTTTTTGGGATGCAGCATAAAAGCTCTACCATACACGTAGTCCCTACAGGGCTGTGGCCACAGGAGGCTCTGTGATGTGACTCACCTAGCAGAGTCACAATAACATGTTACCAAACAAGACTGCAGTGCTGGATACCTTAATTCCAAGACCTACCTGGCTGTCACTGCTCTCCTGGGGCAGATGAGAAGCCAGGGGGGTGTAAGAATCTGTCTGCACCACAGGACCTTCGGCTTGGGGTTGACCCCTTGACTTGGGGTTTCCAAGTATGAGAAAGGCTGAGATTTCCCAAAACAGAGGAAGAGAACTGAGCATCCAGTTCCTTGTCAGCGAGATGTCACTGATGGGATGTCAGGGGGCTGGGAGCACAGGTCCCACAGCCACTGCTAGTCATGACACCAAGCATTACATGCTCCTGCCCTTTTCTAAATAACTGGCAGCGATATCTTCTTCTTTCCTGCCTCAGAAAACCACATAAAGACCTTCCTTCCTATCAGCACTGCCAGTGGCAGAATTGGGTTGGGGGATTTCAGGGAAAGCGAGGAAGCAGCACCCCAAGAGCCCACACTCATGGAGTAACCAGGTGTGGCAATGTTTGTGGGTTTGAAAAGCAGAGATGCCCAGACCCACCCCGTTACATCACAGCTCATGGAGGTGACCTACATCCAGTGCAGTGCTGCTTTTCCAGCTCAGGTAACAGGTCTGTGCCTCCAGTCCTGCATCCCTCCAGCTCTGAGCATCGGCTCAAAGCTGCTGAGGGCTGGGGTTGGAGACTTGTTGCTCTCTGGTCCATTTGGGGAGGCCTCCAGTGTCAGGCTGGTCCCCCCACTGGCTCCCAGTTCCCGGGGGGATGATGGTAGGTCCAGCACAGGTAACTTCTGGTGGCCCTGCAGGATGCTGGCACTGAGGCCAGCCCTGTATCATAAATAAGGCACCATTCGCAGGCACTGCTGCTGCATTTGCTGTGGCAAATGTGGTGTGGGCAACATCGCCTTGCTGAAGGGCCAGGAGCTCTCTCAGGGGCAAGCTGGGTCCATGGGCCTGGCTGGCAGCTGATCAACAATCATCAGGAAACATCACTGTTAGTGATGTCTCCTGCACTTCCAAGCCCAGCAGCATTTCCTCCTGGCCCAGTTCAAACACGGTGCTGACGCAGCTCTGCCAGCAAGCTGCAGGTCGGGACTGGCAGCTCCATGACAGCCGGGTGCAGGAAGCATCTGCCCCTTTCCCTGCCTGCCCCTGCTGTCACCCTGCCCAGGCACACACCACTGCTTATCACAGAGGAGGAAACTCTGCCATGGCTATTGCTTCCTTGTCCCCGTGCCCAGCATGGAGCATAGGGAGACTTTGCTCCCTACCTGGTGTCACCCTAACCCAGAGAGCAGCAGAGCCAGGCACAGCCACTCCTGCACCACTTCTCCACTGACCATGCTGAGCTGTGCAGCAGAGCAACACCTGGTCCCTGGCAGCTTGTTTTCCTTTATAATATTAGCCAAGACCCTAGGGCTCGAGTCAGGAAACATAGGAACTTGCTGCTCAGTACCCCATCCCACAAGCACCCATCCAGAGGTGAAATATCCCAGCCCCTGAGGACGGGTAAGGATGAACAAATAGGTACAAAGTCCAGATGCTTATTTTCCATGTGGGCAAACCCATTCAAACATTTGCACAGCCCAGCAATAGAACGACTGATTTGGCAAAAAAAAACCCCATTCCAGATGTGTAAAACAGGGCAATGAATCCTGCATTTCTCTGCTGCTACAGCTATTTTTGATCTATGATATCATTACACAGCAGGGCCATCAGCCAGCTGGCAGCCTCACAGACTCGCCAGCCTCCATGCTCCAGGCATGTCAGAGGGCCTCCTGTGCTACACGTTACACTGCATTTCTCTGTTGTTCACTCAGAAAACATGAAGATAAAAAGTTGACAGTTTAGTTCCACCCAAGCAAAGCGAGCTGGGCTACAGGCTGGGCTGAGCAGGGCACTGCAAACTGGCCCTATCACACCACAAATAAAATATTCCCGAGGGTCTAACATTTATCAGTGGTTCTGTTTCAAAGTGAAAGGCAGCCCGTAAAAAGTTGTGCAGCCGAAAGCTGGCTGCAGGCTGCAGGAGCTGGAAAACGCATCCTGAAAGCACCACCCACGTGGCTGAGCCTGGCAGCCCCTGGCAGCAAGCACGGGTTCACTGGAGCTGAGGCTGTGACTGCAATTTCCTTGTCGCCCTCAGCCAGACTTTCCTGTCTTTCGGGGAACAGACGTGCAGGGAAGAGTGAGGACAGAGTTTGCAATGCTTCCTCTTTATACTCACAAGGGATTTTTAAAGAAATGTGTGATTGTACACCCCGATCAGGCAAAAGCCTGGAAAATAAGTACTAGAGAAGTGTACATGTGCCTTTGCTCTGAAGGAGGGTGTGCAGTGAGAGATGGATGCCTCTGGAGGTTGCATAAAAGAACCTGTTTTCTGCTGCCAACACCAGGATCGACCGGTCCGCTCAGCCCTTCGTTTCCAGGCTTACCCTGAACCTCTGGCACTTGTCTCGAAGCAGGCGATGAATAAGAGCCTGCGCTGCGGGAGGGGAGCTCAGTGCTGTCATAGAAACGACGTGGAGAAAGGAAATTCTGCCTCCGCCGCCCCAACCCCCTGCTCCAGACATATTGTATAACCCCTTTTATTTAAGTATTAACTTTCCAAGAAATCCACTTACAGCCACACATTGAAGCAGATCAAACCCCACCCCTCGGGCCCGATCCTGGCCCTGCAGCCAAATGCAGCCAGAGCCGGCTGCAGAAGGGGCCGGGCTGGGGGCTGACCGGCACGATGGGGCTGGCACAGCAGCTCCGCCAAGGTTGTGTCCTCACCAGGCTTTGGGGGGAGAGGACGTGTCCATCCCGGACTGGACAAGTCCCAACCACTTAACATAATGGCCACCCCCCTGGGCAGAGCTCTTCCTCTGACCCTGAAATATTGCCGGGCTGCAAGATGTGAGTATCTGCTGCACTTCCCTCTCCAGAGGCACGTGGCCGATGGGACACAGGCAGCGGGCCTGGCCGGGGATGAGCAGCGCGGTTTGCCTGACAGCCCACCGCTCCCAGCACCTCGGGACATCCACGGATATGGAAGAAATGCCCAGCAGCTGCGTTCCCCCTTCCCATCCCCATCCACACCAGCCCTCCCTTACAACACTTCCAGCTTCCCACGTCTTCCAGCTCTGGACCGTGCGGGCTTGGAGTGCACTGAGCTGCTGGGACACGGTGACCTACATTGGTACCCACATTGGTATCCACCTGCTGCAACAGCCCAGCCCGTGCCTCCCCGTCTCTGCTGCTGGGCTGGCCCCTCGCACCCCGCACCCCACCATCCGCACTCCCAGCCCCTGAGCCCGGTGGTCCTTACCCAGCTCGACCCCTCTCTGCGCCATCCTCAGCGCCTCCCGCGCGTCCCCGCGGGCGAGGCGGTCGCGGACGCGCTCCGCCAGCCCGGCCAGCCGCCGCTGCCGCTGCACGCATCGCTCCAGGATCCCGCACAGCACCACGCTGCACCTGGCCGCCTCCACGCCCAGCAGCTCCGGCCGCTCCTGGCACAGCGGGCAGCGGGACGGCCCGGCCGCGCCGAGGCACGGCTTGCAGAAGGAGTGGCCGCAGGACGCGGTCACCGGCTCCCAGAGGAGCAGGCGGCAGCAGGGGCAGCGCAGCAGGTCCAGCCCGAAGGGCCGCCTGGAAGGGCTCTCCCCGGGCGGCGGGGAGCTCGGGCTGGAGGGGCCGCTCATGGCAGCGGTCGGGGGAGCTGTCCCTAAAGCCGGCGGTGCCCGCACGCCCCGGCCGCCGCTCAGACTGCGCTCCGCAGCGCTCCCGCCCCGGCCGGCCCGGCGGAAGCTGCGGCTCCTGGCCCGGCCCGCCCCGTCCCGCCGGAGGGACCCCGGGCGGGCGCCGGTGGCGGGGCTCCCCGGGCCGCCATTGGCCGCCGCCGCCCGCGCCGCCCCGCCTCGGCCGCGTTTCGTAACGGAGCCCGCGGTACCGGGGGCGCCGCGGAGGGCGAGGGGCGGCCCCGGCTGGGGGTTGGTGTGCAGGTGGGTGCCGACCGCCCCGAGCCGGGCCACGGGGGAGGGGGGGATGCTTCGGAGCCGGGAGGCAGGGATGCTGGCGGGCTCCGAGCAGCCGGGGTGCGGGGTACGAGTCGGACGCGCGGGCTGAAGCCGTGCGCCGGGCGGAGGAGAGCTCTGCGCCAGCTGGGCACGGGGTCCCAGGCGGTCTGGGGCACGCTGAACCTGTTGCAAGGGAGATGCATTCCCTCACCACAGAGTCATACAACAAAAAGGTCAGTAGCTCTTGCGTAGCAGGTGCCGAGAAAAACAGCTGAAAGCTGGCAACTCTGGAGCTTAGTAGATCAGACTTTACATAAGGATGATGCACATTCCCCAAGGGCTCATTTGTGTGTCCCCAAAAACGATCCAAACCCACGCACACAGTGGAAGAGCTGCGCAGGGAGGGAGATCACCAGCAGGATGTCAGTGCAGGTGAAACCTGTGCCCCGCTGAGGGAGTGGTTGGCAGAGGTTTGGGCTGTAGAGCAGGTTTTGTTTCCTAATGTATCGCAATTACATGAAACAGCTCATGAGTAGTTTTAAAAGCTCAACAACTAAGCATTTTATGTGGGCTTGATAGGCTTCATTGCTTTCTCCGTTATCTTTTTAAGTGATCCCTCCAGACTGGAGAAAGCTCGGATGACATTTGGTAACACTGCCCTGGAAAGCTGAGCATGGCATTAGGGACAGCGGTCACCCTGGGAGCACTGGAGTCTGTCTGGGACTCTGCCCAGCAGTGGACATGTTCCACGTCCCCATCGGCAGGGTCAGTCTTTGGTTCTCTCTCCCCGACTCCCAAGGACCTTGCACATCACTTCCCTCAGCAGTTCTCCCATGGGCATTTCTCAGGTGGATTACGCTCAATCAAACCAGATGCTCTCCTTTCATGGTTTAGTTCTCATCATGGCTCATTTTTCCAGCAAAACCTGGCTATTCACTGAAAAAAAAAGATTGCCATCAAGGAGGCCTCACCAGTTTTGCGTCCAGATTACCCCTCAAGAAGGGCACGTTCCTGGCTCCTGTGCCATGAAATGAGGGTGATTTTAGCCACCACGGCCAACAATGCAGCAAAGTGCACAATAACCTGTTTGTGTGGCTCAGCCTGGGAGCAGCAGCCCTTTGCCAGGGACAGCTGCTGTCAGGTGGGGAATGCAGCATGTTTCACCACCCCAGCCAGTTCCTCTGGGAGACACCGGGCTGTTTGCCTGGGACCTGCCTCATTCTTTCCCTCACCTCCTGATTCGCTCCACAACCATGTGTGGGCTCTACAGCGCCTCACAAGCAGAGCAGACGTGCTGCTGCCTTTGCATAATACAGTTTAAAATCAATCAACCATGAAACGTGAGGCCATCGCAAACCAGGCTTCATTCGCACCAGTGTGCAAGAACATTTTGTTTTCTTCAATCCATCCAGAGCTGAGCTGGTTCAGAACTCCAAATGCTTTCTCTTGTCACTGCCGTGTTTGTGCTGACTCAGTACATAACTGTAAAAGAAAAAAAAAAGCTTTAAATGCTTAATGCTAACCATTCTGCTGGCCAGATGAGAACTTCACGTGTTTCATAACACAGGACAGATCGCACTGTGTGTAGGAACTACTTGCAAAGCACAATAGCGCTTTTTTTTTTTTCAGTTTAGAGGTGGGAAATAGCCCAGGGTCAGTGCTGGGTGAGGAGCTCCAGGTGTTGCTGCAGCTCCTCCTCTGGCTCCCAGCCACATGTCCGCTTGTGCTTCGACTCCAGCACAGCCTCATTAATGTGGTCCATACTGTTGACAGCCCAGCATGGGGATCAGGGATTTCTCACCAGCTGTGTTTGCTCATTTTTAGTGCATAAATATTTCTTGCAAACATTGACACTTGTTTTTGACACGTTAGGGTTTAAGGAGTAGCTCTGAGGTGACAGCACCTTCCCAGTGTTGCCTTTTTTTGTTCAGAGAGGAGGCCTGCATGCTCCTTAGGGTGTCTTCAAAGGCACCAAGCACTTGTAAACAGGAATACGCACCCTGAATGTCATGACCCCTTTTCCACACTGCTATCCCTGCTCTACCCACCAGCTTCCTCCAGCACCATCAGACCTGAAAGTCCTGTTGCACAGAGGTGAAACAAGTTCTCCCATTTCTAAATCCACAGAAGGAGGCAGGCAAAGTGTCAGCATCCCAGCCGAGGAGGGGGGAGTGTTGCTATCAGCAAGGGCCACTCGGGGCTCACAGTGCCATGTCCAAGGGCCAGGCAGCCTGCTGGGTGATCAGGCTAAGAACCAAAGCCAACTCCAGCCTCAGCACCTGTGCAGACACACTTGTGCCCCAGCAGTGCTGCACCTGGATCCTGGCTGTCTGCAAGCCTTGAGAGTTGGCCTGAGGAATTATTTTTACACCTCAGTACGTGCATATAACATGCAGCGAGTTATTTGCATCATCCCTCCTTCCCCCCCTGCCCAAGCCGGTCAACAAACACATCAGCTTCCTGGAATTTTTGCTTTCTTTACATCATAGTATTTCTAGATCCAGGATGTTATTCAACCACCACGTTTCCCCAACTGCCACACGTGGTTCAAAGCCAGTCCTGGGAAGTGGAGCAAAAGGAAGTGGAAGCAGGTGGTGTGGGAGACTCTTTGTCCTCAGCTCATCTTTTGTAACCAGCACCTTTGCTCTCAGGTCTCTGTGTGCAGTTAGGGGAGCTGCTCCAGGCCTGGTTTTCTCTTGGCAGAGGCAGGCAGATTACCACACTGCTCCATGAGGTTTGGGATTCAAGTTCTGCACTGTGCTGACCGGGCATTGGGCAGGAAGCAATCATATAAATTACATGGTATTGTTCCCAAGTCCTGAAACTCTGCTGCTTGAGAGCTCAGAGAGGTCCTGACTCTCAGTATGGAGGATCAGATGTAAACAGGATCGGGGAATTAAGAAAAATTTAATATTTTTTCCTTCTGACTCATACAGGCTTTGCCTGAGGCAGCCTCATTCCTAGAGAAATGAGTTGACTTTCACATGGATTGGTGGGACAGAGAGCTGCAAAGTCATTATCTCGTTGTTCATGTAACTAGGCTTATGCCTGAACTTCTGCAAACTGGAGAGTCACACTGAGAGAGCCCAGATCCGTATTTGGCTCATTTTAGTCTCTTGAGCCAAACATCTTGGCAAAGAGGTTGGCAGAACATTATCGCTCAGTCCTGGAAGCAAGGCCCACATGAAATGGATGGGGATGTCTTTTTTCACAGCATGGGCAGTCATGTACAAACCACATCCCACTGAGAAAAGAACACAAAGATCAGGACTGTCCCCATTATCCCAGGGGAAGCCCTAGGATGGGTGGCAAGACCATGGGCTGTGGTGCAGGGTGCTATAAGCTTGCCTTGATGCTTTGCAATTGTTTCATTGGTACTTCAGTTGAAGCTGAAGATCCTCCATCTACAGGAGATCCCAAGGAGGAGCCCAAAGTCAGCACGGCTTGTTCAGCACCACCTAAACCCATGGATTACATAACAAAGTGATTAAAGGAGGAAAAGTCATAACAAGCCAGCTCTCTGATGACAGCTTTACATTGCAGCAAGGTCCACCACTTCCAAGGAGATTGGTGTCCAGAGGGAGCTGCATCCCAGTGGGCCAGACATGGAGGTCACATCACCCACTTAATCTTCTGGATGGGGAGAGCAGATTTGTAATCAGTCTTTTCTACAGAGTCAGACAGAAGTTGCCAACTTCACAAACCGCTGTGTGTCCATGTGCCTCACCTGTGTCCGGGAATGACGCTGTGGTGGCCCATCACTGCGGCTGGGGACTCTCCAGCTGCCCTGCACCGTTCACTCACCAGCTCCTGTGGCCTTGGCTCCTTGCCCCAGCAAGAAGCGAGTACGTGCTGCCTCCCTCATTTCTTCCTTTTTCCACTCTTCCTGTGTAGCTCCCACCCACCTGACAGAGATGCCAGCAGGGCTGGCGGGCACCCAGCGCTGCCTTTTCGCTTTGCCAGAGGAGGCTGCAAGCGGCAGCAGGTGGGCTCTGCAGATGGCAGAGCCTCTCTGCAGGGATGCCTCGGTGCTGTCAGGCCAGATCCAGGGTCTGACTCCCTCATCCTCTGCCCTGGTCTTTATTCCTTCAGCTCCAGCATCTCCACCCCCACTGGTGATAACTCAGTGTCCTTGCTGAGGACAGAAGAGCTCTTGCAAAGCCAGGGGCTCAAATTCCATCTGAGCCATGTCTGACCGTGTGGAGAATGAAGCACCTTGAAGTCTCAGGGAGAAATGCAGAGGGCTCCTGCAGTTCCCCTTCCCCTCAGCCAGACAGAATGAAGCCCTAAACATGCCCTGGGCTGGATTTCAGGCAGGATGAGCAGCCCTGTGTCTCTACCACAGTTATAAATAGCTGCCTGTGGGCTCCTGGCCTGCTCACAGCAGTGGTGGCCTGGGCAGAGCTTTCTGCTCGAGGAGCAGACAAATATTTCTGTCTGTGCCTTTTTGTTCCACAGGCTGGCTTGCCTCCACCTCTGCTGCACTTTGAACAGCAGGTGAATCATGTTTGGGTAAGCCAGTCATCGCCCCGCCGCCAGCTCCTCCTTTCATAACGCACAGATGTCACGGCTTTTAAAGAGGTCAGGTTGTAAGTACTCAGAACATTTGTCACCCAGAAACCTGTCCTGGTGGATCTGCCCGAGCAAACTGCAGGTTTTCCTTCACAAGAAGCCTGGCACCATTTCACTGTGGGGTTTAGGAAGGTACTGCAGCGAGGTTTGGGGAGTAAGGAGCCTGCTCTGCTCCTCTGAAAGAGCAAATGCAGAATCCTAGAGAGGTTTGCAAGGGAGAGAAAGGTGCTGGGAAAGATGGGTATCCTTAGCACCATTTTTATGAAAAGGAATCCCAAGCAATTCAGTGAATAAAGCTCTGCTATAACTTTTAGCTGCTAATTAACATAGCAAAGAGTCTTAATTTACAGATATTCAGAATGAAGGCACAAGTTGTAGAAGGATGCAGCACAGACAGAGGAGCAAGTGTGAGTGCTGTGCAGGGAGCAGGAGCAGGGATTTCACCTTCCAAAACACCCTTCACTTGCCTGACTCCAGTTCCATTTGGGTTTTGCTTTTCTTCTTATTCAGCTCAAAAATAGAAGAGTGGTTTCACAGGAAACCTCTGCCCAGCACTCTGCAGAGATTAGCAGATCGTAAGCAGGGCTGCAGGAATCAGCTTTTCTGGGAAAGTCAGGATTTCTAACTGTTTCCACTTTTTAGTGGAATGAAAAAGCAGCTTGAAATTTTCCATGAAGAAGGTCGCTTGGGAACAGAGGAAAGATTTCTTTTTGATGTCTACCTTAGAAAGCCTTGTTTCCCTAATAGGACACTTTATATAAAAAAGCCCCTAGATGCAAGATGAAAAGCCTCATCACAAAATAAAGGTCCAACCTTTCTGTTCTGAAATGGTTGGCATTTATAGAAAAATGCCTTCATTTGGGGCCATCTCTGCATGAAATGGTATAGGAAACAGTTCTTTCTCCACATCTAAACTCTCCTGGCATCTCTGCTGCTGTGAGGCCCCAGCCAGCCACATGCCATGCAGGATCCCTGCAGGTACCCCCAAATGCTGTGAGCAGGGGCAGCACAACCCCTCCTGCTCCCCAAGGACCAGCCAAAATTATTACATAAATTTGTGTAAACACGACTTGCTAAAGTAACTCCATGGCTGCCAGTTCCTCTTGCTGGTCTTCTTTTCCTACTCCACCCTTCCAGAGCCTGGTGTGATGGGCATTTGGCACAGCTCTGTCCATGCTCCTCTCCGAGCCAGCTGAAGACACAGCAGCTCTAAGGAGCCCCTGGTTGAACCGTGCAGATGCTTCAAGCAAAGGAGGTGGTTAAAACACCCCGGTGAAGTCAGAGCTCAGGCCTGGCAGCGCCTGGGAAGCTGCCGCCTGTCACGTCTGTGGGCAAACACCCATCTCAGCACATCGAGGTCATGCTGGGGGACGTGCTCCTCAGGAGAGCTACTGAGCTGCTGTGCCTGAAGGTCCTCAGCATCCCCAAAAGCCAGATGCTCCACCTGCCTTTTTGCCTCCTCCACTAAGTGTTTTTAGAGCCCTAATCCCCATGGCTGGCACGAATGTTCGTGCTCTACGCCCATTCACGTCGCCGGGCTTCAAGCCAGGGCTGAGATGCAATGAGGAATTAGGAGCACTAGAGAACTTGAAATGGTTTTCACCTCCACAGCTTTTTGGGGAAGCTTGGCCAGTTCCAGTGAAGGCAGAACAAGGGCACAGAGAGAGCTATGTGCAGGGCAAGGTGCCAAAGGCAGGACAGAGAACCTCGGCTGCTGGAGGAGACGCCTGGATGTTCACACAGCCAGTCAGTCCCTGGGTGTGTTTGGCTCTTTGCTCTTGTGCCACAGGGATCTGGCTGCACATGGTATATTTGCACAGAGCTTAGTGCAGTGGCCTGAAGCAGGGACTGTAAAACACAAGCAGCAAACGGGAAGACTTTGCCTGGCTCGGCGCTTGCCATCACCCAGCACTGCAGGGAGTGCCCAACGCCCTGAGCACATGACGATGCTGAGATTTGGGGTAGTGTGAGGACATGGCTGTGGGGTCCAGCTGCAGACAGACATTTGCAAGCTCCACCCACTTTGGGAGGTGGGGCACAAGGCGCAGAGGACAATTTAAGGGCTATTAGATGAAATACCTGTCAGCTGGAAAGCAGAATCTCACTCCAGTGAGATGCAACACCTCTTGGCTCCAACTGAGCATCTACAGGCAGGCTTGACCTCAGAGTCTGGCACAGCATGCTTGAAAAGTTTCCAACCTTATCTTAAAAAGCAAAGGCAAGGCCTCCCCTTTTCATGTCCGAACACAGAATTTATTCCAAGATGTTCCCATCCTGTAGTAGCATGGCCTGAGGGGACTATAAAATTCTGCAACTCTGTCTACTATTTGGAAGAAGCTTGTGTCTTGTGCAAGAGTCCTGTGTACTTGCACAGGGGAAAAAGTAAAATATGTGAAATAACCCCACACAGGATTATTTTACATTAATGCACCCAAGGGTTCATGAAGCAATAAGGCAGTTAAAATCAATCCTTCCCTGCTGAAGCCAAACCGGCTCATTGAAACCCAGTTTAGCTTTGGGGGTTGTTTGTTTTTCCCATCTTCATGTTTTCCCTTTAATCTTTGTGCTGGATAATTAAGACAACATTCCTCAGCATCTTTCCTGCTGTTTGTTGTGTTTATACAAGAGCTGGCTGCATTTGTTCCACGGAAAGAACATCCAAAGCCACATTCTGTGGTTTCAAGTAAAATCCTCCGTGGTGTTGACTTTTAATCTCGAGTTTGCCTGAAATCTGCATTACTCAAGAAAATACTCATAAAAATAGACTTCTTAAGGAAAACAAAGCAAGGCAGCAACGCAGCAGGGAGAGCTTGGGCTCAAGTTTGCATTGAAGTTTTTATTGATGGTGAGACTTCTGGGCTTGGCCTAATACTGCCGGCAGCAGCAGTGGGTCAGGGTTCTGGTCCTTTGTCTCCCTCTGAGGCCCCTTTTGCTGCTGGCTGGACCCTGCCAGCAGCCTCGGCCCCCACAACGCTCCCTGCCCCCGGTGCGCTCCCTTCTCCCGGTTCTCTCTCTGCCCCCGGTTCTCTCCCTGCTCCCGGTGCTCTCCCTGCCCCCGGTGCTCTGCCTTGTCCCGGTGCTCTCCCTGCCCCCGGTTCTCTCCCTGCCCCCGGAGCGCTGCGGGAACCTTACAAAACAGCCGAGCGGTTATGAAACCCGTGGCCCCGCTGCCAGACGTCCCATCCCCGGCAGATGGCGGTGCCAGCTCATTTTTCCTAATTTTTCCCCCTTAGTTTTTTTCCTGGCGCCGCGCCCGATGCCAGCCCTCGGCGGCTGCGGCGGGGCTGGGGATGCACAGGCGCGGTCCCCGCGCTGGGGTCAGTGCTGCAAAAAGAGAGAGGTTTGTCGGGGTTTTTCCCCGCTATAACTGCTTTCCGTCTGTTTCTGGTGAATTTGAAATCAGTTTTAACAGCTCAGCGCAGCACCAGGCATCTGTTCCCAGCAGACTCGGGCTGCTCCATCCCACAACAGGCGGCGTGGAGGGCACAGGGAGGATGTTGGTGCTGCCAAATCTGGGGGGACTATGCAGAGCCAGGCAGACAGAACCCCTGGATTTGTCTCCAGAGTCTATCAAGGTCTTGGACAAAACCTGCTCACACAGGCCCCAGCTCCCCAACTCTTGCCTTTCCTTGACTGTTTCCTTCTGCAGAAGGATGGATGGCAGTGGGTAGGCAGTGTGACTGGATGAACAAATAACATTTCTCTTTGGAGACCACAACATCTTTATTTGGCTAAGAGTGGCCCAGTTGCCCTCCAGCACAAGCTGCTGTTTACATCTCCACCTCCTCAGTGTGCCCAGGGCATGTGCTGCCTCTCCAGCACGGAAAGACTAATCCTTGTCTTCCTTCTCATCATCCTTGGCAATGCCTTGGTCCTGGGGCAGGAACAAAAAGAAAGGGGACAGCATGTGAGGGGAGTGCTGAGTGTCCCATCCCAGGTATTTGATAGCATCCACACTGGGTTTTATAGGTGCAAACCCCACAGGGCTGGGGTGCAAGGGGAAGCCAGGCCCCAGCACAGAGCTGGGGGTGAGGTTACCTCCTCCAAGTCACTGTTAGAGCTGCTGCTGCTCCTTTCCTCTTCCCCATCTCCCTGCTGGGGTGAAGAGAGAGGGATAAGCATCACTGGGAACCCTGGCACTCTTTGCTGTTTGGGCTAGAGCTTCAAGTCAGAGTGACTCCTTGTCCTGTGGGTTTCTAGAGCCATGCTTGGCACCACTGGTGCTGCTGTGGAACCTCGTGTGCCCATGGCCCCACAGAGCCCTCCAGGAGCCAAGAGCAAGGATTTCACCGTGTGTGCAGTGCAGGCAGCATCACTGTCCACACCAGCATCCCATTTGGAGCGAAAAAGGAGGAAGAGCTAACTAGGAGTGTTGGGAGCAAAGAGACAGCTGTCTCTAAGTGGAAAGGCCATGGACACAGTGTGATTTCTAGGCTGTGGATGGCATAGCTCCTTCTACCAGGGGCATGGGGTTGCCATGGGTCAGACGTGACTTCCCTTTACAGCCAGGATGCAAATGGCCCTGCAGAAAACTCCATAATTCCCCTACCTTTTCTTCGTCCTTCTTCCTCCTCTTCTGCTTCTCCTTCTCTTTTTCTCCCTCAGTCTTTTCCTTCTCCTTTTCTTCCTTCTCCTCTTTCTTGTCCTTCTCCTCTCTCTCCTTATCTTCCCGTCCAAACCCTACAGAGGAAGGTTCATTGCCAGCGTGCAGCATCCAGCACACACAAACCCAGCAGGTGCCCCTGGGCCCATACCAAACACTCACATTTCAGGATTGTCGACATTTCTCCAAAGCCAAAGAGCTCTGGGGCACAAGACGGTCACACCTACAGCACAGAGAGGACCTGAAGGAGCAACAGGATAGTGGAGGAAGGTGAGATTTTCAGGGGTGAAAACATCTTCCTGCAGCATTGAACATTCAGTTTTCACAGAGGCCCTGTGCACTTTCAACCCCCCAAAACAGCAGGGAGGGAGATCAAACAATCTGTGGACTGCACAAAAACCAAAAGGACCAGGCCTTGTGCCCACCCAGGCAGCCCCCACTGCCCTCTGCCCAGGAAGCAGCAAGTGGAGAGTAATGGAAGCAGAGAAATTTCAGAGGGATGTCTAAACCTCCCACCATGATCAGGTGCAGATTACAGAAATATTTCAAATTAAATGAGGAAGAAACAATAAAGAGCAGGTGTGGGGGCTCCTAGGAATCCCCAGCAGAAAGGAAACCTTCCCTGAGGGAAAGGGTGATGGCAGCGAGGGAGATGGAGACAGCAGCAAGCAAAGGAAAAGCCACGAGCAAGGGTAAGAAAACTCCCAAGAATTGATTAGGTGCCTGAAAGGTGACAGATGAAAAGAAGGGAAAGAAAACAGCTTGGTTTAAAAATAGGAGGCCCAAACAAAGCCTATGAAATAGCCTGGGCAGGTCAAACCCTCCCTCTGATACACAAACAGGGCAGCAGGGGTGAGGGATCAGGTCCCTTCTGCTCGCTGGGAAGAGCAGGATCCTTCCCTGCTGCAGCAGGTAATTAGGAAATAGTTTCTCTTCCAGCCAGTGATGGAGGGATGCAGAATATTAATGCTTCCTTTTAATGGTTTTTAGCCACAAAATGACATCATCTGGTCGGTATTATTGGCCCTTTTGAAGGAGCCAGTCACAGCCTCTGAGCCAATAACATTGTATTTTCTAGCAGGGTTTTAAACCCCCAGGATGCTGCAGGGGAGCAGGAAGCAGTGGGGTTTGGGGTGGCATCAGGGGAGAGGGAGTTTGGATGGGAAGGAAAGAAGTGTGGGAAGTGACTGATAAAAGATGTAATCAGTGCAAAGTTAAAATCTAATTAATAATGAACAGCAATCTAATTCATCTCCGTAATTAAGAAGTGTAACTACTAATTGAAAATAATCACATTTTAATCTAAAATCATTAAAAATAATCAAACATTAACAAAAAAAAAGGCAGCCCCTGGGAAGGGATAGGAGGTGATGCTCTGACCCCAGGTCCTGCTCCCCAAAGCTGCCCCACAGCTCCCATGGTGTGCCCAGCCCTGAATCCAGGAGGATGCCCCTGCCTTGAGTCCTCACTGCCAGAGGGGAGCAGATGGGGAAGGCACAAGGTACACAGATGTGGACATCAAGCTTTGCACTAGGAGATGGACAACCAGACCAAAGTCCAGCAGCCAGGGCTGGGAAGGGGTAGTGCTGCCCCAATACATGCCAAAAAATGCCTCTGTGGGGGCTTAAAACCCTTTAATTCCCCCCTGCACCACTACCCCTCTTCCTGGGGACCAACCCAGCTGATTTTCAAGAGTTGAGGTGGGCTCTGAAAAGCTCCTGTCTGGGCGGTGCCACCCAGCACCAAGTGCAGCCCCTGCCCTGGGTGCTGGCTCCTGATGGCTGCCAACACTCAGCTTTTTCCAATCCCAGACCAGCAAATCCAGTTTTGCCTGGTCCTCTGGAGCCTCAGCCACCTCGTGTTTTGGGCAGGCAGGTTTGCCTGCCCCACATGAGCTGGTTTCCTAAATCCCAGGCAGACAAGCCAGCAAAACCCAGAGACCAGCTGATGGTCCCCACGGACCAGTTGCAATTGTCCATAGCCAAGCCGAGCATGAGGTGCAGCTGGATCAGACCTCTGGCTAACAGAGCAAACCGATGTGTTCATACCCTTCCAGATGAAGCCTGGATGGCCTCACCCCACCAGGCACAACAGGCTCACAGTGAGCCCACTCCCATCTCAGCCAGGGGACTGTGTCCTTCCCGAAAGGCTCAGGCCTCATTGCTGTCCCCAGGACCACAAGGAGCACGAGCAGTCCCAGGGATGCTCCTGCTGCACCCTCATTCACCCTTCCCTCCTGCTCTACTTCTCCAGCCTGTAAAATACACAGGTGAGTCTGTAAATTCCCTGGATGGCACAAGGGAGAAAGGGAAGGGCCTTACCTGAAAGGGAGCTGAAAAAGAAGTGATCTCCTCGATGCCTGGCTGGCAGCAACCAGGGCTCCGGGTATTTGAGTGTTGCGGTCTCCTCCCCAGTCCCACTTTTGGAGCAGAAAAACTGGCTCTGCCATCCGTCACGGACAGCATGTGACACCGGAAACGTGACCAGTCCCATTGGTACCCACAAGAGGCATTGCCTCCAGCACGGGCAGGAACAGAAAGACCTTTAGCAAGCAAGTCAGGGCAGCTCTCGAGGCTGCAGACATCCATAGGGACCAGCCCTGGAACCAGGGAGAGAGCACTGGGGACTCAGTCTGCGAATGTGCTATGGTCAGGACTTCTGCTGGAAGTACAGAAAAGGGGCTTTGGGGGATGCTTACTGTGGGTGGGAAGTGCCAGGCAGCTCCAGGAGGTCCAGGCAAGGCTGGACGAGACAGAGCCCAGTACTCCCAGCTCCCTCCGATGCTTGTCCTTAACTGCTGGCTTTCACTCCAACCTATCATTATGTAAATACCTGTCAGCAGAGAGCAGTTACCAGCACGTCTAAACACTTGCATAATGTGCCTTCCCTCTAATGCAATGCCCTCATTTCTAACAGCACCAGTATGGATAATAACAGTAACAATAGTGTCAGAAAGGGCCTGTGTACTCAGCTAATTTGTTTTCCCCACCTAATAAAAGGAATTAGCTCTCCCATAAGATTTGCCCCATTTAACGCCTTCAACTCTACAACAAAGTTGCTCCCACAATCATTTTACTTTCATTTACAGTAATTGCAGTGTGCATGGAGCCCCCTCCCACAGAGTGAACCTAACCCTGGGTAACTCATGCAGGGAGCAAGCAGCTCTGCAGAAGTCGCTTGTCCCAAAAACCTGGCTGTCTGCCCCAGACCTCCTCCACCACAGCCTGCACCGGCCCCAAACCCAGAGCAAGAGTCCCGTTGCCAGGTTTAGGTCAGAAATGAGGAATGAGTTTAATGTCCAGGGTGGATAAACCCTGGAGCAGCTCAGCCAAGCTGGTGGCAGAGTCCCTGTTGCTGCCCAGTTTACAATCAGTAGCTCTGGTGCTCTTACAGCATGCTTCAGCTCACACACAAATCACTCGGGGAACTCCTGATGCCAGCACTTAGTCTTGGGATAAAAGATGGCAGCAATCCCATCTGTGCCAGGATGACACAGACACCAGGCCAGTGCAGCCAGGCAATTTGGTGGAGATGTGCACACGGAGCACCCTGAAATCCATGGAGGATCTGTTCAGTGTTGGGACCAGCACTGGCATCCAACCCACTCCTCTGAGCAGCTCCTGCCACCTTAGAAGGATCCTCCCCAACAAATACCAAACTTGAGCTTATTTTTAACTGGTGACCTCATTGCTCACTCCCTGCCATCCCCAGCTGGGCTCTCAGTCTTTTGATGCCTCCAGCACCCTCCCGTGAGAGCAGCCCAGGAGACAGCCCTGCCATTGCTCTCTGGACACAAGGACACAAAGCATCAGCCAGGGAACTGGCACCATCCTGACCATCAGGCCAGGCTGCAGCCACCAACATCTTCCAGCACACGGGTGGCTGCTACCCCCAGCAGGACAGCAGAGTGGCAGCCAGGGACACCTCCAGGTCCCAGCCCACAGACTGCACAGGCTCTGCTCTCACCCTGCAGCAGGCACAAAGCTGCCCTTGAAGGAGGGAAAGCACCTGCAGCCAGCACCCAAAACACCAGTGCGTGGTAACCTCGAGCTGCTGCCACAGGAGACTCCCAGCAAACATGGATTAGCACAGTACAGGCCTCTTATGTCCTTTGTTTCTGTGTCAAGGAGCCTTTGACTACAGAACACCCATCTCTGCTTGAGTCACATCATCACAGACCACTCTTTATTTTGGATTCAACATACACACCTGAGAAGGAAATGCCAGAGCACTCCTCCTGCCACGAGCTCCCCCCTTCCTGCCTCTGAGTCAGGCCCTTTAATTTGTGCTGTGGGTGACCTGGGACAGGTGTCCCTTTAGGCAGGGCCACCAGTGGCAGCAAAGCTGCTGCTTCTTCCAAATGAAGACAACTGCTCATCCTGCCAGAGGTTCTGCTGCTACTGAACATGCATGTTTTAATAATGGAAAATGAGTCCCTGGCAAGGTGGTTGGACAAGGCCTGAGAGCACATCCCCAAGCCCATTGGAAGACCAAGCCTTTTTTATGTTTTAAACCCTTCCACAGCAGCTGCCAGGAAGCAGCTTCTACAGCTGCAACTAACAGAAGCACTCCCAAGGAGAGGAAACAATCATGGAAGGCTTTTTTCCCCCTCCAAGTCACTGCCAGCATCTTAGCTGCCTCTTATCTATTCTCAGCCACCTCTCACCTCCCCAAACACTACCAGAAGGGCTCAAATTACTGTCAGCTCTCATTAGGTTCACACGGAAGGCAAGGCCAAGCAGGAAGACCTCCAGACAGTTGTATGCTGAATTCTGATGAATCCTTTGGGTAGAAAGATTTCAGCAACTGTGGAACTGTTTTTGTTGTCTATCTACTGCAGTCCCTGCACTGGCACACAAATGAAGCTGGTGCACGTTTGATTATTGGCTGCTATAACAAAATCCAGGTGGGCACATGACCGAAAGAATTACTGTCTGCATGTTAAAAACAAAAAATCACCTCATTTCCTTTAATTATTAAACTACTCTACACTAAAGCATTGCAGGTTGGTGGAATTTATCTGCACAAAAGCAGCTGCTGCTTCGTAAAACCCCATTACCTTTATTTCTTCTCTTCTGATATTTCTGTACATTTTGGCTTTTTGGCAGGAGCAAAGCTGCCTTTTTGCACTGACACAGGAACTGGGAGCTCATCTGTGGGAGCTCTCACTCCCCAGCCTGTGTTCAGAGCACTCTTTCCTGCCATGAGAAAAATTCCAGCTGTCCTGGCCCCAGAGCTGCACCCAGCTCTGCTCCAAAAGATGCAGTCAGGGCTGAGAAAAAAACCTACTGTTCTTTTATTTCATTCATGCCCACTGCTACCTGATAGCTTTTAAGTGAAACAGTTGTCAAAACAAATCCTTTATTTAATAATGCTACCAACCAAAAGAAGAAAAAAATAGATTTTATTGTAGTGCAGATTTTTTTTACCCCAGACACACTCCTTTCAAGTCCAGTTTTAGGATTCAAGGAAAAGCTCTCCCTTTAGAGATCTAACCAGTCTACCCATGACTAAGGCAGGGCTTTTTCCATATATACAAAATCAGAGCATTAGCCAAAAGGTATTCTAATACAAAAAATACTTCTCTACTGCACAACTAGAGCAGAGGAATGTTCTAAACCTTCAGCATAGCAGTGATGTGCAAGACCTGCTAAAACCCAGAGGATTTTCAAAAGGGGATTTGAGCACCATTGTTACCAATGAGCAAGTGCAGAGGCAGGTGTGACACTCAGTCACCTCTGGTTAGCTATTATGGACTTCTCGAAATTCCATTCCAGCTGTGCATTTCTGCTCTTGTGATTCCAACAGAGGCTGCTGCCTCCCCATGGGCAAGCTCAAAAGATAAAGGAACAAAGCAGGGAACTTGCACAGCACAAAGAAACAGATACCATACGTGGAGCAGCTTCTGAGGCAAATTAGGACTCTACTAACAGGGCCAAATTGCTTCCTCTCTCCCTACTTTAATATATACCTTCCAAGAAGGAGTGTTGCATTACAGTGTTTTTCCACAGAAAGAGAAGACAAGCAGTATGTGAGTCTGTGAACAGCCTGTAGCTGACATGTCAAGCTGCACTGAAAAAGGGGAATCGTCCTGCTGAATTCTCTCATTAAATTGCCCAAACACGAATCAATCCCTTTTAGTCAGTTCTCATTTACTGCTATAAAGCCAAGTACCTGCATTCTCAGGGCCAGATCAGCATTTTCCCAGCTCATGCTGAAGCAAGCACAGCATGAGAGAATGAGAAACAGCCCCCTGGTGAGAGTCCCTGTCCCACATGCCTGACACAATACAGACATCTTCAGGAAGCTGAGCTTCTCTTCAGCAGCAACAGCTTGATCAGGAATCCTCTCTGCTCTATTCTGCCCCGTCTAGGAACTGCGAGGTTCATAATCATAAAAATTTGCCTTTTCTTGCACCTCCTATCCAATATTCACTTTGACACAAATGCAGAGCTATCAGGAACCCAATTATGTCTGACTTAAAAATCACACCATGATTTTAGCTAACTAACTAGCCAGCTGCTACTCTTCTCTTCAGCACTGGAGAAGCTCTCTGGACTGTGAACACAAAGAGCTTGTTAACACATACAGCAGAGAGATTTCGGTGAAAAGATACAGACAGTCCATGAAACAGAGAAGCAATCTGCACTTTTAGTCTGTCACATTGTCCACCAGCCTGGACTATGCTAATCACATCTCTCAGTGTGCTGTAAGAGCTGTCATTGCCAGTCTGCACTTAATCACCATTCTTGCAGCAGCAGTGAACAGAGTTCATCTTTTTCCCTTCAATAAGAGCCATTACATCATTCTCCAGCATGGAAACTATGAACTGGGAAGGTCAAAAAGTTCTTAATTAGAAAGATTTTTATTACTGTGATAGTTCCGTTCTAGCCTCAATAAGAGAGATCTGCAGTACAGGCAGCAAGAGCTGGAAGGCATCTTGGATATAGGAAGCACTGTTTGAAGCCTGTAAAAACAAAAACCAAAATACACATGTGAATAAATACGCTACCAATCAGCTTTACTCACCACATACTCATTTCAAACAGCATTGATTATTGCACAGAAAAAACAGAAGCCTAGTGCTTGCTGGATTTTAAAGGATTCATTCTAGAAATCAATTTTATATCAAGTTTTTGAAGGGCTTTATGCCACTAGGCAAAAAAAGCAACTGGCTTAAAGACTGCCAAACAAGATCAGTTCCAATCCAAATGTAGGATACTGTTCTCAGTAAGAGAAGAAAAGTGTTTATTTCTAAGTGAAGCATAGCACGCTGTGGCAGGAAGGAAGAACACACCAACATGAAACACCCCTTTTTACCACACCTCAGAGCTCTGCAAGCATTGAGAACCCACTTAACATTAAGGAAGTGTTGGGACTCTTGCATGCTAATTTCTGAACTTGTCTAAGGTTTGACTTTGGACATTTCAATTCTAAAAATGCAGACTGCTGAATTTAGTATGTGTCTCCTGACCCATCGTAACTGTGAGCTGACACTCACTCCTCACTAAGTAACTCATCTCTTGTGCAAATCTACAGACATTTATCAAAACTTTCACATTATTAGACAGATAAGCACAATTTTAGACCATGGGTTAGAGAACTTGGCATGCATAAGGATCCTGAAGTGGGAAGAACCAGCATATCTATTTTCAAAGTATTAGCTTAAAGTTTTAATGTTAGCATAACTGACCTCCAAAAACACTCCAGTGATTAAGGGATTAAGCACATCTGCTTTCTCTTTGACCTGCAGAGATCAGACATACATTATCCTGATCGAAAATTTGATCACATTTCTTCAAGCAAGATAAAGCTAAATCCCCAGTAAGTTTAAAACCACCACTGCTCCTGTAACTAGAGGAAAGCTAAGCCACAAGCTCAGCAGCCTTGTAGCATGCAAATAAGAACAAAGTAACCTGCATGTGGCCAGCACAGGTTGGGTATGAATACACATCACATCTTCAAATGAGCTGGGGACAAGTGGAGAATCCAGAGATGATGATACAATCTTCAGTAACACCCGAGTGCTTTGGAAAACCCACAACAGGCTCACAAACCTTTTTTGCCTCTGTCTCCTTAACACTGTGAGCATCAATTCCCACCCCCCACTCAGTGCCAGGCTGAATGCAGCAGGAGCCTCTCAAAAACTCAGCTGCCACAGTTTGAGGAACCCTGGCCTAGAAGATCAGTTCACAGGGAAAAAAACCTGCATATGTAAACACGCAAAAACAAAAAAGCACTTCATGGCAAAGATCCCAAGGCTGTTATCAAATAGCCACATCTCATTCCTAAGAACTGTGGTGTAACTCTTACCCCTGCAGTTGTTAAGCACGTTGTGAACTCTTTAGAGAAAGCTGACAGTTCTTTACACAGCATGATCGTCAGTCTGTGGAGGAAGACAGGGAAAACAAGGAAGTAAACACAGTCCTCAAGATGAAGTTTCTTTCTGCATTCCTCTAAAACATAAATGCCTTGTTTCCATGCTTATTAAGTTAAATTAAACCAAAATCGATATAGAACATATAAATGGTGCATGAAGATTCAGAAGTTTCCCCAGTAAAATAGAGAGTGGAAAGATGGGGAAATAAATAATTAAAGCAGAAGATCTTAAAGAGCACTCAGAGGACAGACACATCCATTCCAGAAGGAACAGTACTAACTTGCCTTTTTTTACTGGCAAGTATCATTTTCTGAATTGGAAAGTACTGCACATTTCAGACACATGCCAAGTGTCTCCTGTGCAGTAATTTTGCTGTCTCATGTACCAAGCATACTAAATGATTAACAGAGAGGTGATCAGGAATCACTTCTATACAACTGCTTTGTCATGTTTTAAATCTCTGCCTACTGACTAGCACAAACTTAGGGCAAATATTCTTCTAGGTTACACAAAGCTTTCAAGAAGGGTTTCCTTTTTCTTATCAAGAAATGTCTTTAAGCTGGAAAGAGACAGCTGAGTTCTAAAAGACAATGATGCCACCCATCACAAATCCACAAATTTGCCCAATTCCCAAATTTAAACACCTATGCATTATTCAAGAACCCTGCATTGCATGGATTTCCAAAGAATTATTAGACAGTTTAATCAGTCATTATATGCTATCCATTTACTGAGACATGCACTCACTGTGAAAGGGACTTGGCTCTGTCTGTGGCTGTCACCTCCTGTTTCTGACCATAGAGAAACAAAGCTGCAGTTTTGTGAAACATTTCAATGGAGCAGGCTGTCAGTTCTGCCAGGCTTCTTATGGCAAATGCATGAATGTCCTGCAAGAGTGACAAAAATTCCCCATACCATACAGAAACTAGCAGCTTTTATTATTTAAAACAAGTCAATTACACACCATACTATCACACTCTGCCCTTTCTTGACCTCAGAACCCACACACCCTGTGTGTAGAAACCCATACACCCTGCGAGTCACAACTGCAACTCAGCAGCCAGATAAACATTCTGCAGGCAAGTATTCTTTTCCTTGATTACTCAGTTACCTCTACTGATTTCTTAGCATCCTGGTCACCATCTCTGGATTCTACTTCTTGGTTTTCTTCACTTTCTTTTTCTTCTTTAGAAAGACTGCTGTTGAATTGTGCTATCCACTCATGAGCAGATGTCCTCACCTGTAGCAAGATGTGCCATAATATTTAATGACTGGAATGAAGCCCCCCTGCACACAAGACAATGGAGTATGGGCCCTCTCCAGAGGAAAGAACCAGCTACAACTCCTTTCAAGCTTCTGAGAAGAACCAGGACAAATAATCCCAGTGCCTTCAGGATTTTGCAAAAGTTTGGCTGCACTGATGTAGTTGAGGACAGCTGTTTCTCTAGCACCAGGGGCTGGAGTTTACCAACAATTAGAAACATGTCTGCAGAATGCTGCTGCCACTTGGTGGATCTGAACGGTAGTGAAATGATGGCAAGAAAGGTGATTCTTCTTCATACCAGCTCCTGAACACAGTAAAATCAGGTGCTTTGTACCAAGAGGAGGCCTTCAGTTCATGACCATAGGTTTTTTCACTGTGGTGGCTGAAGGTTCACATGATTCTGCCCCATAAGGTTAAAAGAAAAGGCCCATCTCCTTTGCCTACCATTGCCAAAAGACCTAAAATATAGCTTGTTTTCATGCAGTTGATATTTTCACAAGCAAAGCAGGTGAAGAGAAGCTCTTCCAGTGAGGAAACTCTCCAGCTTTTAGAATATGGAAAATAACTCACCGTGATCACTTTTTCTGGCTTGGAGGAGATGTGCAATTCTGAAAACAGCTCTGTTACTTCTTTTGTGAACTCCTCATCTCCTAAAGGACAGGAAAGGTTAAAGAATCCACACAAAGGACAGATTCAGGCATAAGCAGCACTTCAGTGCACACCTAGTTCTGCACAAGTCTGTCAACTGTTTCCTTTATTTCTCTTTGAATCATCACCTCAGGCAAAGACATATCAAACCCAGTCTTTTCAAATACAATTTCTAAGGTAAGTTCTGCAAAGGTGGAGACATCAGTGCCTGAAGGTTAGTTCTTGCTTTCTCAATTCTGGTTTTGTAGCTAAGGTAACTCCTTTTTTCTTTTTTTTTTTTTAACAGGCAGCCTTTTATAACACACTAACTTGCACATCACCTTGGAGAGTGTGAAATATCACTTAGAACCTATGGTTCTCCTATTATATATGGCACAGCAGATGTGAGATCCATTATGTGCAAATATAAAAGATACATTAAATGTTGAATGATAGCAAGTGCAGGTGTGTAAGCCCTCCCTGATGAGCATTTAGGTAAAAGCAAGGCAAGAAATTTACATTTAAATCCATGTAATTCTCAAGAATCAGGGCTCTTGTGTGCAAAGGTACCTCTGAATCTTTTGCTCTGTGTGGCTAAATCTCATTTAATAAACAAATAAAAAGCCTTTTTGCTTTCCTGCATGCTGGACAACTCTGTTCACAGTTTTTCCTTCCTGGTCAAGGAAACCCACTCTCTCTCTGAATTTGCATCTTGGCTCAGGGTCAGTTTTATGAACTGCCCATGAGTCAAACAACTCTAATCCTGCTCTGGCAAGAAGTCATTCCTGCTATGGAATTACTGCACAGCAGCTTTACAGAGATGAAGGGTGTTGCAACCTGTCATGCCCCTGGACACAGATGGCTTTAGGATTAAACATCCATCTAAAGAATAACTTAAATTTGGCATCATGGCCATTGCTACTGATCAGGGCTGGCTGGTTCTGCACTGAGGACCAGCTTCTCTTCTCAGAACCTGGGGCTCTCTTACCCTTCTTTTCTTCCTCTTCTTCTTCAAAGAATTCAGGTAAAGAAAATGCTTCTTTGAGTTGTTCCATTTCCTCCTGCAGTGTGTCCAACTTCTCTCCAGAGAGGGCATTCAGAACTGCTTTCACCTGGTTAGGGGCAGCACAGCCAAAGAGAGAATCAATAAATCCATCCAATAGGATGGAAAAGGCAGGCCAAGGCAGCAAACGAGTGGGTGTGAGGAGAGTAACTTGAGAAAAGTTGTGAGACCTGCAGGAACTGAGGTTGGCTGGGGTAAAGGGAATGGCTTTAGGAGCTGAGGACAGGACAAACTGCTCCCAAGGTAAACACCAGATCCTAATGCAAGGATCAAAGTGAAGTCCAGTAATCATTTTACAGCAAGTTCTGAGCACTTGCTTTTACATGTCTATACATATATTTCTAATCCTTTTTCCCCTGTTCAGCTGAACTCAGAATAGAAAGCAAAATGCTCAAGGCCATTACCTTTGATTCACTCTCTCTGGAAAGCATCTCCAAGGCCTCCAGATGTGAAAGACCCTGAAACTCATCAAACAGTAACCCATAATGGGCTTTCTTCTCAGTAGCCATGGTAACCTCGGTAGCTGTCTGCTGCTCTTCTTTCTCCTTTGCCTCTCGTAAGACCTGAAAAAGAAAAGCAGAGGCCTCGTGACAGTGTCAGGAGATAGAGAATACAGGAGGAGAAGGCTTTTGGCTCAATAGCAAAAATGGTTGCTTAATGAGAGGACCCCTTCCACAAAGGAAGGGAGAAGACATGAGAGAAACCAATGAGGTGCTGATAGGGAACTGCTGTACCTGAGATAACGTGGAGGTTCTGTTTATCAGGCCCTTTGTTTTTTTGAATCCAGGGTCTCCCTCAGCTATTACATCCATTGTCTTTTTCCCGATGAATTCCAAGGCATCCAGACCTCCACTAATAACACTTTTACCCTAGGAATCAGATTTGGATAAAGACAGCACATAAAACTCAGAGATTACACAACAGAAGAAATTGAATTGGGAGGGTTTTATCAGCAATCTTACGCTGGGCACTCACAGAAAAGCCAAATTGGTCCTTTCCACCCTGAAATTCAACCCTAGTCATCACAAAAAGAGCAGCAGGACATGGAAAGAGCCACAACACATTACCACCCAACAGCTTATTACAGCACCCAGACAGCTGCAGCAATCTGATGGGAAATACATTTTTAGTTGGTGAAGAAGCTGGTTCTCAGCACATTGCAGTATTTAGTTCTCATCCTTCCAATGAGAAAACACCACACCTGTGGATTTTGATTGCTAACTTTTGTTCAAGCCTTAAAAGCAGAAACAGAAGGCAGCTTTCCATCTGCAGCTCTTTCAGATTCCCAGGCAAATTGACAAGACAGCAGATCACAAAAGCAGTTTCCAAGGGTAATGGCTTCCTTTGAAGTGCATTTCTCATGGTCACAGGAGCAAGCTGATTTCCAAGCAAATTGGGCTAGTTTCACAGAGGTGTTTGAAGAGGAGAATGGATTTCATCTCCAGACAGTTCTGTGGAAATCAGTGGAAACACTCCAGGAATGAGTCTGACCCTGCATTTACCTGAACGCTCCAAAGGCAAGGCGCAGAGATGACAGAGTACAGAGGTGACATGCACAGAAATGCATACTCTGCACAATCCACCGTTAGGATTGTTTTGCTATGTATATACAGAACTATCACAATTCAAGACATTTTTCACATTAGGTGCCAGTTAGAAGCAAGGCCCAGGATAAGGTTTGCCTGAGTTGGAGGAGTTTCTCACCACATATCCCACAAACGTCAAAATTAAGTTTCCTCTTACAATGTTTCAGATGAAAGGCCAAAACCCCAAAGCTCCCTTAAACCCATTTTCTCCCACACTCCCAACTCACTCACTGTGCTTTGGACAGCAGTAGAGATGGTTGATAAAACTTCAAGAGCCCCAGCAATAGGGAAGGAGCTGCCATCATCCGCTGCATTGGCATTGCTGCCAGCAGGATTCTCACTTCCTGCATTAGAAGGCACAGAATTAACTTCCTGACTTCCAAAAACAAAACTAGACCCTGTCAGCCACAGAGTAGAGAAAACCAACAGACACCAAATATCCGCCAGGAGCAAGCCTACAATTCAGATTATTTTCCTTTCTACTTTTCAGAGCTAACAGAACGAAGCAAGAGAGAATTATTTTAATGTTTTTATTATCTATCTCAAGGTGCAAGGTGCAGAGTAAGGTGATGTCATTTTGGGGCTGATGATCTTATGAAAAACATTTCAGGGTTGTTCTTATGCAGTACAAAACTGACCTCTTGTAGCGTCTTTAGACTCTGATGAGATTTCACTAGGACTGGGGATCCCAAGGCTTGTTTCTGCTTTTTCTATGACATTTGAAATTCCTTGACCTAGAGAAGACAGAAATCAGAACAGAAACAAGATTAGAGCTGCATATTCTTTTTTATTATTCTGGACTCCTTCTGCTCAAAACAGTTTAACCAGCACTGAAACCTCCTTCTATCCAGCTTGCCTACCAATGTAATGAACCAAGGTTTCATCTCAGCTTTTAAATGAAGTTGTAAATATTGGCTGAATACCAGTTTAAAATACCAGGTGAAAATTACACAAACGCCCCAAAAACTTGAAAGTTCTGTCTGTGCATTATCTCCTATCTCACTGTCCCTTTTGGTACAAGCTTTTCCCATTACTTGAACAATTCTCTCGACATTTTTCCAATAATGGCTGCTATAACTGAAATCCCCTTCTCTAGAAACAAGTTCTAAAGCACCAGCTTGAGACACAAAACATGATTAAAATATTTATCAAATACCAGAAAGAGCCTTACCTACAGTAGCTACGGTAGCAGACGCAGTTGACAGAAGAGATTTCCCCCAGCTTCCCCAGTAGCCCCACCCTGTCTGAACTGCAGGAGGATCTGAGACCTTTAATGAAGAAAAACAGAAGACTGATGCAGGCATTATGGTGAGGAAAGGAACAGAAGCAGACTGTGACATGTGGCTTTTGTGCAGCTTTTTCATTTCAGAGAACAGCAATGTGAATTTTCAGAAAGGAGTGGGGCTTATGCTCAGAGTTCTCCTGTGCTCAAAGCCATGAAATGTGAAGTCACATCATTTTGAGCAAGCACAGGAACATACCTTGATGGTTTCAGCTGCAGGCTTTTCTGTGGCAGCAGGCTGGCTTGGGGGCTTGGGTTCAGGTCTTTTCCGAGTCACAGGCACAGTCTCTTGTTCTCTCCTTTCCCTGCTCTCAGAGCAGCCAAGTTCCTCTGTCTTCTGTTCATTTTCATCTTTGTAAGAGGTTTCTTCTTTCAGATTTTCACCACTGTCTTCCTCAGACATGACTACAAACATCCATAGAAAGCAAAGCAAATTAAATAATCACTCCCTTGCACTTTGACATTAGTTCAAGAGCATCACATTGGTGTTTTAAATAATTAAACACAACAATGTGGCCACGCATACGCACATGTGTGTAGACTAAATTATGTCTAACTAGAAATGTCATACTTGGGAGACTAAAGTCCCACAGGGCCACGTGGCTTTATCTAACTGACACACCCTCTCCGCAGGGAAAAAAAAACAGTTTGCTAACTCTGGAAAACAAGTGACGGTACGATAGGGCCTCAGATAATCAAATCATTACATGTTCTACCAAAATAAAAGTGAACACAAGTGGCTTGGGATGGCTGTTTTGAGGAGTGTAGGATACAAATGGGGACACAGAGAGCTGAGCAGGCAGGGAGGCAGCGACTGGGTCACTTCTGTACTCGGGGATGAGCACTGCAGGGCACGAACACCCCCCCCGAAGCTGCGATGTGCCCCAGCTGCCACAGCAGCCGCCCCAGCACCGCGGATCGGGGATGGGGAGCCCATGAGCGGGGCTGTCACGCTGCTCCCGGGGCCCACGTGTCACCCGTGCGGGCTCCTCTGGCAGCAGCTGCGGGTGAAGTGACTTGCAGGTGCCAAACCGAGCACCCCAGAGCTCCCGGGATCACACTGGGGCGACGCCGTGTCCCCGGCCAGGCGGTCACTGATGCAATCGGGGCAGCTGCCCCCGCCACGGGGCAGCGATGGCTTCAAGCGAAGGAAAGGGACAGCTCGGGGTGCGGCTGGGGACCCCCACCCCATCTGCCCAGGACTACCGGGATCCCGCAGCGACCACGGCCCCCAGGTCACCCCTGCACCCTCCCCGCCCCGCAGCCCTGGAGGCCTCCCTGTGCCTCCGCTTCTCCGGGAGACCCCCGAAGTCCCATAACCCCCACATCGGGCTGCCCCGTATGGCACCCCCAGGTTCCCTAAACCTTCCCGTGGGGCTCCTGCTGCACAAGGAGCTCGCCCGGTGTCCACACCATCCCCCCACACACGGTGCCGCCTGCCCCACAAGGAACCCCAAAGCGCCTCTCCCCGCGGGGCTCCCTGTGCCCCGCAGAGCCCCCTGAGCCTGTGCCGCCCCTCACCGTCGGCGCTCGGCGCGGCCCCCGCGGCTCCGGGCGGACCGTGACCAGCGAGGCCGGCGCAGAGCGGCCCCGGCGCTGCCCCGGAAGCGGCCTCAGCCCGGGGAAGCGCGTCCGGGCGGCGGGGCCGGCGCGGCGGCGGAGCTGCGGGACGGACCGGGCCGGGCCTGGCCGGGTACCCTCGTCCCGGTGAGAGCGGCGGTACCGCCAGGTTCACCTGGCGAGGTCGGGGTCGGGAGGCAGCGGCGGAGGGGGAGGCCGCGGGCCCGTGTCCCGCCTCGCTGCTCCGGCGTGGAAATGGAGCTGGGGCAACAAGGGATGGGTTTGGAGGACAGCGAAGGTGGTGGAGGAGCTCGAGGGGAAGCCACACGAGGAGCTGAGGTCACTTGGTCTGGTCAGCCTGGAGAACCGGAGACTGAGGGCAGAGCTCATCGGGGTCTGCAGCTCCTCCCGAGGGGCAGCAGAAGGGCAGCTCCGAGCTCTGCTCTGACAGTGACAGGACCCAGGGGACGGCCGGAGCTGTGTCAGGAGAGGTTTAGGTTGGATTTCAGGGAAAGGTTCTTCCCGCAGAGGGTGCTGGGCACTGCCCAGGCTCCCCAGGGAATGGGCACGGCCCCGAGGCTGCCAGAGCTCCAGGAGCGTTTGGACAGCGCTCTCCAGCACGGGGTGGGATTGTCGGGGTGTCCTGAGTAGGGCCAGGAGTTGGGCTGGATGATCCTTTTGGTTTTCTTCCAGCTCAGAATATTCTGTGAGTTTATGTTTCTGGCTTGACGTCATGCCCCAGTGACACCAGCCCGCGTGGCATCACCCCCGTGGCCCGGTGCCCTCGGCTGCAGTGTAGTCGCGTCGTGTGTCCCACTGCCACCACCAGCCCAGCGGGACCGGGGCTTTTCCACGAGTGAACTTGGAGCACACTGGGGCTGTGGGAGCAGGGTAATGCTAAGTGGAACTTTGTGCCTGGTGGTTTTTAGCTGACAGGGCAAAAAAACCTGTTCTGGTGCGCAGCCGATGCTGTGTCGTGGCAGGTTACCTCGTGACGGGTGTCAGGCAGCCAAGGGATAAGCACAGCAAAACACCGTGTCCTGTCAGGCAGCCAAGGGGTGCGTGCAGGAGAACACCAAATCCCATCAGGCAGCCACGGGACTGTGCACAGGAGAACATCAAATCCCACCAGGGAGCCTCACCCAGCGAGGCTGGCCCTGGTGTCCTGTGGATTTGCTCCTTAGGTTGGTTTTTGCACCGTGGGTGCTGCCATTCCCCTGCAGAGCTTTGGCTGGTGCCAGCAGAAGTGAGCCCTCCCTTGTGGCCTCTCCCATGCTGGGTGCACCCAGAATGGCTCTTGTCAAGACCATGCTATGTTCATAAATCCCACAAGAGTTTCTGCCTGTAGGGCTCTGCCAAATGCATCCCCCTGGTTTGACAGAGGGTCAGAGGGGGCTTGCAAATTGTATTTCTGCAAGACATCAGCAGCCTGTGCTCTGTCTGGTGTGTCTTGGTTTATTGCCTCATGTTACTCCAGGTATGATGTGATGTTATAAGTAGTGAATGTAAAACCATAGAACTTGCAACCTCTTGGGCCCCAATTTTGCAGTGCCATATAAATGTGTGTAATTTTAAGTACTATCAGTGCTTCCACTGACCTCAGTGGGACTACTTAGAGTGCTCTAAGTTAGACACAAATACACTTCTTCAGGGTAGGAGCCAAGGATGACTCATACAAGCGCATGCATCACAGATTTTTATCTTTCCACTGCTATTTGTTGTTACAACTTATGGTTTAATAAAGGTTAAATGTGTTGAGCTCAGCTTCAGGTTCAGTTGTAAAATAGCCAGTTCCTATTCTGACACATTTCATCTTGCTTGAGCTTAACACTTTGTTGAAGAATTGTGATGTTGGCACTGATCACGCTTTATCCTTTTTGGGTCCTTTATCAGCTGCAGCAGCTGTTTTGCATAAGTGCAATGGATGAAGAATATGGATTTTGCAAATCATTTTATTGTTCCCAGCACTCGGCAGCGAGAGATCACTGTCTGCTTAGCAATAATGGCTTTTCCAAAAGACAAACAATTTCTAATAAATCAGACCTTGAAGAATTTAATAGTAAAATTAAATGACCCATCACCAATGGTTTATGCATTATGCAGGCTCAGTGCAAGTATAGTGGAGAGCATATGCAATTACTGAAGATAATTATTCTTATGAGGGAAAATGTTGCTGAGTATTTCTTGTGTTAAATAAATGAGTGAGATTCATAATGTCATTTAGGAGAAACGTCACAGACGCTTGGAAACCTTAACAATTCAAATTTAATAATTTCAAATGACAATAGCACAGGCAGAGTACAAGAGGCACTGGGATTATTCTCTAATAAATCTAACGTTTCAGTTGGGAGGTTATTGTTTTAGAAGACTGTAAGTTATTATGTGCCTGGGATTCGAGGGTGAAGTTGAGGGTTTGTGTTTGCTGCAGAAGTATTGTCTGTTTTAACTGTATCAGGTGCTGTGAAGTCTGATGCATGCAAAAGCTTTTAAATGCATTTTTAGCTAAAGTCAGCTGGGTCATGGGGTGATGTCAGCTGAAGGTCTGGGACCACAGCACCTCGCTTGCCACTGCAAGGTGTGACAGACCTTTAAAGCAACCCAAATGTCAGTGGTCCACAAACTACTACCAGTCCACAGCTTGCCTGTGAGGAGCCTGCACAAGGTCAGTGTCAGCAGTCTTTTGTGGGCTCTGAAACACTGAAAACACCAGAGGTCTAAAAATGGAAGGTTAAAACCACTCCCTCAAACAAAAGAATAGTTGTTATCAACAGCAGCCTTAGTATTGGGTTCTTTTCAGACCTGTGCTGTTGCTGTGGATGGGATGCTCTTCTCCAGAGGCAGCAGGACTCAGTAACACTTTCCCTGAAGTGTAGCTGGTGAAAAACAGGAATGAAAGAGGCCTTGGTAGTGGTTTTAACTGTTTAGCTGTGGGAAAGTAGCTTCTCCAGCACAATGGTATAATTGAGTTCTCTGCAGTAGTCTCATCTTAAATGAAAGGACAAGAGGCATGATAGAAAACAGAGTGGGGCCAATGATTAAAAAAAAAAAAAAAAAAGAAGAAGAAGGCAGATGAAGGGATTGCTGTTTACAGAGAAACAAGTAGGGAGCCTGTTTTCCAGTTTCTCTTGCAGGATTCAGTGGGTGAGTTGGTTAGTCAAGCTTGAAGGAGAGTTGGACGCAGCTGTCTTCTTTGCCTTCTTTGTTAAACTGGTTTTGGCAATAGCCACAACAGAAATGGAAATGGGTCAAATAACACATTTCTCATCAGATGTCAAGTCTGGAATCTGGTTTGACCTTCGGCAAATTAACTTTCACTGAAAAAAATTCCCAGTCTGGATAGCATCTTATCAGCAGAATTCCCCTTTTTGAATATGCTTGGTTTGTCTCTGATGAAAGACAATTACTAGAAATCACCTGGCTTTATGCATATTACATTATTTTTCAGAAGTGCTTTAGATAGTGTTAACTACTAATGCTAGAAGGATGAAAAGTGTCTGCATTATTTATCAAGTAAATGGGTCCCTTTGTGTGGTGATATTTATGAAATTCCATTCCCCTAACATCTGTTATTTGTAGAAGAAAAGATGATAAATTTGAAGTCACACAGTCAATGGTATGAAGTGAGGTATTCTTTAGGATAACATTTGAGCTTGTGGCTTCTGTACTTTGTAAATGGTTTTTTAAGGCTCTGGAGCAGTCTGGATGGAATCATAACTTCAGGGAACACATATTGGATTAGAAATTTTCTTGAATCAGGCTTCCAGGAAAATTGATAACAGATTGTCTCTTTATCAGTGTCATCTCATTTTG
The DNA here is from genome assembly GCF_009650955.1 of Corvus moneduloides. Taxonomy (NCBI): domain Eukaryota; kingdom Metazoa; phylum Chordata; class Aves; order Passeriformes; family Corvidae; genus Corvus; species Corvus moneduloides. The sequence continues at coordinate 5,704,381 of NC_045490.1, read as the reverse complement.
TTACAAGTTGGTTTTATTCTGGCTTGTAAAAAAGGAAAATCTGTGTGTGCAGAAGACAGAAAATTAAAGGCTGTATCCGAATGTCTTAAAATATCTTTTGTGCACATCAATTTGAAGAGTATCTAGACAAAACAATTTTTCACATTGCTATGAAGTTTGGCTAGAGAAGACAATGAAGAATATATGACTGCTGAGATGAAGCAGCATAAACGAAAAGATTTTCAACAGGACCTCATTGTAAAACAAACAAGAATAACAGGAAGCAGGCTTAGAAAATGCAGCAGCAACAAGAGAGATTGCAAAAAAGGAAGTATATGTAGACATCAGTGTCCTGATATTCAGAAAGAGACTTCCTCTTGTGGCTGTAGATAACAACCAGGAGACTTTTCCAAGTAATTAAATCATGTTACGTAGTATTTAGACCCCTAATACCAGTTGTGCCCCTAAAATCAAGTAAGTAGATGTAAGTGCTAATAATCAGATGTGTGTGTGTGCTTTGGTTTTTCTCTGGGTGGTAAATGAAAGACTGGCTTTAGAAAACCAGGGCTTAAAAGCACTTTGATATTGGTGGAGAGGGAGGCAGAAATGACATCCTCTTTCTCTCTTTTCTTCCTCTATTAAGAAAGCACTTTTTCTTTGGTAACAAATGCAGAATCCACTTTTAAAGATAATTGTGCATTTCGAGTAGTCTGAACAATTTGTTCTTTTTGCAAAACCTTTTTCCCCTTAATGATTATTATTCCGGAGATTATTTATCTGGTTGGGAAGATGAACATCTAGTGGACTGGAGGCTGTGCTAATGCCTTCTTACCCTCATTTTATTACTGTGTTCTGAGCAAAGCTTTGCTTTGGAACCTCTCAGCTGACAGTTTGTATTACGCTAATCGAAATCTGTTTACTGGAAATTAAATTTGAATACGTGGTAACCTTGCTGTCATTAATAAACTTACTGCTTTATCCTTTTTTTTCAGTTGTACTTCCAGTTTCCACTTCAAATATTCATGGTCTTGAAAGTGCATTTGGATCCCAGACATTTTCCAGCACAGAACAAACCAAGAGCCCCCTCTCCTATCTCAGAGCAAAACAGACAGCTTGATATCATACGACCTCATTTCTCCAAATTAAATGAAAGAATTTTCACTAGCTTTCCATGAAGCTCAGCTATTGCCTGTTAATTTTGACTGTTAGTGCTGATCTTTCAGTTGGATTCACAGTGGAAAATGTAGCTTTTAACAGGACAGTTGCTTTTGGGTCTTTCAATGCATCACTTCATGCAGTGTCTCAAGCTTTAATAAGTTCTCCAGCACACCATGATATCATAGCCAAAGAAGGGACTAGTATTTTAATTGAATGTAAACTGAACATCAGCCAGTATGAACATATCCTTTGGTATAACTCCAGAGGACACCTGCTTGAACAGAAAGATGAAGGTGAGTTTTCCTGCTGTTTTCTATCCATCATTATTCCCCTTTTTTACAGTATTGGAAAACCCCTGGGACTTTATTATAATTTTCTCTTCCTATCCTCCCATTTTTACAATTAGGAGATAAGGAGAGAGCAAAACAAAGCCCTTTGCCCTCTGACATGTTGCATGGGAATTACACCTGAGTACTTCTGTTCCAGCCCATCCATCCTGCTTTGGTGCCCCACAGAATCACCTTGTTCAAGAGTCATCCCAGTATTCCATACAGAAGAAATGAGTCTTCATCTTACCTAATACTAACTGATGGTTTTATTTAGTATTGCTCTGGTTTAAATTATATTTTTCCAAATGCATGAATTAAACACAATTCTCCACAGCTTGTGACTTTATCAGCTGGCAGTTGGTGCTTTAATTTTGTTACAGGATATTTTAAACCATACTTAGTACATGTATTTTTTGGTTTATGCACCAGTAAGACTGTGGAAAGTAACACAATATGTAATGGCCAACGATGGAATTCCTGCTATTTAACCCTTTTGAACTGAAGGGGAATATATTTTCCCAGCCATTGACTCTTACAGTTCTGTCCCTGCAGTTTTCAATTTTAAAAAAGTGTTTTAGAGATGTGTGTGTTTTTCTCTCTGTTAGTATTAATGAAGGTCATCAAACTAATTGATAGGATCTTGTTGGAGGCCATTTTTCTGCCTTAAGTATTCAGTAACCTTTTTGTAGTTATAATGCCATCTGGAGATTAGTTCAAAGTAGAGTAATTAGAAGAATAAGTTATGAAAACAGTTCAAAGTAGAGTAATTAGAAGAAATGAGTTATGGAAACAGTTTCCCCCCTATGTTAAAAATGCACAGCAAATGCTGTATAAAGCTTCTTGTATTGATTTCTTTTTACTTGGGTTTTGCTTGTCAGCACTGCATGCTCAGCAGAAAACTGTCTTGAGAAAATTCTGCGTTCTTTTGCCAACAGAGCCATTTACAGACTGATCTCTTTCATGGGTCACTTGACTTTTGACTCTGAACGTATGGAAAATTAGACTTTATAGAGGACAGTCTTTTAACATCGGGTGAGAAGCCCTAGTTAAGAATTAGGATCCCTGTCAGGAAGAACCAGCAGGCCAGAAACACACTGGAAAGTGCAGATGAGAGAAGGAAGTAAAACCAGTGTAGCAAGCATGCAGAATAATTTACCTTTAAGCAGTAGGATTGGTAAGTGGGTTATGGCTTTCTGTGTCATTTCAGTCCTTGGTGTACTGTTATGATGCTAGAAGTGGACTGCTTACTGCCAAACTTTGACTCCTGTTGATGTTTACCCTGGGATTTTTGTTTCATGAGCTCTGTTTATTTCTTTCCCCTCTGCAGGTGACCGGTGGAGAATTGCTGATTATTCCCTCAACATCACAAAGGTCAGCTTTGCTGACCGGGGCCGGTACACGTGTGCAGGCATTAATCATAACGAGACCTTGTACTACACAGTCACCCTGAGGGTTATCTTCACCTCAGGGGACATGAGTATCTACTACATGATTGTGTGCCTCGTTGCCTTTGCCATCACCCTCATTTTGAACATCACCCGCCTGTGCATGATGAGCAGCCACCTCCGCAAAACGGAGAAGGCCATCAATGAGTTCTTCCGCACGGAAGGGGCTGAGAAGCTGCAGAAGGCTTTTGAGATAGCCAAGCGTATCCCTATCATCACATCTGCCAAAACGCTCGAGCTGGCCAAAGTCACTCAGTTTAAGACCATGGAGTTTGCTCGGTACATCGAAGAGCTCGCCAGGAGCATTCCCCTCCCGCCTCTGATCCTTAACTGCAGGGCGTTCATGGAGGAGATCTTCGAGGCCGTGCGAGTGGATGACCCCGATGAGGTGGGAAAGGAGGACAAGCAGCCCCCCGGCTGCGGGGCCCAGGCCGCGCTGTTCCCCAGGAACCCGGAGATGAAGCGCAGCGATTCCCCGGCCGGCGACTCGGACGATGGCTCCATGAGCGAGCAGGGCCAGGAGATCGCCGTGCAGGTGTCCATCCACCCCCAGGCCCAGGGGCAGAGCATCGACACCGTGTCTCACGGCAGCTGCCACTCTGTGCCTGCCGAGGAAGGCACCTGCTGAGCCCAGTGATCCCCAGGGGGGTGCAGGAAGCTCGGGTGATCCAAGGATAGTGTGAGAAAAGGGTCTGCAAACAAGCTGCCTCGGTCCCATGTGCACAAGAGTTTTCCAAATTGCAAGGTGCCAGAACTAGATCTGAAGTGTGTATTTTCTGTCAGTGTTGATTTAACGATTCGAGTCTGCCAGAAAAGGCCATTTGGAATATTGTGCAGGGGCTTTTCTTTCTAAAGCAGGCTTGCTATATTTAAAATAGTTACACAACAGGAGTTCTTTGTCCTTGGCTCCTTGGTAGCTTTTGATACTTCAGATCTGTGTGAGAAGTGACCAAGCCGAGCAGTACAACTTGCAATAAGAACTTTTCCTTTGTGAGCTCCTTCTTTCCTCACGAAGTTGAGCTGAAATTCCTTTGAGTCAGTGTTGTCCTGATGAATTGAGTTCTGTGCTCTTTTTGAGTTGCCTCGTGGTGCGTGTAGCCCATCAGAACCATGGTGAGCTTGAACAAATCTGTTTTGTGTTGCGTGCTTGTGTGTTGCTATCAAAATGTACTGTACTTAGGAAAAGAATAGTGCCAGGATCTGCTGCTGGATTAAATGAGTTGTTGTCGTTTCAAAGCAGCTTAGAGAACAACCAGGAGGTCTCAGTTTTCTGTGCATCTGCAGGAAACTTGTGTGTATTCTAAAAGCTTGTTGTTTAAACTTGGTGCTGATTGCCAAAGCGCCTTACCCTGGTTCTGTCCCACAGAATGGAGCAGGGACAGCACTGCTGGCACTGCCTGGCTTTTGACTTTGCTGATTTCACTCACTGTAGAAAATCCAAAGTTTTGTATGTATTTGACGTTGTTGTGAGAAAAGGATGACAGTAATCACATAGTGGCATAACTAATAAATGAATTTATCATCTACAGATAGGTGCCAGGCACATCTTTCTGAACAGCATTATAATAAAGCAGGTGAAAAGTAGTGACACTGAGTCGCTCTGCTCTGGCTGGTCCTGTCACAAGGCAGTGGCAGAGAGAGTGGGGGGCTGGCTGAGCTATTTGCCAGCCACTGTTTGCAGGAGTGGAGTGGCTCACTACTAGAGCCCAGCCTCATGTGCTGCAGAGGTGGCAGAAGGGAGAGCTGCAGGTGCTGACATACATACACACAAAAGTACTTCACCAAGGATCTCCCACCTGGCTTCCTCAGCTGTAGAGATCCAACCTCCAGGAATTAGAGTGCAGACAAGAATCTACTTTCTTCTTCCACTCTTTGGTGCTGATTTTTTTTTCTCCTTAACATTTGTATCACTTAAATAGTATTTTATATCCTGTTGAGATTTAGTAGATGTAAAGCTTGTAAGCACTCCACAAATTAATTTCTTACAACTACTGGAAGCATATTGCCATATAATTTTAACAACTTGGCAACAGGAGCACCATTTAATTTCACACAACTCTTTTTTCTTCCCTTATTATTACAGAAATGTCAGTTGAACAAGTGATTCTGGAGGGCTGCTCAGGATTCTTAAGAGGATTTGACATTACATTTACATGAGTAGAGGTGGAAAACAAGCAGGCCCAGTGGTAATAGCAGGGTGGGGCTGTCTGTGGTAATGCATGCTCAGAATGAAGGGGCTGAACGAATTACAGTTACTATGTCAGAGAGAGGAAAATGACAGCATCTATTACCATTTTAAACTACCTTCTGGGGAAATTCCTGCAGTCAGCCACCAGTTAAATCACCCTGGTTGCCTTTGGCCTGTCAGGTTTGTCAGGAAGAAAATTGCTGGCCTTTATTATAGTAACATTCCCACCAGCTTGGTGCCATTTCCAAGACTGTAGCAAACTTTATCTGCTTCAGGGGAATAAAGCCTTCTGTACACACTTCAAGTAGCTGCCTCAACAGTGACTTCTTTTTTTGCTTCCATAGTTTGATAGCACTTTATGTCCAGGTGAAAAGTTTGTACAGTTTTGTGTGACCTGTCTGGTTTCTTTTAAGTTTTTTTGAGGTTATCAGTGTTAAAAGATACTCTGTGGATAAATTCCTATTTCTGTTGGAAGAGAGAAGCTGCTGGCTTCACTTCTGAGCTACAATGGATTCATTGTTGCACATGTGTGAGGGGAGATTTGGGAGTTTGCACCCTTTAGGATGCACTGGTTGAAAGAGGTGAAGGCTACAAGAGAGAATGATCTGTTTCAATCTCCTTTGTGCCACAGGCCATCAGAATGTACCTGCACCTGCCTTATTTGCCCAAAAACAGCTCTCCTTGCTTCTGTGAAACTGTTGCATGATATGCAGCAGTAGCACATTGGATGTGTAACCCCTAAAAACACACGCAGTGAGAGGTGCCACTACAAAATCTAAACCCTATTTAATTGCTTCCTAAGAAGCAGTTATGATTGACAGGTGTCACATCAGAAGTGGCAGCTGACAGGCAGCAGGATGACACTGGAGGTGTGTCAGATGGGTGTCAGGAGAGCAGTTTCTAGAAAGATTTGATCTCTTCTTTGATTTTTTCTGCTTTATTTATGTAGCTCTGAGTTCTTCAGCGCAGTTACCTGATGTCTTCCTGTTGCTTTCTGAGAGGAAAGAATGACCATGCATAAAGGTCCTCAGAAGTGCAGTTGCAGTGTCAATTGCTGGATAGCAAAGCTGAGAGTTTTCCTGAATTACTACAGTATTTTGTTCCTTAAATTAATTTCCTTCCTGGGAAGGAGGTGCTTTTGTAAGGATTTTGGTGTATCAGGAGTACCCTCTGAATGTAGGAACTGATCCTACTCCCACTGAATTCATTTAGAGAGGATTTGGAGCTCTGGTGCATTTCACAGGATTTTTATGCATCTGAAAGCAAGGACGATGGTGATGTTAAATGGTAAAAGTGATTTCCAGAGAATAAAATTTGACACCAGTTTCCAAACAACTTGTGAACTGTTCTAGTTATCCTGAGAGTAGATGTGTGCACTTAAATTTCTTTGATGAATCTAATTGAACATTAACATTGAAAGTGTTTCTCTCTTAACTTTTTTTAGGATGAGGAGATTCTGCAGTGGTTTCCTTGCTTTAAACTAAAGTCTTTGACAATCACAAGGCTATTCTATCTCTTCTTTGTGACTTATTTTAAAAGACCTAAAATCTACTTGTTATCCAAGAGTACCTAAAACTAACTTTGTAGTGATGATTTGCATTACCTGGATTGTAATGTAACTGTTTAATGTAACCACGTAGGATTTCATACTTTCATAAAATGAATTAGTAGATTTGCAGAATAAATTCAAAAGAAAAACCTTGTTCTGGTGGAGTTTTCTGTTTTACAAGTGAGGAGTGCCTGTCTCTCCAAGGTTATGTAGCAGCTGTATTGAGCTCAGCAGAATGTTGTTAATCAACCTGACAGAGGTTACTGGAATATTCAGTCATCTGAAGGACCATTCCTGCTTGACATCACTGTCATTTTTTTTTGTCTTAAAGTCCTCAAGAGCACCTGATAATTGTTCCCAGCTGCATATACAAACAGTTACAGACCTGAAATGGTTTCAGGAAGGTCCTTGTTTACTTCTTTGTTTCACATTTTGTGTGTGACCTTCAGTCACAAATCTGTTTTATTTATTCTCACCTTTTTCACATGATTGTACTATTCCATATTGTAAGCACCTCTCTTTTTGTAATCCCACACCCCAAACACCAAAAATCCACCTTGCTGAGAAACCCTCTGAAGTGCCTTCCAGGGGGTGTGCAAGTGTGAATGAGCAGAATTCACCCACCGTGCTTTTAAAGAGTCTCTGGTTGCCAGTATCTGCACAAGGCAGATAATGGCATTACAGCTGAATGTTTGGGGATTTTCCCATGAGAATCAGCTGCCTAAAGGAAGAATTACTGGACCCATACTCCTCAGGCTAGGTCAATACTCAGTCAGCATCTGCTTTCTATCTCCTTGTTATGAGAGATGCATTAATGATAACGGTTCAGTTTTTTAAAGCTCCTGTAACCTGACCCCTCATGATCCTATCCACAGTGAACAAATTCATCTGCATCCATTTAGAGCACTTTTCCATCTGGTAACAACAGATCATTGAAAAGGGAGCTGCTTTAAGGATGATTGTACTTTAATTCTAGGTGCATGCCTTAAAAAATACATTTTTTTCTTAATGTTACAGCACTTCTGTGAATGAAGTCTCCAGCTGGAGACACAATGGAGACACCATGGTGTCATTCAACTCAGGCAAGTTACAGCTTTATCGACTTCCCTTCAGCCAGGTCATTTCACACCAGCTGAGTCTCCTCTTTTTTTATTGGATAGCAGCTCATTCAGATGTCTCCAAATACTGCCAGCTTTTTTGCATGTGGAAGTGAGAATTGCACCATCATTCAAAAAAAAATCGTTCTGCTAGATGCTGAAATACCAAAAAAGCCCTAAAAGCTGGAAAGTTGTTCTTTATCCCTGGTAAAACAGTACCTATTCTTTGGTCACGCCTGGCTGCCAATGAGCGCAATAATACTGAGCAATTAAGCCTTTCATTTTCGTTAGGCTAATTAATTGTTTGCACAGTGCCCTGAATATGGAATCATTTTCCTTTTGGAAAGAATAAAAGGATTAGAATGGCTCTATCCCAAGTTGCTCTGAACATATTTTATTTATTTAGTGGGAGAAAAATCCTCTCTTGCCCCAAACGCAAACCACACACTCGAGCGTTACGGCTGCACGGGGACGTTTCCATCGGCGGGGATGTGAATGCATCCACATATGTCCATCCATCTGCAGCCACACTCCATATGGGATCTGGGGCTTCTGGTGCATGGCAATGAGTGGGCAGAGGCTGGAGCCACGTTGTGTGTGCTGCTGGGTTTGGATGTCAGCGCTGTCAGGGGCGGCAGCGGGATGAGCATCCCTCGGGTTTCAGCTGCCCCTGGCACCGTGGTCATTGTGAGCTGTGACAGCGCTGGGAGGGCAGAGCTCTGCGACTGGACACTCTCTCAAGAGGCTTGTACTGAGTGAATCCAAGGCAAATGGAACCTGGGCTAGGATTTCATGAAGAAGGGACCCAGTGGGCACAGTATTGCAGAGGCTATTGCCAGCTCTTCTTTATGTTTGTCCCATTCGGTACCTCTTTGCGCAACCAAATTATTAAATATATATTTCACATTAAATGATTCTACAAACTTGCAAAAAGCCATTTCAGTGGAAAGCAAGGGAACATACTCAGCTCTAAGTGCAAGGCAGAGGCTGCCATCACACAAACTTCCACTACAGGGGTTGGAGATAACTGGCTGGAGCTCCTCATGCCTTCCCTGCTCCCTGCTCTCCTGTAAGACCTGTTATGGTCCATCTGCAAGAGTTGAAAGTGAAAATTCTGTCCCGTGCTACTTCCTCTTCCTCTATAGATCAGGACATTGAGAACAGCCCTGGGTTTAAAGGGAGCATGAGAGGCCACCTAGGATGTGCTCTCAGCCACAGATGTCCATCCTGGCTTAAAAACAGCTGCTGGCAGAGATGTCGCATCTCCCAGGCAATCTGTTCTCCTGCTGAACTACCCAGACTACTGGAAAGATTTCCCTAATATCTGCCCCAAAGCATCTCTTAATGCATCACCCATCTCATCCTTTCCATGCCCACTGCTGCTACACCTGCAGTCCAAATCAGGGCCACCCTAAACATGCAGGAAAGGAACTGGAGGGCAACACAACACAGGGGCCATACTTGGATTTATGTGCCTGCCTCGCCTGCATACATCATTCTGCGTTCAGCCTAAGCCTGCAGAATTTAACTGAAAGTCAAACTCCTTTTGTTTATTTAGTGCCTGGATGTCTGTGAGTGTTGCTTCTTGGGCTTTGGACCTTCTTGCTGTCTGTGCTGGGTCGTGGAGATGTCCCTGACACCAGTGCTGTTCATATCAAAGGAGTAGCTCCAAAATTCTGGGTGCAGCAGTCTTGTGATAGCTTTGTACTTATATGTGATAAGGGACAGAAAGCAGCCACTGTAAAGCACATGAGCCTGTCCCACCATTATCTCAAGAGATTTTCAGTATTTCACTTGCTTTCTCTCCTTGGTGTCTTCAATTTGGTGCATGAAAATATTCAGAGTATCTTGCCTGGTCAATGGGAGAATCCCAAGTTTTCATTTTTCTTTCTTTCTCTTTTTTTTTCTCTTGTGAGTTTTCTCAAGCTTAACTCTCCTAAATAATGACTAGGGAGGAGGACAGTGGACCAGAACATACATGAAGGAGTTTGGACAACTGTCCTAAATTAGAGGACAGGTTTGCTTTGGAAATCCTATATGCATCACACTCTGTTACAGAAAGTTGGCTTTAACAGCAAATCTCTTGCAGCAGGGTGTCACTTCACTTCCACCGATTACTTGAAATGCTTTATTAATTCGATGACCTTGTGGGCTCTCAGAAAAAAAACATTTCTCAGTGTTTTGGGGAAAGAGAGCTTCTCTGAGCTAAAGGGACTGTTTTGTTGCACAGATTTATTGCTTGGCTGACTTAATTCACCATTCAAAGACGATGATTTTTAGCTGCTGGGCAGTGGGCCTTGCAATGTTGAAACTAATTAACTGCTAGGACTCTTCTGAGCAAGGCTGTTTTCTTACTGGGTTTTGGCTTTTTTTTAACCCACAGAAATGAAGCAAGCACGATCCTTGGAACACAGGTTGCATGGATACAATATCAGCACAGACACAGCCCCGTGCTGGATGACTCCGTGTCAAAGGAAGAAAGGCTGCCAGCTGTCCCCACTGCCGGCTTGACACCACACAAAGGTAAGAGGAGAAAAGAGACAACATCTGAAGACAGGAGGGGTGCCAGGGCCATGACAAAGGGAGAACTCGGAGAATAGCAAGAGAGGTCTCCACTCTGCAGCTCTGGATCCACAGCCACCAAAGACCTGAGCTGTGGACCTGGCTGGCAGGCCAAGGTCAATGGCTCTGCAGCTGGAGTGTCCTCACACCTCTCTCCCCTTCTTTCATTCCCAGTCCTGGTGCTGCAGGCTGTATTTCTGAAAGAACCTTGAACCTCATAGCTCAGATAGATCTAAAGTGCAGTGCCTGCTGGCAGGACCTCAGCAAAGCCTTGAGAGGGAAGACAAGGAAGGGAAGAGGGGGTCACTCTGTCAGGATGCACCTGTCTGCAGGAAGTTACCGGTTGTTATCCCATCAGGGACTTCTGCTCATCAAAATATTTTCTGGGAAAAGTTTATAACCCCTGCAATATTTCCTGGTGATGTCAAAAGATGGCATAAACAGGTCTAGAAGCTCAAGCAGAGACAAATTTGGTGTCTGCGTGTTCCTTCCTACTGTGTTTTTGCAAAGCACTTCTGCCCTGCTCCTTGCTCTGAGTCCATAGAGCAACTGAAATATAAATTGCTGCTGCTGACTGAAAGCAGGGAATCCCTCACTGGCTCCAGGGGGCTCCCCATCTGTCTTTGTTCCCAACAGTTTGGTTACCTTTATCACCATTGTTAAATGCAGAGCTGCAAATACCAATACTGGTCATACAGAATGGCAACTCTCTTGACATGCCTCAACCACAGTGACCTTCCTCGACGGGCAGCAGGGAGCACAGGCCAGCCTCTCTCCCTCCTGTGAGTTTGGGCTGGGAGTGTCAGCCCCAGCTGTCAATTCACCTCTATCTCATTTTTTTCTTCCCTGCATTTCAGTTCAGATGTTTCCAGGAATTTCAGCCTTCTTCTGAAGCCTCACAGACTAGTTGCTCATTCTCGAAGCGCAGGAGTATAGAGCAGCACCCCTGGGTGTGTGATCAAGGAAGTCTTATGTCACTTGACTTGCTCTGAACAAAGGGGGAAGTGCAGAGGATCAGCAGCATGTGGGAGAGGAGACCTCTGCTTCCCATAGATGCTGGTGGATCTCACCTGGCCAGGAGCTCCAGAAGGACCGTGAGGTTTTCTGTCTGCTCATTCTCTAGGTGAAATAAGAGAACAGTTAGCGAAGGTTTGTCACAGAGAGGTTTTTGAATAAGAGAAAACAGAATCTGGTGGCTGTGAGAGTCCAAAATAGCACCTTGGGATATGTTGTACTCATGAGCTGCCCCATCTCTTAGCTCTCAGCCAGAGCATGTTCCAGCATCTCCTGACTTGGAAAGGTGTCCTTAGAAGCAGTACAGAACACAGTCAGGGTGTAAGTGGGACAGTGCTGAGGGCTGAGCATGACCCCTCAGGCATGGGGACAATGGGACAGACCAGCTCTCTTCAGTCCCTGACACTTCCCGCTGTGCCACTGAAGCCACCCTGGAAAGGAGCACACATGGTCCACATTTTTATCATTTTCCATCCATCCCCACATATCTCTTTCTGCCTGTGAGCACCTGTGTTTTTCTTCCCATCAAACTGTCCTTAGCAAAATGCCAGGTGTACCTTTGTTGCCACTCTCATCCCGGCAGCGAAGGCTTTCTTTTGTTTAGCTGAAAGGGAGCCTGGGTCAAGGTTTTTACGTGCCAAGCAGAATCCAAAGACAAGAACACAAAGGTGAGCTCAGAGCCAGGATCTGGGCTGGCAGTGGCAGCGGCAGGAGGGGCAGCACCATGCCGGGGACCAGGGAAAAGTGGATAACAAAGGGAGATGCCTGTGGGGGAAGGGATGGGAAGGCCGGGGGGGTCTCTCTCCGTGCAGTTGTTGGGTGATGGGGACACACCACGGCCAGGCAGCAGTCCCCAGGGCAGGGCCGGGCAGGAGCTCCTCGCCTGGAGCCCCGCAAAGCCCCGCTAGAGGCAGCTCTTGGTTTGCTCTGGGCATGGAGGAGCAGCCGGGCGCTGCGGGCAGGAGCGATGGAGCTGCTGCTGCCTGCCCCGACACACGGCCCTTCCTCCCCCGGGCAGCTGCAGCCCCTCGCCACAACCCACCCGGGGTCCCACAGCACACTCAGCAGCCGCTTTTCTCCAAACACAGTGTGTTAAAGCCTGGGTGGGCAAAGAAACCCCGGTGGGAGCCAGCCTGAACCCAAAGGAGGAGGGGTTGCAGGGACTGGGGGGCTCAGGGGGCTGAAGTCGGCACCTGGGAGCAGCGATATCCGAAGGAGAAGGTTGGAATTTGAGCTGTGTGCCCCCATCCTACCCGCACCGAGAGCAATTCCCACCGCTGGCATCCTGCAGCAGGAGGTAAAAGCCAACAAGGAATGGATTTGGTTTGTCCTTTTTTCTCTGTAGATTAACAGATCCAGCTCTGACTGAAGTATTTAGTGATCACAGCGACTTAATGGCATGCGGAAAACATTCCCTGGCAATTACTCCTGCGCCGGTCTTGGCTCGCTGGGTGTTTCCCTTCGCACGGCGGATGGCAGGAGCAGCCTGCCACGGCACGCAGCCGTCCCCGGGGACGGGCAACCACAGCCCGGGTGGCACAAGCCCTGCCAGACGGATGCTACCTGCAGTGGTGCCCCTGCCTGCTGCGTGCCCTGGGAGGCCCTGGAGAGGCCGGATCCCCTCGCCCACCCTCCGCTTGGCGCAGGCTGCCAGGCAAGTCCTCGGTGGCCAGGAGGTCCTTGGCGGCCACCCACCCCTCTCTGTCGCACCGGGTTCAGCCTGGGTGAATTCCAGCGTTGCTCTTTTCATTTCAGAGCTGCAGGAGAAGCGGCTTATGGTCACCTTAAAGGAATAAACGATGCATAAAAATATTTGATCACTTAAGCCAAATGATTTGGCAAGCGCAGGCTCCCGCCGTACCCATCCTCCTCACAATTGTCTCATTATCCAGCCCTAAATCAAGCTGTCACAGCTTTTTTTTGGCTTGGAGGGGAGAGGGAGGGAGCTGCTTTCCAGTGTTCACCTCCAAAAGAGAAACCCTGAGCAGGGAGCGGGTCACTGAGCATCCTCCCGCCCCCTTCCCCCTCCGCCCGCTCCCGATCCGCCCGCGCCGCTGCTCCTCATCAATCGGATTGCGGAGCCGGCAGCGGGATGCGATCCCAGCGGCCGGAGCAAGGGCTGGTGCAGAGGCTGCAGGTCCACCCCGGCTCCGCCCGGGACCGGAGGTGCCTCGAAATGCCCTTCCCAAAGCCTCTGCCTTGGTCGCTTGCTGTCGCCGGGGAAGCATCCCGAGAAGGGGACACAGCTCATCAGTGGGGCAGGAAGCTCCCCAGGGATGGGGCCTCCATCCTTCTCAGGTGCCAAAATAAAGGGGGCTTGGATCCTGCTTGCTCCTGTTCGTGCCACGTGCAACAAGCGTCTGGAGAGCCTTCTCTTGCCTCAGCTGGGACAAGGGGCATTTGGAGCCCCTCGTTTAGGGGCACACCTGCACTGTGGTAATCACATCAGCCCCTTTTCACAAGAAAACCATTGGGAAATGCACCAAGAGGCTCTTGATACAAGCAGGTCCCAGAGGGACAGCAAACATGGAGTCTTTCGCTATCTGCTAGTCAAGAGAGAGCCAAAACCTGTCTCTTTGGGAGCCTCAGTGTTTCATAGGCCCTATGAAAAGAAATCACCTGAGGACCTGTCTCCTGCATTCTCAGGACAATGGAGCATCCCTCACCCTACACACAGGGAAGCCCATCTCAGGAAGAGTCCTCCTCCTCCTCCTCCTCTGCACTCCCTAGGTGACACCCTGGATACTGTGCCAGACCTGTGTCATTCCCCAAGTCTGCTGAATTAATTAAACTAATAATTATTATTTTATTAATAAATTAATTAAAGACCCATTGATTCACTCTGCTGGGACAGTGAAACAGCTGCAAACTCATCTGTTCAGACGAGCACAGCCAGCCAGATGGAGCATTCCCTTTCTGCCTGCCCTGCACAGAGACAGCCCAAACCAGGCCTTTCCACCCAAGAAAACTTTCAACCCAAGGAGAATAAAGAGGGGAGCACGTGGAGTAAACACAGACCCTTGCATGCAAAGCTGCTCTGGATGGAGTTAACAAAAAATGTGCCATTTTCTCCTGCCAACAGCAGCCCAGCAGGCAGGGCAGGGCAGAGATGCTGGTTCTGGTGGGCAGGCTGGGACCTTGCTGGTGCCTGGGACCTGCTGTGCTGCTGCAGCCACCACCAGATCGGCTCTGAGCAGCTCTCGTGGGTGCCATGTTCAATCCACACTGTTTCATTTTGTTGCCTTTTTAATGCTGTCAAAACATGAGATACTCCTGCTGCTTTCACAGCCTTGCTAATTGGCTGCAAAGAGCAGATTTCTGTTCAAATTACAGCTACTTTTGAACTTTGAACTTGCCTTTAAAATCCAATTCCTACAAGGCTTTTGTCCCCACCCCTTGCGGAGCTGTGAAGCAGCATGAGCAACAACTCACTCCCACAGTGCTTTTTGGAGGACCAAGGGCAGTTCACACACCCTGCAGGGATCCTACGAGGGTTTTTCTGCTCTCATGCTCTTCACCTTGGGCTCCCCCCAGTCTCTGGGATCTCTGGAAACAGAGGACTGGGGAGCACATGTCAATCCGTCACCTGGAAAATGCAAGCAAGACCCTCTCTGGGCAGCACCTCTTGGGCTGAACCTCCAGCAGATGCTGTTCTGTCTCCAGGGTTTCCCTTCTCCATGCTCCAGTGACTGCTCCTCTTGGATCACAGAGGTGCAGGTAATGCTGTGTACTGGGTGCTGAATGAAGCACCTGCACGAGTCACAGTGACCCCTGTGCCCTCTGCCTGCCCTCCACCCACCCCCTGCCCAGTCACCTCTGCAGCTCAGGTGTTCTCAGCCTGTTTTCCAGCTCTGCCAAAGCCAGGAATAATTTGAGCTGCACAGTAGGGCAGGAGCCTTCCCTATGGCACAGTCCTGGCAGACTCTGGTTTTCCTCAGAGGAGGCCAAACAGGAGCTCTGGAAAAGCCCAAATGAATCCAGCAGCAGCAGGAGAAGGGCTGGTGATCTGAGATATCTCCAGGCTGAAAATGCAAGCCCCTCCAGGGAGACTGGGAAAATCACATTACAAGCCTTGCCTCTGCCCAGCCCCTCAGCAGAAGCAATGAGAGGAGGAATGGGGGAGCTGGACAAAGCCCCCTGACCCCTCTCTGGTCATCCCTGAGCCCACACTAATGAAAAGCCAGGCAATGCCCACATGTGCAGTGCCAGGAGGACGAGCCCAGGATGGTGCCTGCACTAACACACACTCAGAGCGCCAGTGTTTGCCAAGACCCTGTTGCTCAAGAAAATGAGCCTGAGTTTGCAAGGAGCTGTTTGCCAGAGCAGAAATGTTGATCTCCAGCACATCCTTCACTCAAAAGATGTTCCAGGTTCTGCTAAGCTGTAAAAAGACTGACGAAGAGTCCCTGATGGGTGCAGATGGTTTCAGCTCCATTAGCCATCAGTAACAACCCAAGGTGCTCTGACCATCGTGAACCACAAAACCAACCTGCTGCTGGGCAGGGGCAAGAGCCAGCACTGGAGGCTGCTGGGGATGGGGGAGGAGAAGCTGGAGCTGCATGAAAAATCATGGCAAAAGCACCCACAGTGGGAGCAGTTGGAGCAACGATTCGGGGTTCCTACATTACTCGGTAATTTCGGATCACAGATGGAAATATCCAAAAGAAGCATCTCGTAAATCACACGGTCTGTGGTTTTTCCCTTTTCGCCTGCTGTGTTATGATGGAAAATTGCAGCCGGTGTTTCCAAAAGCCATGAAATACCACGCAGGCCCTGGCAGGTTCACGTCCAGCTGAAGCAAACTCCACTCCAGCGTGAGGCTTGCCTCCAAAAGGGTCACTGAACCCAACAGCTGCGTTTTGCTGACTGGAATTTGCACCTTTCCCCAGCTCACGGGGCTGCTCTCACCTCTTTCCCATCGGCATTGATTTCGAGTTGGTTGTGTGCCAGCCTTGCACCCCTTGAACACAACTGAAACCAGAGGATTTCTGATAGAAGACAAGGAAAAAGGCATGAACAGGTGGCTTTGAGAGAAAGAAAGGGATTTTTTATATGATTCTGCAATAAAAAGGGAGAAGATGAAGACTTTGCTAAAAATTACCACGCAGCACCGAGCAAGAGAGGATACTTGGGCCCAGACGTTCTTCTCTGCTGCTGCTTCCCTCCTTGGCCAGGAGAAAGCACAGGGAGTGCCACAGCAGACAGCGCTTGGTGCCATGGCTCTGCCTTCAGAACCACGCTCTCCATCTGCTCAGTCCCAGCAGCACAGGGGCAAATTGTCACCAGCACGGTGGTAAAACTGTCACCGTCCTGCCTCTGGTGCTTCCCTGCTGCCTCTCTCCCCTCTCCAAGCCCAGGAGCTGTCCCATTTACCCACAGGGCTCAGGGTAAGCATTGCCCCATGGACTGGGAGCAGCAGCATCTTCATGTCACAGCCCAGGACACACTGGGGTTGAGGATGCGTCCCCTTGATTACCCTGGAGCTATGCTAATGGCTTTCTGTTTTAATTACATGGAAGTCTTACTGTGCTGCAGGGGCTGGTTAATGCTGCACGGCACAGAGGAAGGCCTGTGCATCACTGACAGCCTTTTTTTTTTTTTTGCATAATAAAGGTAAAGTGGCACTGGGGACATGTGTCTTTTATGGACCGAGGTCAGCTGCCTGCAGGTCCTGAGAGCCATGAGAGGGAGGGGAGAGGGAGGGAAGGAAGGCAAAGTAAACAGATAAATCCCTGGAACATATGGCCTGTGCTCAGTATCTTTACGCATGAGGCACCCCACTTAATAAAAGTTTAGGATGGAAAAGCCAAATAAAATTGATAATCTGCCCAGGGAGGGTGATTCAGATGAAGTAAGCACATTACAAGGGGGTGACTGATTTACAATTTTCTTCTATTTGTGGTTTTATGACTATTACAGTTATTCTTGTGAATATAATTCATTACTGTGCTATTATTCCCAGAAGTGAAAATCAAAGGTTTATCAGCCGACACCAGCAAGCATGAAATACTGCCCCAACACACAGCTCCGTGCTGGAATCACAGCTCAAAACCAGATGGGAAGGCAGAAGCTGAGCACTCACCTCTCCCCATCCCCAGGTCCCCTGCTGGGACACAGGCAGAGCCAGCAGCATCTCCCAGCTGGGCAAGGAGCAGGCAGTGAAGCAGACCTGTGTGAGCAAGATCTCATCCTCCAAGAGATGATGGACACAGGAGTGGCTCAGTTATTTGGAAAAAGGCAACATTGGTGAGTGCACTGCTGGGTAGCCCTGGGCAGGCACAGACTGAGGGGACCTACAGGAGCTGGTACCAAAGGGATCAGGCACGCTGCCTCTCCTGGGGGCATGGCAGGCTCCGGGTGTGGCTTTGGGCACAGATCCCACTGTGCTGCCAGGTGCTGGCAGGGCAGGGTGGTGGGCTTGAAACCAGGACAACATGGCCTGGAGCCAGAAAGAGTGGCTTAAGGGCAGGGTTTTATTTACACTAACAGCTCTAGCTGGGAGAAACAGACTGAACCAGGGATTTATCCAACATAAAAGCAGTGAAGAGAGTACTAAAATGTACTTGAGGTTGCTGCTCACTGGATACCTGATTCTGTAGCTCACTTGTAACATAAAAGCCATCATTCCTATGGTGTGGTTTCTCCAGCAGCAGCTGAAGCCCAGCCCCAGCCAGCTGCTGGTGCAGCTTGATGGCACAGCCCTCCCTGGCTGCATCCTGTGGGCTTTCAGGCTTTGTCACTCCTGCGTGCCAGCCTCAGCTGTGAAAACCAAGAGAAATCTCTTCCAGCCTCCTTTTTCTCCTCATTTCAACAAGTTTTTTCTGAAGAGACACCCTTTGCTTTCTCCATGACAGATCCTCATTCCAAAGGCTTCTTTGCAGCACTCCAGATGTGCCTGACATTCTGCTCCAGCATCAAGAGATACCAGCTCTTGCTTAAAAAACCTCCAGAAGCTGATGGCAAAAAGAGCGCAGCACAGAGACCCTACAATAATCCCTGGTGAAAGAGGAGAGAGGGGAGAGGGGAGAGGAGAGAGGAGAGAGAGGAGAGAGGAGAGAGGGAGAGGAGAGAGAGGGGAGATGGGAGAGGGGAGAGGGGAGAGGGGATAGGGGAGAGGGGAGAGAAGGGAGAGGGGAGAGGAGAGAGGAGAGAGGAGAGAGGAGAGGGGAGAGGGGAGAGGAGAGAGGAGAGAGGAGAGGGGAGAGGGGAGAGGGGAGAGGAGAGGAGGTGAAGCCCCAAATCAGTATGTCTGGGCCAGATCAAGGGCCTCTTCAGCCCAATATCCCAGTGCTGGTTCTGGAAGAGTGGATGTAATGGAGAGAACAGACAGTCTGGAGGGACATTTCCCTGGCATCCTCCCATCTGGGTCCCAGAGCTTGTCTCAATGCTTAATAGCTCTTGATGGGTTTTTTTTTTCTTCCTCGAATTTGTCTAATCACTTTCTGAAGCCTTGTAAAGTTTTGGCATTGCCAGTATCATCTCGTAATTAGTCTCCAGCTGAAGGACACACTGTGGGCAGAGGTTCGTGTGCTTTCACAGCCTCGGTCTGTGACACTGGGGTCTGAGTCACGTCTGAGGGTGGGAAATGCAAACACAGGGGCCAGGAGTTTACTCCTCATCACTACAGAGTGCCACAGTGGGAACAGAGTCTCCGAAGTCTGAATTGCTTAAGAGGAAATAAAGCCATCACAGCTGCATTGTCAGAGTTTGTCCTCAGCTCTCTGCTCTCTCCCTAAAAGATGTGGCATTCCCTAGAAGTGGCACATCCCAGATGAAAACAAGCCATCAGGATGAGCCACAATTGCTGTTTAACTGCTTTAGATCAGGAAAAAACCCCAAGCCCAGACATTAACAAATGTGCCCGTTGCACTGGGGTGAGCTGAGCCTCTGCTTGCCTTCAAAGTGAAGCACATGTCAAGTGCTCTGCTGAGAAGGGCAGTTTGGTGAGGCCAAGAGCTCTGACAGAGAAATGCAACCAGCTCAGCAAAGCCTAATGCAGCCCCTCCTGTGGCCCCTCAGACTGGCAGTGCCAGCTCAGGCCATTCTTCCCCATCCCATTGCCCCAGCCAAGCACCAGGCTGGGGCTGTCCTTGGCATCCCCAGTGCTGCTGGCACAGTGGCTTCCAGCAGCAGCTCCAACCGGACATGCGCAAAATAAATCCCATTAAGCTGCAAACTGCATCAAGTAAAGGCAAATCAGCTGCAGCAATAACCGTGAACTTCCCCTGCTGGAGGCTGGGGACAGGGTGCAGTGGGGCCCCCAAAGTGCCCGGCGAGGACACAGCTCCAGACTGAGCTAATGGCACATGTGTGGCCAAGGGACTATAGCATCGTGGTTAATTGTGATGAGCAATAAAATTCCAGCTGGGGATGAAGGTCCCAGCGCCTGCCAATTAGTCCTGGCATCCTGAAGACAGGCTGTAATGGGATTATTGAACCAGTCCTATTATGCACTAAAGCGTTCAGGGAAGCTCGCCACTGTGCCTGGAGAGCTGCTGGGAGCGACGTGCACAGAGCTCCTGCTGGGAAGGGATGGAACCAGGCACCCACCCACCCTCCCCACAGAAAACAAGCACTTCTCTTACTCCCTGGCTGAAATATTCAGCATGCCAAAGGGGTTTGAGTCAGTGGGCAGTGACCAAGATTTCGCTGTTTAAAATGAAAATGGATTTGTTTTCTCTCTTGAACAACAAACCCAAAGGAGCTGCATCAGACCCCAGCTGAGAACACTTAAAAGGCAGTGCCGGAGCAAGAAGCTGTTTGCTTGGCCATCTTGCTGTAATGGCAGGTATTTGTGATTTGGAGCTTTTTCCTTGGCAGCCCTGATGAGATTTCATGTTTATAACATCACAGTTCAGGGTGTGAGGATGGGCTCAGCCTGCCAGAGGAGCCACTTGCTGTCTCCAGCTCACAGAAGACATTTGGAGCCGGTGGGTTCACCACGGCAGATGATGCAGGAAGCTTCCTGCAGACTCCTCATCTCAGCAGCTGCCGAAAATACATGACCCTCTGGCTGTGCTTGCTGCAAGTATTGCTGGAGAGATCTCTCTTTGATGGGAAAGAGACCAGACCTGTTGTTTAGATGACAGCAACCCTGGCAAACCCCAGGCATGGAGAGGCGCAGATGTGTCTGCTGTGAGTGCTGCCTCCCCCAGTGCCTCCCAAGGGGGAGCCCAAAGGCAGGGACCACATCTGGTGTGTGCCAGTACCACAGCCCACACAGTGCCACCCTCCACCCTTCCTGGAGCTCTGAGGCCACTAATCACCCCAGAGAGCCCCTGGCCTGATCTGGAGCTGCGGTCTTCTGGATTGTCACACAGTTCCCATGGCCCCTGTCCCCTCAGTGCCATCAATCACTGCTTGTGGGTGAAGGGCCAAAATGTGGTTCCATTTTGCATGCTCAGCCAAAGAGATGAAGAAATTCTGCACTGAGAGAGGGCATTTCCTGATCATGGCTCACTCCAAAGCATCTCCTCCTCTGGAGCAAGGACCTGGCTGTCAAAGGGCTCTTCCACCTCCTCAATGGAGGGATATGGGAGCTTGCTGCTGCTGCTCCAGCCCCTCCACTTGGCCCCATCCCCTCAGCAGTGCTGCTCCTGCAGGACCTGGGGACAGGAGCCCAGGCAAGCCAGGGATTATGCCTGTCTTGGGCAGGACCACCACCACAGCAGTGGATGCCAGAACTGAGTCAGACACCATTTATTAGGCAATAAGGGTCACAGAAAGTGGAAAATGAGTGAGGTGGGAGAGGACGGGTTCTGGGTTGTGTCTGCAGGAAGAATTAGCAGGACATGGTTTACAGGGATGAAAAGCTTTTTTATTATAAGGACAATATTTAGTGCCTGTGACTGCAGGAGAGGAAATGCTGCTGCTTTTCCCCCTGCTCAACATAGAGCCAGGACTCCTCCAGCTGACCTGGTGGAGTGCAGCCACCACAGTTGAGACTGTGCATCATCCAGGGAAAAGTTAGGAAAGGTCCTGCTGTCAGATCAAGGCTGCTCTGCCCACGCTGAGCTGCAGCCAACCACTCTTTAAAGAGCTTCAAGAGGGTCTCAGTTTTATCTCCAGTCCATAAGGAGCTTTGCTTTTCTGTCTGGAAGCCTGGGCATGAGGTGCCTTGAGGTTAGGATTTATTTCACCTTTATCATCCTGGACAGACATCCGCAGGCTCCTGGGAAGGTCTATGTGAGCTGTTTAACTTCAGCCAGCTCAGCCAAGATGATGTGCACATCTCGGAGCCCAGACAGATGCAGGGAATGCCCTGGGAGCTGCCCGTGACACGACCTGCTCTGCTGTCCCCACGAGGCCAAGCAACAGTGACAGCCCACAGCAACGCTCCAAACTGACTCTGAAGCTATCATTTCCAGTGCATTAATTCCTACTCATTATTGATCACCTTGTAACATGCTGGGACTGTGCCGTGCTCCACTGGCCCTGAGTTATGGACCCATCAACGTCTGGCTGCAGTAAAGGAACTGCCCTCAGGAGCCACCCTCCTGTCATAGGGAGAGGAGAGGAGAGGAGAGGAGAGGAGAGGAGAGGAGAGGAGAGGAGAGGAGAGGAGAGGAGAGGAGAGGAGAGGAGAGGAGAGGAGAGGAGAGGAGAGGAGAGGAGAGGAGAGGAGAGGAGAGGAGAGGAGAGGAGAGGAGAGGAGAGGAGAGGAGAGGAGAGGAGAGGAGAGGAGAGGAGAGGAGAGGCTCATCAGGTTGCAATCCTAACATGTCCATTGACAGTAGTTACCTGCTCCTAACAGAGCATAACATGCTCACCACACAGCTGATCACTACAGTGGATTCAGCTATGGGTGGAACACAGCCCTTTGTTCATGCACTCCCGAGTTATTTGGGAGCCAGAGAGGAGAAGAAGACCAGGGCACATCAGTTGACATTTTTAAAGATTTTAGGGTTAGCAACCAGGATTTATCCTGAGTCACGGGTGCCCTGCGGGGTCTCCTCGATACTCTCAGCAGCCTGTGCAGCCTCGTGGAACATGCAGGCAGCGAGGGGACGGGGGGGGAGGCTCAGTGTTGGAGAAACAGAACTTTGATTTCTTAAAAATTAGATGCTCAAGGGCTCAGCTCCCACTCGGGACTCGGGTGCAAGAGCCACGCACATGCTGCAAGAGTGGGTCTCTGCGTCTGGGGAACACACCATCGGCAGCTGCTGCGGACACTGCAGGGAGGAGAAACATCCCAGGGTTTGCTCCTCACGTCCAGGGTGAGAAATGGGGGAGCAGGAGCCGTGTCCCCTCTGCAGCGCTTTGAGCGGTTTAAGTGCATCAAAGGACAGAGCAGCTGCGGCATCATCTGCTCTGGAGACGCTGGCAAGGACGGAGGGAGGGAGGGAGGGAGCAGCCTCTCTCTGCCCGTCTGACGGTGTCTGGGGCTGGTGGCAGTGGCTTGAGCATCCCTCAGAAGGACGCAGAGCCGACTCACAGCGCTGAGGACAGCGGCCAGAGGAGAGGACTCGCTCTGGGTCGTGCCGGGGGTGCTGAGCCCTCTGAGCCTCGCACCGGGCTCTGAGCTGCGCTGGGAGCAGCGTGCACTGAGCCCGGGGCTCTCGCTTGTGTCCCGCGGCACCACGAAGGCTCCTCACCCCGAGGAGAGCACACCAGGGTGTCCCCAGGGCACTGATGGGGTCCCTGGGCTGGGGGGAAGGACGCAGAGCCGGTGGCCTCCTCGGGATAGGCGGGAGCAGAGTCGAGGTCACATCAGGACAAGATCCAGTTGCTCAAGCAGGCCGTGAGCAGCAGCATTTCCCCCAATGAATTCCCTCTCATTTGGCTTTGTCTTTCCTCTTACCACTTTTCCCACCCTGAAGGATTTTCTGCACAAAGCAGGGGGCTCTTCCCATGTTTCAAGACATCGCCTCCCTGCCACCTGCTGCTAGTGGCAAGATAAGCCTGGGTTTTGGGAGGGGTGGCAAGCAGTTTCGCATGCACCAGGGAGCAAAGGGATGCCAAACACAGACAAGGACAACAAGGGGCTTGAGGTGAGCTGCCCAGAAAATATTGTGAGTTGCAATGTCGACTGCACAGACTCACTGCTTGAAAAAGAGTGACGGGTTTCCTTCTGTCAGAAGAGCTCATGTGCCTTCAGATGACCTGCCTGAGACATGAGAGAGAACAAGAGGGGCTGGCTCTGCTCTCTTTGGGACAAGCATCCCCTGTAATGCTGCTCCTGGCAGAGCTCACACCCACCTCCGTGACTGTTCCATCACCAGGCAAAACTGCTCCTGCCTCGAGCAGCTGCTCAGCTCTGGACACCTGAACAAACACTCCAAGAAAGCAGAAATCTCCATTGTGGGACACTGCGCTGAGCAATGGCTGCACACACCAGCTTCCTGTAGGTAATATGCATAATTTCTCTTGAAAGTAATTTTCATGAGCTGCAGACTCAGAAATGCCAGTCTCTTGGCTTCGTCAGAAACCAGAGCAGCTCTGCATATGCATTAAAACCCAGCACACGCAGTTTATCTTAAACTACCTGAACTTCTTGTTCTAGTGCAGTATCTGCCAGCATCCATCCACCCTGGGAGGCGTAACACAGCATCTCTCTGCTCAGAGCCCTGGTCCCTCAGGGCCTCGGTGGTTTAGATCATAATTCCTCAATAAGACACAAGCAGTTGGAAAAAAACCAGTAAACACACCACAAAAATGACAGGGAGCCTGCCAGCACATATGGAGAAAAGGCAAAGCAAGTTCTGGGCTTCCCACCCCTGCTCTCTTGAGTGTCGTGTTAAATTCCCAAACCGACTCCAGGCAAAGCCCAGATGTTTTGCAGCCATGCAGTGGGAATTGTTCTTGTCCCCGTGCTTCCATCACAACATTTTCATTTTTAGAGGCTCTTAATTAGCCACTTCATCTCTTGCCAAGCCCTCTTCGGTTTTGCAGCCTGCATGTTGGGATGGGGCCACGCTGGCTGCAGAATCCCAGCAGCCCCATTCCCACAGGACCATTCCAGTTCCCTCTATAACCCCTATGGAAATACACAGCAGCACATCCCTCCAGCCCCCCAAATATGTTTTCCAAGTCATTTATTTGTAAGGGACTTAGCAGCGGGCTTAAAACTTTCCTTTTTGACTCCGTAACTCCAAAGCACTGATGCTATAAACAAACAGCAAAACCTCAAACCTCTGGGCGGAGGTTCCTCCTTTGGAGTGATCCCCTCTGCAGCCAGGCTCCTCCCCAGGGCTGAGGTGCTGCAGGGACACCTGCAGACCTCTGGCAGAGCTCAGAGGGGGTTGCATAGCCTCTCTCAGCCCACACAAGAGAAGGGATGGTGGTGTCCCCTTCCCACTAACATCCAACGAAGGAGGGCAAGCGCAGGGATGAAGCAGGACCTAAAGCATCACGGGGCTCCTCAGTGACTCAGAGGAGGAGCAGCCAAACAGAGCTTCCTTTATTGATTTATTTATAGAGAATGAGATATTAATGCAAGACCTGTTGTTTGAACGGGTTTCTCCTCGCTGTGCCGAGAGAGAAGCCCTGCGGTGAGGGGGTTGTGTGGGGAGGCGTGTGTGGAGTGCTAATCCCTGCCCGGTCCCCTCGTCCCCTCCTCACTCCATCTGTTCCTTCAGATGATTCACTGCGACTTCTCAACTTCCTATTCCCCTTTCCCCACCCTGAGCAGGGAGTAGCTGGCAATTAAAATATTAGCAGGGGGGAAACATTTCATAATGCACATGATTATTCCTTAGTCCGAGGAATTTTAATTAGCTGAACACATGGAAGACCAAGTTTTGCAGGTCAGACCCCACAGACTGACGCTGAGACCTCACTGGCCGCCTTCTCCTGCCCACAATGTGCCTGGGACGCTCTGTTATTGCTGGGTCAGAGCTTGTGCCTCCAGATTTTCCTGCAGCTTTATTATTATTTTTATGTCTTGAGTTTTACAATACACAGGCTTTACAGCAAGGTACTTTCTGTGATGTTTTAGCTTTGGTTTTTGCTCAGTAGCATAACAAGGTGATGGGATTTATGGGCAGCTCTGGGTTTTCTGTTACAGCTTTCCTTAGCAAGATCATCACTTTTGCTACTATCCTTGCTGGCCTTTTTCTCTGGCTTTGGTCGTCCCCAGGAGTCACAGCCCACATTGGTCTCCAGCTGTTGTTCAAGCAACCCAAGCAAGGGATCACACAGGAGCTATTGTAGCTAAATAAAAGTTTCAAGAGCAGCAGGGTTTTAAAAGTCTTCTGATCTATTTCTGCTGTCACCTGTTAACACCAGTTTGAGCAAAGCCCTGCTTACTGGGGACAATGGCAAAAAGTATTCTTGGCTGGAGAGCTAAGGACTAATGCTGCAGTCCTGAATGACCAGCTGGGGACTGAGAAAGCAGCCAAGAACTGCACAAAGCCAGGAGCTATAAATTGGGAGGGGGGGGGGGCGGGGGGGGAGTGTGGAATAAGAAGAACCAGGGTATTATTTCTTAATGATGCCAAACCCAGGATTCAGGCGGGGAAGGTGTGAGCCAGCACCACTGTGTGCCCGAGCTGCTCCAGGAGGAGCTGCCTCATGGCAGAGGAAGCAAAGGCTCCACCCAGATGTGAATTTGGATCTGTGATTTTGGGGACAGCAGCCACGAAGGCTGAGGGATCCCCAGAAGCCATAGGGGATGAACCTTCCTGCAGTTTTCTTACAAAGGGCAGCAAAGAGCATCCTTCAGCTGCGATCATGGTGAGAATTTGGGAGGTCCCTACCAGACAGCCAGCAGCCTCGGCAGGCTGAGTCTGGATCCAGTCCCATCTCAGGAGCAGGAGTCTCAAAACACAGCCTCGTCTGCATTTGACTGTAATTGGGCAAATGAGATTCACCCACCAGCCCACCCACCCAGCCACAGCATGAGGAACAAGACCCATCAAAAATCTTTACCCCCTTGATTTTGTGGAGTTAACACTTGAGCTTTGTGGTTTTACTTAGCTTGAGTCCCAGACTGGGCACCAAAGGACAAAGGGAGGCTGGTACTGCAGCCTTGCTTCTTCAGCATCTCTCAAGGAAGGACAAGGGCCACAGCTTCCTTTTCACACCCTCAGCTCTGACAGCTTGCAGAGATGAGGACATTTCGATGCTTTTGCTTACACTTTGCAAATATTTCTCCACATGTTTGGCCAAATACTGGATTTTTTCCCCTCAAGGGAAAAGTCCCAGTCGCAATGCGGTCTGTGACGGTGCTAAGGCAGGTACAGAGTCTGGGGGTGTCCCTTACATTTCCTAGAGCTATTTTTTAGCTTAGCAAATACAAGATCGTTGTTTCGCAAGTCCCTCCCTGGAAAAGACCAAGGAGGAGTGCCTGGGGGTTTTACAGGAGTGGCACAACCACTTGGCAGGTAGCCTGCAGGCAGGACTGACCCTGTATGGTATGGGGCAGCCTTGCTCAACCTCCTCCTGGGCTTCCCCAAGCTCTGCTGCCTCCAGTGCCACTTCTCTCACCAACACGCCCCTCCTTACCACAAGAAGAAAAAACCCAAACATAAAGAAAGGCGGAATTTTTTTAGACGATCCAATTACAGAGGCATGGAAAGCCTTTCCCATAGCAAGAGCTCTCCCCCTCACAGCAGCCAGGGCATGGCAGGGCGGAGTCTGCCCTCTGGCAAGATGAGAAATTGTTCAGTGGGCAGTGTAAATATCTCAGCAGTGTTATCCCCCGTGTCTAAGTGCCCTGGCCATTCCCGGCTAATTCCCAGGGGTCCTGCGCAGAAGCAGGCTGCTAGAAGCCACTGCAGGGACACACACAGTCTCAGTGGGCTGGACACACATTTCCAGAGCCCCTAAGACAGGAAAATGTAAAAAGGCTCAGTTTGGAGCACAGAAGGTTGAGGGGAGATGCTGGGATGTTAATCCCAGCTCCAAGAGCAGGCTAAATGGGAGGGGTCAAGAACCGGGCAGGAAATATTGATCAGCAATGGCACTGAGAGCTGGTCCTGCGCCGGAGCTGAGAGGGGTGATCTCTAGAAGTCCCTTCCTGTGAAATCTGCCTGTGGAAAACAAAAATAGTGATACCCACCTGAGATTCATGGGCAACACATAACCTACACCAGCAAGGCATTACCACCACATTACAAAGCCTCCCTCCCGGAACTGCGACCAGCCAGGCCAGCAAGACATTATTCCATTACATTTGGGAGCAAGATGAGAAATCTTGTATGGTTTCCCTGCAAGGGACAAAGCAAGTAGGGCTGGGTTTTTTCCTGACAGAGCCACAATGAATGCCAGAGGAGGAGGGAGCCAGCCTTTGCAGGCACTGGGCAATGTGAGGTGGGAGCAAGGGATGCTGATGGACCATGGCTGAGGCCATCTCCTCTCCATGCCAGGTGTCTGCAGGGCACAGCTGCTGCAGGACCAAAGCCAAGCTGGGCTGGTGCAGTGCAACTCAAAAATTATATAAGGAAAATGACACTTCCAGCTTTAGCAGAGACTTGAAGAGAAATCTCAAAGGGGTGCTTGCTATCAGCAATCAAAAAAAAGGGGGCAAGGATGTCGGATAGAAGCAGAGATGCAGGTGCTGGTAAAAGAAACTTCCACTTGGTATTCATCTTTCCCAAGCTGCTGGAGGACTCAGTCTGGGCTGGGCATCTCTGTCCTTCATCCCACAGGAGAGTCCTAGCAGCTCCAGGAGGAACAGTGCCTGTCCTCAGCAGCTTGTCATCAAAATAATAATTAAAAAAGGAGGCGGAAAGCAATCGAAGCTCAGGTGAGTGAGGTGAATTTCATATCAGGTAGGAATTTCCCATGGTTACAGTTTGCTGGCTCTAATGCCACTCTCATAAAAATGAACTTTTTTTCCTTGGGAATATTTCAAGACTGATGAAAAAATATGAGTTTCCTATGGGAAAAAGGGTGTGAGAGCCAGAGACATTCGCTTAGTCCCATTTCTGCCTTCAGGGAGAAAACAAAATTAATGGGCGCTGGTTGAGCAGTCACATGTTGAGCTGAAAAACCCCGCTGAGCTCTCCTAAAGTTGTGCTGAATATCTCCTCACATGGAAAAAAAAATCTGATACTGCATTTCACCCCAATTCAGGTACAAAAATGGCTTTGAAATCACATTCTCGAGCATGGGCTGGGGTTTCATTTCCCAGCTGGCAGCAGATGCCTTCTGTCAGCAAGACCTCTGCTCTCTACAGCATGCCCTGCCCAGCCTGCCCCAGTGTCACCAGTTTAATTAGCTGCTGTTCCCAGTGCCTGTGGCTCAGCTTAACTTCATGTGAACAGACCCTGCTGTGCTCCACAAGCTGGACTCCTGCTGGCACCAGGGAGAAATCAGCGCCTTTGTCTCTGTTTTTTTCCCTAGACCTCATGTCTGGCAGAAATTAAAACTCGGAAACTGGGCCCAGTTGGATTCATATATGCCTTGGTCATTCAATCTTATATTTTATCTAAGGAGGAAAATAGAAAGAAAAGGGACCTGAGGGAAATGCATCCTCCACTGAGCCTTGATGTGCAGCTTTCCAGGCTGCTGGTGTCTGCCTGGGAGTGGGATTAATACCCACCACAGGGACTCATGGAGGGAAGAGCACCCTCACCAGATGCAGGAGGGGACAGAGAGGGACCAGGAGGGCCACATGGGGCAAAAACCATGAAGACTGGCTGGTAAAACTGGGCTTCAGGCTCAAAAAGAGCAGGTTGTAACAAGGAGATAATGGGAAAAGTGACGTCAAGAAAGGGAGGTGCCCGTTCTTCATCCTCTGCTGGTTGGGACACAGCGGGATGGAATGAAGCAGCAGCAAGAACATTTGGGGCTGGACATCAGGGAAACCCTTCCAGGACAGCCATCAAACCTGGGGCAGGTTGGCTGGGGAGAAGGCAGACACTGTCACTGTGGGGAACAGCCCAGCTGCACTCTCTGTCTCTGGGCACAGCACAGGGAGCTGATCCTGGCTGGAGCACGGCTCTGGGCCAGACAAATTGCTGAGGTTTCAATGGCTCCATTCTCCACTGGGCCAGCCCAGGGCCAGCCCCTGCCTGACTCCCTGGGGGATACATTTACAGCCACCTTTTGTCATTTTGCCACTCGATTTCCCAAATAGCAGCAGCACCCACCCACGGCTTGGGCACCCAGCTCGGATCCCATGAAAGGAGCTGGATTTACTGAGCTGCAAGACAAACCTGTGCATCCCTGGGTGAGCCAAGGGAAGTGTGCACGGCAGGGGGACAAGGACAACTGCCTAAAATATTTTTTCATGGGCTCAGACAGCAGAGGGGATTGGGAAAATACTTTGGAAAGGTTTGCTGAAGTGGGATTTTTTCTTGCTTGGCTCCACATGAACCGGATCAGGAATCCCAACTGGTGTCTCAGGGCACTAAAGTAATCTCTTTCCTTTTGGATAAATGATCAGAGACTTCTCCAAAAAGGTAGAAGAGAGGTAATATTCTTTTTCCCAAGAAGAAGTGTAGCACAAATGGGCGAGACTGCATCTACCAGACTGACCTGGATCTCCCTGGCTGCCACAGCCATGTCCTGTTCCTTTCCCAGGGCTCAGCCACCAGCCAAACCTGCCCCAGCCACAGCCAAGCCCCCTCCCCATGGCAGTGAGCAGCAATGACCCCAGGGACAGGGCTTCATCTCACTCTCAGGGTAGAGGAGGGGAGAGGGAGGGGTGTGCAGGAGGGGGTAACCCTGATGCTATGGAGTTCACCAGCTTTTTATGGTGTCTGATTTTTGTCATCTGCAAAGCTATCAGCCGAAAACGTCAAATTAGTGCTGTTAGTCCACTGTGCAGCTCTTATCTGCGTCTCTCAGGATGGAAGACACTTCAAGATGATTATTGTTCCCCACTGCTCCTGAAATGAAATTGGCCCTCCCAGAGTGCTAAAAGGGAACCGAGAAATTGTTTGCCTGAATTTGCATGAAAAGCCCTGGAGACGTAATGAAAGCGGGTGACAAGCCCAGTGTCACCTTCTGCCAGCTGAATGACAGAAGAGAAAATTTCCTTTGTGTTTCTGCTTCACTTTAGGGTCTTGATTCCCTCTCCTGCCCTTTCCCCTGGCCTGCCCCAAGCTGCTGAGCCCCGTGCACCTGCCTGCCCCATGAGTGACCTGGGGCTGCCTGTTTGGAGTCTGGATGATATTTTGCCACCCAAGGAAGTGTGGTCTGTCCTGCACGGAGATATGGACCCTATTCCCAGCACAGCAACAAGTATCTGTGTCCCCAGGGCACAGCTCTCCCACCTTCACCCCAGGCACAAAGTGGGGTCCCCCCCGTTCTGGAATATCCCATCCTGCTGTAGCTTTTCCCCAGTTCAGGAAGTCTTGCACACTGCAAACAGGTGCAGTGACACAACTTCAGCTCCCAGCCCTCACAACTTGATATTTTCCTTTTGATCCACCTGTTTGGCTGTGAGCAAGCAAAGTAACATGGTCCCTCGGGACAGACTGTGTGCTTCCAGGGCTCCTCCTGATTGCCATGGGACCATCAACCCAAACCTGCTGCACTCTGGATGGGGCAGGAGCGTAATGATGGGGCTTTGCTGGTAAAAAACCCCACAGCATCAAGGAAGGCAGTGCTGGGGAGGAGTTTCTCACTGGGCTCAGGGCAGCATTTCGGCAGCCAGCTCCTGCAGTGCCCAGATGGGGCTCCAGAGCCAAGTCTGGCCCAAGCGAGCTCATACATTTGTGTGTGTGCTTGCCCAGGCTGGGCAGGGAGCTGGCTTGGGGAGAGCTGCAGCCAGCTTCCAGCAGGGAATTTGCTCACAAGTCCTAGTTTGTGAAATTGCTAATTCCCACCAGCCTCGTGGTGTCTGCTGCCTTGTTCCCCAGCGCTGGTTATTCCCTGCCTTGCGGCTTTCCTTTGTACCGGGAGCACCTTTGGAGATTTCATACTCCAGGAGGAGGCCTGGAAATAATGATGCGAACAGGCACAAAAGCTCAGAAACCCAAAGGAGAATACTGAGACCACAGAAAATGTGAATAAAATGTAGAAAGCCATGGTGTGTTCAGTTTGAGAGAGGAGAACAGATCTCTGCCTTGCTTTGTCAGGGCAGTGCTGAGCCATCTCCGCCCTGAGGATTGTGGAAGCTGCTTTCTGAGAGCCCAGCCTCATCGGCTCCTCTGTTCCCAAAACTTCATCCCACATGGTTTTTCCCTCTTCTGCCTCCAGCCAAAGGGCTGCTTGAGCACCAGTACAAGCATCTGCATGGGTGGAAATGCCTGGAGGTTCAGGGAAGAACTGTGCTGCAGAGACCTTAATCCACTTTGTTTCTCTTTTAATCCATACACAAAGAAATGTCCTGGAGGCAGGACCAGCTTAGCTGGGACCTGTTCCTGAATTTTCTTCGCCTCCCATCAGCAGGGGAAGGCAGACACAAGCCCCTGCTTGGCAGATGGGTGGAAACAACTGTTTCAAAGATGTAGAGTCCAGCAGTGAACCCCAAAACTGGTCCCAGAGCAATGCCAGGAGCTGCTTCCAGCTGTCTGGGTGAGTCCCACAGAATCATGGCTGCCACCATGGGGACCAGGTGGGACATCAGCATATCCATTACTGTCCCACACCCTGACACGTCTGCCCCAGCCCCAGCAGAGCAGCACCATCCCCTTTCCCAGATGACACCTCCCAAGTGCAACTGGAGCAGACACAGAGTCCCACAGGGTGCTTCCTCCAGCTCTCTGCCTGCCTTTGACTCCCAGCAGCACTGGCAGCATCCCTCCCTGCCCTGGGTTATGGGCTGTGATGCACCTCACACAGGAGGGAACACAGCCAGAGTCACACGAGTGTCTTCATGCTGCTGCCTGGAGAAACCGTGCTGACACATTTTCCCTCTTCCCCATCTTCCCACCTCCAGCAGTGGGAGTTTTCTTGCGGCTTCGCCTCCCACAGCCAAGCGAAGGTGGGATATTGTGTAACAGGAGTCCTCGGGAAGGGAAACTGAGTCACAGCAGGGCGGGTTGGGGTCACTTGGAGGGGAACAAGGGAGGGCAGTGAGTGAGTCCAGCTCATCTGGGGCTCCGTGGCCAGAGGAGCCCGCCTGGAATGGGGGCTCAGGCACAGCAGGAGCCTCCCTGCAGTAGAAGTCGTTGCCATGCCGGGGAATAAACCTGCCCAGGGCGAGACAGGAGGATCTGTAAACAGCCATCACAACCCTGGGAAGGCTTCTGTGCTCTGGCTGGCTGCGAGGGAAAAAAATCTGATGGAAAAATACACGGCTGGGAATTAGGAGGGATCTTTTAGAGCCAACAAAGGGACAAAAAGACTGGTTACAGAATCAGAGAAGGAAGCTTGTGGGTCAATGGTGAAATGAAAGCAGCGATCACAATGGGAAAATGTACATATGTATATATGGCCAAGGAGAACCTAAGAGTGGTTCTTATGTTGTGGAAGAAATGAGATGTTAAGAATTAAAAAAAACCAATGAAAGTACTGGGGGAAAAGCATACCCAGAAGGGCTAAGGGCAATAAGAATGGAGTTTTTTAAACTCTATTTGTACTATTACAGACAAATGCTTAATAGAGATGGCAAAATTGCTAATGATACAGAACAGGCAGAAACAGGCAGCAAATATTTCTGTTTGGTATTTGGAAATGAGCAGGCAGCTATATTTGTGTCACATCAAGCTGCTGAAGCGCTTTCTAGTTCATTAATTATGTGGCCTTATTAAATATCATCTGTCAGGAATAAACACTGGAGAAGTGGTAAGCCAGGGTGCCTCAGCTCCATGCCCTGCCTGAGCCAGATCCTGGAGTGAAGCCCAGAGCCAGGGATGCTGCAGGAGGTAAAGGGGAGTTGGCTCCTGGAGAGGAAACAGGGGATGACCCAAATCGGTGCTGCCTGCTCAGCCTGGCTTTAATCCTACGCAAAGTAAAAGACAAGCTGATGCAAGATTCAATTAATAAAGAATTAAAGGATAGAAATCTAATTAATGCCATTCCACATGGTTTATGGAAAAAAATGTCTTGTCAAACAAAGCTGGCTCGTTCCGTGGGGGGGTGACGTTGGGTGAACGGAGGTGACTGCAACGCTGCACCAACCCACAACTCCTGGGATCTGGCTCTCAACTGGAGGGTGCCTGGTCCCCAAAACTGAGCTTAGCAGACTGTCAGCAAAGGGTGTGCAGCTGGGGTGAAATGTGGGGGACGAGCAGCTCACAGCATTGCAGGTTCTCCTGCACAGGCTCACCCCAGCTCCTGGGGCTGTGGTGACACGCACAGGGACCCTGCTGCCCCCCGCTCAGCTCCTCATGGTTGGAGTTTCCCATGTTAACTGAGGCGGAAGAAGACCCTTGGTGGCTTCCTCTGCTGCAGGAGGTACTCTGGCTGTCCCACTTGATGTGTGAGGTGAAACGACCTCACCTCAACTCCTGCACATTGGACAGTCAGCCACCAGATGGTTTCTCTCTTTTTATTTTTTTTCCCCCATTATTCCCCTGTTGCTTTCACCTTGATTACTTTTTCCCCCTTTGTTTTAATCAGGGATAAGATTTGGAGGCAAGCTACATATTGCGGTTGCCTGTCCCAAGGGAAGGGGAATGTGTTTATCAAGGCCAGGAGGACGCTTCCCTGCACTTGTGGGGTGCACAGGAGGATTTTGGGTGCTGGAGGGGTGCTCCCCTTCTCTGGATTTGGGACTGAAGTGAAAATGGATGCTGTCTGCAGGGATGAAGGCTCTGATAGAGGAGGCAGGGGAGGTCTGTCCATGAGGAGCAGTCAATCCCCCTGCTCTCCCTGCCTGCCAGCACACACACACCCAAATTAGACCCACAAACAAGGCAAAGGGAAGGGAACAGGCTTCTGTGTCCTGCCCAGTAGTGCCCTGCACATCTGGTAATTGGCCTTCACCCCCAGCACAGTGCGAGGGCATGTGGGGCTCTGGCAGGCACTGGGCAAGCATCCCTCACGTGCCAGGGGCAGGGGGTTTGTCATTCATATTTCTCTCATTCTGCACATCACTCTGCTTTCACTCCTGAGGTCCTTACAAGAAAAACAGAGATACTCTACTAAGGCTGGTCCCCAAGCACCTGCCACGTCACCTTGAGGCGCAGCACCAGAGGGGGACTGCGAGAGCCGCGTGCAGGGCGGCGTAAGCTCGAGAAATCTCTTCATCAATGGGAAGGAAAGGGAGAGAACAGCTTCTGTGCCAGGCACGTGAGCAGAGGGAAGAAGGAAACACCGCGGACATCCCGGTATCCTGGTGCACTCTGGTGCCGTGAGCCGGGCTGGCCGTGAGCCGCAGCGAGGCCGCTGTCCCCTCCCCGGGCACTGTGTCCCCGGTGGGGAGCACCGAGGTCCGTCTGCAGCAGCTCTATCTGCGCTCCGGGGCTCAGCCCGTTTCAGCCTCATTGCGATTCCGTGTCCTCGCGGCGTCTCCTGACACTGGATCATTTACAATGCCCAGGAGGCAAATACAATGACTCATTATTATAAGTTAATGAAGCATCCAAGCACTAAACCCACAGTCTGCCGGACGGATAAAGAGCTCAGGCTGAATCCGATTTACCACGCATCTCGCTGGCTCCTCTGGCAGCGATGGAGCTGCCGCCTGCTGCAGCCCCCGGCCCCTTCCCACTCTGGGTGCAGGCAGCAGGCAGGAGCCGGCAGGGAGCGGGGCCGGGAGCATCCATCCCGCTGCCAGAGCTGGTGAGTGGTGCTGGCTGCTCCCGCTGGGTCACGGCGCGGAGCAGAGACCACCAGTGAGGCACTGGAATCCCCCCTCCCGCAGCGGCAAATCCCTGACACAGCGCTGGCTTCAAAGCCACCAGCCTCGGGGGACAAGGGGCTGCGGGGGACAAGGGATCGTGCTCTGCGTTTCAAGCCTGCACCAAGGGGTCAAGGTGGGGTAAGGACAGGGGGAGGCATGAAGGACATGACACGTCGTTGGCTGGCAGCACGGATAACGCAGAATTTCTCAGGCTGCATCTCCCTTCCCAGAAGAATAAATATTTGATAACAAATTACTTTGAAGATAATCCACTTAATCCTTTGCCATGTCTCCAGGTTTCAATATAATTAAAGTGTGATTAATGTTCTAAAGAAAAGCTAAAACCCCATGCCTCATCTTGCCCCCTCTCCCCAGGCTGAGCAGGGGATGGGCTCATCCCATGACGGGGACAATGGGGTCCTACCAAAATCTCTGCTGGTGGCCAAGTAAAGTCCTGAACTGGACCTAAACACATCCTGCATGGCTCAAACCACCAGGCTTGGAGCAAGGACAGGACAGCCAGATGTGCTTCTGGCATGGGGAAGGGCTGACACAGGCATGCAGTTCCCAGGAGCTGCTCACCCAGATGTGTCCCTGGACTGGGAAGGGGCTTTTGACCCCATATCAGCTTTCCTCAAACTCTCCACCAGCCTCTCACTTTCATTAGACCTTGTCCCCCACTCAGGGCAGCTGATGTCCCACTGGTGTCCTGGTTTAAGGCTGTGGTCTGCAGAGCTGGTAGGGTGCTCTCCTGCATCTCCCAAGGGCTGATGCAGCTCCAAACCAGGGCTTTCAGGTCCTCAGCCCCTTAAGCCCACCTCCATAGAGGCAAAAATGTATTAGAGTGGTATCTTGGCAGGGATACACACGTGACAGTGCAGAACTGTGTGGGCTGGGGAGCAGCACAGAGGGGAGATGTGTGGGCTGTGCCCTGCTGATGGAGTGGGATCACCTTTCCACTCCTCAAGCACTGAAACCAGGGTTGACTCAGTTGATTAAAAATAGAGAGTGAGGGGAGGTGTGAAAGCCATGGGAAAAAAAGGAAAACAGGAGAAAAATGAAGAAAAGCCAATCAACCCAAGACAATCTGCATTCCCCTCCCTGAAGGTCCAGGAGCTGGGAGGTGGGGGCCTGGCACTTGGGGTATTTCAGAGCTGAGATACCTCCAGGGAGCCACAGTGACATCTCCCTGGTGCTCCCAGGCGTGGCAGCACTGGTCCCCTTGGGGATGGTAGCAGCTCTGACTTGTCACACCTCACAGCACAGAGCGAGGGATCCGGGAGAGGGGTGTGGGGGTGCTGGCAGCAGGTGACACCACTGGTGTTGGAGGACAGAACCCTCTCTCTGCTCTTCACTTCCCAGCACAGCTATCAGGGACTCAGACATTCAAAACCACCAGGAGGTGCATCCTTCATTCCCAGCAGTGTCCCTTGTCCCAGAGCTGTTCACAGTGAACCCAGGTTGGATTTTCTGGATTTTGCTGACTGGTGCTGAATGAAGCTCCCTACAGACCATCACCACAATGTCCCTGGGGCAGCACAAGCAGAGCTTGTCCCAGCCACATGTGTGTCCCCTACCATCAGAGCAGAGCAGAGGAGAGGAGAGGAGAGAGGCAGCCCTGGCTGCTGACACTCACATATTCCACTTCCCTCGAGGCAAAGCAGCTTTCCCAGCCAGCACTGGGAGGATGGATGTTGCTGCATGCAGCTCTGCTCTTGGTCCTGCATGACTGGTGCCACCACCTTGTCATCCCCAGGGAATTCCCCAGTTCTGAGCCAGCTCCTTTCAAGGCTGGATGCCCTGAAGAGCTCCCAGCTCCAGCGCAGGCTGAGGGGAGACAGATGAACAGACACAGTGGTAGAGTTGAATTGGGGTTCTTGTAGGAGATGATCCTGCCTGGGGACATTGCAGCATATCATGGGCATGAAGCCTTGGTGCCAGGCCAGCTGAGCTGTCCATGCCAGCCAGGGGAATGCCACACTTTGCCTGCATCTAACGAGGATATGGATCCTGGCTAAAATTAACACTGTGCTTTCACTGCACCAGTCCTGGCTGGGCTTTCCTTGTTATGTGCCCTAGGATAGTTCAGGTGTCTTCAGGTCAATCCTGTTAAGAGAAGCTCAGGACCATTCACCATGAAGTTAAACCCCCCTGAGCTCAGGGAGCGTGGGAGAGAGGCACAGAGCTGCACTTCTCAGACAGTTCAGCCCAATCAATGCTGGCTCTAAGGATGCAGATAAAGCTGCAGTATTCAGAATGTGAGGTTTAGCTATTGATTGTCAATAGCTGGCCAGTGCTTTTAAGCATCAAACACAGCAAGCATCTCGCTGCAAGTCAGGATGCTGCCCTGGAGCTGCTTCTGCAGCCGGCACGCGGGCAGGGACACGAAAATCTGCTGAAGAGAAGGAGCCAGTTGTCGAAGCCTGCCAAACCGTCAATGGAAAAAGAGTTACACTGCTGAAGGATCAGTTATTCAACAGAGATGGCAGTTTCATTGCTGGGATGAATCAGAGCCGTGGCAGCCCTGGTCGGGGAACTCTGCCCAGCAGAAGCTGTGCAGCCATTGGGGTCCGTGCTGCTGGAAGCTCTCAGCACGATGCTGAGCGCCAAGAGCAGGGTGGATTTCCAATAAAATACCACCAGTTTTTGCATCACGAGCTGCAGGGTTTACATTAAATGATCATGGTAATGATGAGGCATAAAACTCAGCACATTCCCAGTTTTTCTCTTGCAGGTGCTCAGCACAGTGCAGTCTGCAAGGCAAGAGACCTCTGCTCCATGTACTTTGCTTTTGCTGTACCCCGGGGTAGTCCTGAAGAAGTGAAGAAACAATTGCTTTCACAAGCCTTCCTCCCTGCCTCTGTCCTCCTTCTATTTTCCCCATTGTATTTGGACTCCCAAACAAAACTAGGCAAAGAAACTCCCCTGGTGGTCTCTGACTGAGCTCGCTGCAGCAAGGAGAGGTATTTTAGGAGCATCCTGCTGGGCTTTGTCTCTCCCCTTACAGGACCCAGACAGCCATAGCACAAAAGACCAGTGGAAAGGGGTTGAAATCAGCCTCAACCAGCACCTCCAAAAACCACTTGGCAGTGTCCCTGGCTGTCCCTCCCCATGGTCTCCCAAGCCCTGGGATGCCCCTGAGGGCTGTGCCCACACTGAGGCACGTGAGAGTTCACCTGGGGCAATGCCAGCAGGCAAGTTTTGTATTTATTTCCCTTGAAAATATGTCCTTAACGGGCAGTTAACATTATGCTTAAGTGACAACGAATTACACATTTCATTTAAGAGCAGGCACAAGGAACAGTGTAATTCCCTATAGACTAATGGTGCATTTCTCCTCACAGACAGTCAATTAAATATTTAATCAGCACAATAGCCAGTTAAGTATTGTATATGGCCATAAATACAACCCAATACATTTCCATGCCACATTAAGCTGAAGCTTGTAGACACTTGTCTCCCCAGCATCAGGCACGACAGCTCGGTCAATGCATCCTTCAAAAGCAGATTCTATTTATTTTCTGTCATATTAAGCAGGCATCATTTCTGTCCTGTCCCAGCCAAGTATATTAACTCCTCAGCAGCACCATGTGAATAATCTGCATCACACTGTGGACTAGGGGAAGATTCCTGCCTTCCTGCTCAGCAGCCGTTTGTGAGGTGACGGCAAATTTATTTGAATAATTTCTCTTTGGGTCACATCCTGGAGCTACAGCAGTGGCTGGAGGGCCACTGCTCTCTGTGCTCCTCAGATGCTTTAGAGGAGATGAAAGATTCAGCAATTAAAAACACAAGCCAGGAAAAGAAAGGGAAAGAAGAGAATTCTGCTTCTCCTCATTTAATGGAGAGGGCTGAGGTTAGAAAAGCATTAAAAATTAGGTTTGCAGACAGTGCACTGCCAGAAGGAGGGAGGGATGGGGCTTGTGGAACCCTCCAAGGACACAGCAGAGCACCGGGTGTGGGTTCTTGGTGGCAGCATAGCACAGGCTGTGGGCACAAGTGTCCCCCATGGGCAAGTGGAGCTGGCCCCAAAGAAGAGCAGTGCTGGATCTGGGCATGCAGGGCCATTCCAGCCCAGTGTCCAGAGAGAGAAACATTAATTCCTCTTTCCATCATCTGGGAGATGTGCTCATTCCACCAGTGTCTTCTCTCAGGCTTGATTTCTGCTCTGCTTACTTTCAGTCCCCACTTCCCAAGCTCTCATCGGCTCAATTATAACTGCGAGAATCAATCTATTTAAGGTGCATTGTTGCAAAATGAATCGATAAACCTGAAGCAAGCACAAGGCCAAATCCTCGACAACCTGAATGGTTTTGTGTCAGCTGCAGCAGGGGCTGCCTCCCACATCCCCCCTGAGCCTCTCAGGTGAGTGCTGTTTGCAAGCACAGGGGTCATTCCTGGGACAGAAAGTTAAGCACATGGGCTATTGACAGATGATTTTTCTTTCCGGCTTCTGAGCAATTTCAGATACAAGCCAAAATCCTCTTTTTAGTTTTGGCAGCCACAGTGATTGGTGCTGGTAAAGGAATGAGATGAATATGAACCCTTGCTTGTGGAGATAAGCTGTGCTTGGAAAAGGGGTCTTTGCTTGATTTGGGGATTTCAAGCACATATCAAGGAGATGCTGTGATACAGCACCTCAATATGGCAGAGCTCCCAAAAATTGGGGACCATGTAACAGTAAATCCTGCAAAATGCCACTGTAAAAGGCTTTTCAAGGGTTGTGAGCCACCCTTTGGAGAGCTGGAGACTGTGAAAAGGTGGTGTGCAAGGAAAGGTCAAACTACAGGAGGGACACCAGATTTTGGTTAATTTAACCTGTTTTAGATTAGTTTCTGGAGAAATCTGCTACATTACATAAAGATTTAGGGAAGTAAAGACTGTGTAACTCACTGGAGGCCAGTGTACCCCAGGCTGAGCGGGTTCACACCTTCCCAGCAAGCTGTGGTGGCCAGCCAGGACTGTGACAAGGGGCTCCATGACCTCACAGGGCTTCATTCTGACATGTTATTCCATCCTCAGCCAGGCTACCAGCGTGCTTTTGCTGACTGCATCATCTTGGCTGAAGCACAGTAAGGCTTTAAGCCACAGGAATGCCCTCAGTTCTGTGCCCCTTGCCTTAATTACAACCTGAATTTCAACAAAAGTCAGTTTGATCCTAGACACGGGGAGAAATGGAGCTGGGAACATGCCCACAGGTGCCCCCAGCCACCCCCACAGGCTTCCTACTAATAAATCCCCTTCCATTAGGAAACAACAGGCAAGCACCAAAGGTGGTTTACACTTTTCTCTCTCTGTTGCTCTTAGTTCAACCTCTGCAACAGCTGCCAGGAGCCATAAATCACCCAGCACAGTCCTGGAGCTGGGGATCACTGTCTTGTAAAACAAACATCTTCCAGATTTTGTAGCACCTGATGCTGGTTACAAACTGTTGGTTGTCAAATTCTTCCTCTTCCATTTATTTCCCAGCCCCTCATCTCTGCTGCTCCTTGTCTGCTATATATCTTCCGTTTATTGTTATTTCTTTCCCCCCTTTGTTTTAATAACTCTTTTACTGTGGATTCTTGTAAAAACAGCTGCTCCAGCCAGTAAAAGAAAAAAAAAGAAGAATATCTGGAAACAGATGCCCTGGCATTGCTTCAGCTGTAATCTGTTAGATTTATAATTCCTCTTCAGTTCAATATTGATTCAGAATAAAGCAACTCAAAACACACTGGCAGCTCACATCTTTTTGTAGTCTTCTCCAGTCTTTCTCTACCATAACATTTCTTTTGTCTTCATCCACACAACTAAAATATGTGGAGGAACAAACCAATTCAAGCTGATGAGATACACCCAAGTGCCTGTAGAGCAGAGGGTTTATGCCTGTGGCAGCTCAAAGGAATGATGTCAGCTGAATTTTTATTGTTTTAATTTCTTTCCTCTTGTCCAGCATTATCTACCTCCTCACAGCACCCCCCCTTAAGTCACTGCCCTGCATTTCAGGGACTTTGAGAGTCCCCAAAGCTCACAGGGAGGCAGTGGCAGCCTGGCAGCCCTGAGCCAGAGCACAGCACCTGCCAGAAGATGCAGCTGGGGCCATTCCCCTCGGGCTCTGGGTGCAGGAGCCCAGGGAATGGGCATTGAGGCTCCTTCTCAGCCTGTGTGCCACTGAACAGCTCCACAGGGATTAGTGAGTCCTCTGGCACCACATTGTAAAGGAAACACTGGAATTTCCCTTCCATAAAGTGCCTTGAGAGTCCCCACAGGACAGGAGAAAGCTGTTAGCACACATCTCAGGTCTGTGGGAAAACAAGCCCATTTAGGATGCATGTGTTAAACATAAAGCAGCAGATGTCCCTGCAGCCTGACTGTAAGTGGCTGGAGGGCCACACCACCCATCCACCAGCACACAGATTTCTTTTGGCTGACCCCACAGCAATGAGACTCTACCTAAATGCTGAGTGGAAGGGTTGTCTGGAGCCTAAAAGAGGAATCTGCTCTTTTGAACATTTTTTCACAAACCATAGACAATGGCACCTGCCTCTTACATCTCAGGACTATTTGCTTTGAATGGTTGGGACTATTTATACCTGGCCAAGTCCAGGCCCCCTTGCTCGCTCCTGAGAAAGCTCTTGAGAGTCCCACAAGCTGTGTCTTCCCAGTGGAGCTCTGTAAATGTATTAATTTCTTCTCAGAGGTAGCCTGAGCTCTCTTTAGCTTGTAAAAACTCAGAGGGTCTCCAGTCTCACATCTCACCCAGATATGGTACCACCCACACTCTCCAAGCCCAGCAGAGTCCTTTGGGTTCCCCCTCAGGTTCTCCCCTGTGTTCTTTTCTCCTCTGGCTGCTTTTCCCTCTGAGGAAATGGGCCCAGCTCAGTCAAGTGTGTCTGTGCTTACTTAAAGCCAGGCACTAAGAGGCACAAATTTGGGAAGTAAGGTATCAGTCCTATGATAAGGTGGGAAATGCCACCTCTAGCAAAGCTAAACTGCTGCAGGGAATTTGATTTGGGGAAACAACTCCCCAGCCCTCCCAGCCCATAGCCAGGCTGTCTCAGCAGGGTACTAAGTTCACTGGTTGCCCCAGCTGTGGCACATGTCAGCCCGGAGCTGAGAAACCCTCCAGCGATCATTTGCATCCCTGTGCCTGGAATGACAGAAATGCTTCTAGAAATGTTCCCAGAGGCTCTGCATCAGCAGAAGAGCTGTGCTCCATGCTGCCTGTCTGCAGATTGGAGTGTTCTGTTCTCCTCAGCGTGGAACTTCGTGTCAGGGTGGGTGATTTCTCCAGCAAACAGGAGGGATGGGAAGGTGCCTGTTTTTAGCAAGCTCAAAATCCACCTTTACCATGTTGGCCCAACCTGAAATATGTGCTGGCCAGGGAAAACACCACAGGCAGGAGCGGCTTTCTGTGCTGAGAGTACCTGTGGTCCCCAGCTAGATGTCAGGCACAGCCTGTTGGAACCAGACAGCCGATGTCCCCTGTACCCTGCCCAGTCTGCATCTCAGCAGAGCTCACAGATAGTTCTGGAAAGTCACCACGGAATGGCAACAGTGAAGTAACTGAGTGCTTCCAGCAAAACAGCTTGGAAGGCAGAGGTGGTTGTGGGTCTGGGGTGCACCAGGGTGTCAGTACATCTTGAGCAGGTCAGCAGGGTGACAGACACCAGGAATGCCTCCCTGCCTCTGTGCTCAGCTCTCAACAGCAGTGGGGGGGTTTGCAGCTTCAGTGTGTCACATTTTCTGTGCTGTCCCCTCCTTCCCATAGGAACAGCATCAGGACTGAGCTCTTATGTGAGGTCTTACATCTGTCAGC
This sequence comes from Corvus moneduloides, assembly GCF_009650955.1. Classification (NCBI taxonomy): domain Eukaryota; kingdom Metazoa; phylum Chordata; class Aves; order Passeriformes; family Corvidae; genus Corvus; species Corvus moneduloides. The sequence goes on along the minus strand of NC_045490.1, from coordinate 5,661,639 downwards.
CGGAGAGCTGGGGACCAAGACCCGCCTGAGGTTTGTCACAGCGTCCTTGAAGTCTGCTTGTGCAAAACAACTGGGATTTAACAAACTGGCAATCTCCAAGGAGAAAAAAACCTGTTCTGTTGAAGCATTTCCAACCAGCTCTGTGGTCACTGTATTTTTCTTTCAAGAACTGATGTGCTGGCAGAGATGCACAACCCATGCGCAGTCCCTCAGGGTGGCCTCTCCCTGCCTTGCATCTCCAGCTCACTTCCAGCACAATTCCCCACTGCTGTCCATCACCACTGTTACTTACTCTGCCACTCAGCATTTCCAGGAACGTGCAAGTGCACAGCCTTTCCCATGCAGTCCCTGATGCCCATGGCAGGCACTGGTCCTGTCCAAGCCCAGGGAGGGGTGGGTTCCTGTGGGAAGCAGGATGGTGTGGGGAGGAGGGCTTGCTTGCCCTGACAGCCACTGTGCCAGGAGCTGGCAGAGCCATCGCCAACCAATCTGGGATTGTCCTAATTTGATTATTTGTTGGCTGCCTTCGGGGTGCCAGAGGAAAATGCACACAGCCAGGGCACGCCTGTGGGTTGGTGATGGAGATTCATTAGGCTTATTGCATACCCCATTACACAGTTATGAGACTCTCTGTGGCTCTGACACAGCTCTAGAAGATTTGCAGTCACAGTGCTCTTTCTTGGTCTGTCTGTATTTATTTTAGGGAGGAAACGGGGAGCTAGGCATGATGGTGGCTGGAGAAACAGTCCATGTGGAACTATTCCCAGAGGAGAGTCCACACTATTGCAGTCCCTGTGCAAGGAGCAGGGAAATGTGATTTTCCAGATGAGAGCATTTCTTCTCCAGCACTGGACACATTTACTGTGTTTTCCTTCCCTTCTCCCTTCTCAGACAGCCCAGCAGCAAAGCAAGATGTTGCTCTCTCAACACTGGTTCACCCGGTTCCTCCCTTGCTTGCTCTCCTGGGCAAACCTATGTGTCAGCTTTAGGCGGAAATCCAAGAGTCCCAGAACTGACTTTCTTGCTCAGTTTCCAACAAATTAAGCAAGCAACACCAGAACTGCATAGGAGTGTTCTGGGGCACAGAAGAACTTGAACCCCTTCCCTTTGTCTCTGTCCTGGTAATAGGGGGACCTCTGATACCACCCCTCCGACCCTGACCATGACAGCGACCACACAGCTCAGGCCAAGGCACTTCTCTGCCTGCTATTTCCCCTCTGTAGCCTCCCTGTGATATGGACAGGGTTCAGCCTGAGGTCTTCCTGGGTGGATGAATTCTCCTGTCTCCTCTGAAACTTTTTGATGTGTTTCCCAGGAGGGCAAGTCTGGGGGAATCCCACGGGAAGTGCTTTGTCTTACAGTGCTGTGTACTGCAAGATGATGGTTATTAGCACACTCAAAGCAGCTGTCAGTTATCTTTCATCCTGCTGTATCCTCTGGGAACAAGGCAGAAAGCTCTGCACAGGGCTTTGCTCAGTAGGCTCAAGTCCTTAACACAGGGCTGCTGAATCAACAGTCCTCAGCAACAGTAACAGCAATGGGATGTGACAGCCACAGCCTGGGATGTCTCTGGTGCCTCATGTCAGCCCTGCAGACTCACCTTCTAAGCAACATGGATATGGGACATGCAGGATTTTGCTTCCCAGGCTTCCTCCAAAGGCAGCATCATCCCTCCTCCGTTCCTATTCCCACCCCAGCCCAACACTGGTCCTCTCATGTCATCATCCCTGCAGAAGGAGCCCAGGGAGCACTGAGAGCCTGTCACAGTGAGTTTTCCTGATGGTCCCAGGTTAATGACTGCCTCTCACGCACACAGCCACTTAAGGCTGCTGTTTGCTGCCCCAGGAGACTCATTACTGGCTGCCTCAGAGGGCAGGAGGAGAGGAAGGAGGAGGATGGGAGGGATGAACAGCAGACTACAGGGGGAGGAGAAGAAAGGACGTTTGGGATCTTCAGGATGAAGGCAGTACTGAACTTCACCTCTCCAAGTGCAAACATCCGGTCCAACCAAGTTACTGTAGCATCTTCTCTGTCAAAGAAGGGAAAAATTCCTCCAGAGGAGAGGCTGCCTGTTTGAAATGCCTGTTGGGCCTTCCAGGGAGACAACTGCCTCTTCATTGACCTCCAGATAGTCTCTGTGTACTTCTGTACAACAGAGTTAAAACATAATGGAATTTCGGTTAAATTACAAGATTCAGCTGATGGGAGCTGTACAATTCCTTCCACCATGTCTTTGTGTGTCTCAGAGGCCAGAAGCTTTATCAGGCTCTGAAGAAATAGAAAGAACAAGAGCAACCCTGGGGATGTGAAAAAGAAACCATGAGGTATCCAAACCTCTGATGTTAACATATGAATTCATCTCTAAAAGATAAAAAATTGGTAAAATACACTGAGCAGCTGAGCAGCTCCATCCCTGGCTGATGGCTACCTGCAGCCACAGGGCAGCCTGGAGGAGTGAGGCTCCTTGAAGATGTGGAGGGCAATGACTTTGAGACAGCTGAAGGTCTGACCTGACCCAGCAGACCTGATCCCATAGGCCTGAGCAGCGAGCTCCTGGTGCCACAGAGCTCTTGGCTCTCCCTGTTCATCGCCATGGATCAGCACCACAACTCCAGCAAGCACCAGCCCTCCCAGTCTCATCCTCTCATCCTATCCCACACCACATCTGTCTTCCTTCTCTGCTTCTCAAACACAGCTTTTTCTGCCTCTCTTTTTAGAGACAGAATATAAAGGACAGAGGTCCTGATTTCCTTCTAGCTCTTGAACACAACAGCTCTTGGAGAGGGCCTATTTTAAGAGTGGAGAGCCTTCCCACTGCTGGAAAAGCAGCTCAGCAAGGGCAGGCTCAGTGCCGTGCCCTCCAGTCGGGCACTTGAGACACCTGCTAACAGCCACTCAGGCTGCCAAATGCTCCTCCAGCAGTGGCAGAAATCACTGCCTGCAAGCCAAGCTCTGGCAGCATCCATGGGGAAGAGCGGGGAAGGTGAAGCCCCCACTGCAGACCTTCTGCACTGACTCATGGCATGGGTGGCAGCAATGCCACCTTTTCCCTGGAGTGGGCAAAAGCACCTGCTGGGTGGTTCGGGCCCTCTCCAAGGCTGAACATGTCATGCTCTCAATCCAGAGGGCTGAAGAAGCAGAAGGCTCCCATGGGAAGAGCTGCCCAGGCTCCTCTCACTGATGGCAATCATTTTTTGCCCAGTATGAAAAATCCTGAAGCTGAGTTCATGTCAGATGCAGAAGGCAGGGCAAGATCCCACAGAGGCCACTTGGCACATTTTGTTCTGTGCTTAGAATTGTAGAATCATTTAGGTTGGAGAAGACCTTTAGGATGATGGAGTCCAACTGTTAATCCACCACTAAAGCAGCCCCAGGCTTGGGCTCCAGGGTCACATCTCATCTTGGAAAGCCCCAGTGTGTCCACTCCAACCTTGCCCAGCAGGTCATTCCCTGCTTTTTTGATTCTCCACTTGGGAAGGCGCTTCTTGACATCTGTTCTGAATTTGAATCTCCTCTATTTGGGTTTTATAGCCCTTGTTCCTCTCCCCTTGGAAATTCTGATGATATTATCCATATCGCTTAAGCTTTTAATCACTTCACCTAAATTTTCTTATAACCAGCTTTATTTTCCCCTTCCTATATTTTTTTTAGTGCTGGGTTAAGCATCTTTATCCTGATTTCCCCTTTCCACATGCTTATTTTTTAGGGGTGTAAACAGAGTTTATCACACATAGCAAATAATCTGTTGAAAGAGAGTTTGAGCATATAAGTGTTCTGATCCACTGCAGATCCACCCTAAAGAAGACTTTGGACCCAAGTGATGTTCCTCTTATCCTAGAATGCATCCAGCAAGCTGGAAGAAGAGCAGATCTATCCTCCAGGTTCAGCTCAGTGATGCAGAAACGAATCCTGTTCACAAGAAAGCTGCAAACCTCCATTGAAATCTTTGTTGCTCTCACATATGCATTGGACAGTCTCTTTAAATTCCTCCTTGTCAAAACCATGCAAGCCCATGGCAAGCCCATTTTAAGAGCTGGTACCTGTTCCAAGCCACTACAGGGCTGCTGTGAGGAACAGAAAAATGAGGCTGAAGGCTACAATGTTCAAAGCTGCCTTAATTATTAGAGCGTGAGCTTCCAAATCCCTTGAGAAGCACAGAGTGTGTTGGCCTCAAAATTCACAGCGTGCTCAGAGAAGCCAGGGAGCCAGGGAGTTTTGGGGACATCTTGACTGCAGTCTGTCTGCCTGGCTCCACCGGACTTGGAATGAGTCCGATTCATTGCAGCAGCTCTGAATTCAGAGCAGAGGGAGCAGACAAGGCTCACTGCTTATTCCAGCCAGAGAGACTGCAACAACATTTGTGGTTTTCGTTTTTTCTTTAAAATAAGGTTACTTGGGTAGACAGCCAGGAATAGACCCTCTGTCTCCTCATCTCTAAACTGAGCCCCACTGATAATTATGCACAAACTGTCAGGGCTGCTTTGGAAAAGCAGTTCTGGAACTAAAGCAGCCTGACGTGGCTTTGTACAATGCTTTGCCTGGAGAAGTGGTGTCCTCGATGACCACCAAAGTCCACAGGGGAGAGCTGGGACCGTTCAGACCCTGCACAGTGCACCAAGAACTTTTTCTCTCAGCCACTAATGTTCCTGAACGTTGGGTAGCCTGGCCAAGAGGGGCATGGATTCATGTTACTCCTGAGGAAAAATATATTCCTGTGCAAAGGAAATCTCTGCATATGTTGGTGCATCTGTTTGCATCGTGGAATGCATGAGGTTCCCTCCTTGCTTCATGCTCTGCTCCAGTATTTATCCTCCCAGCAAGCCATCACTGCCTCATCTTCCAGGACTGTGCTTCAGCTTAGACATCAGCAAATTCCCCTGCCACTGGCAATCAGTGAAATTACCTGATTTAAGGCCAGAAGAGTCAAAAATGTTACACTTTGGAAAACTCTTTCCACAGCTTCATTGCTTTTGCACATCTGCAAGCTGCAGATGGACCCAGTCACTTCTTCCATTTTGCACCAGGCTGGAGGAGCGACCACTGGCAATGGCACTGCTTTCTGAGCAGGACCCTGAGCATCCTCCACCAGCATCCAGCTTCAGCCACCCTCTCCTGCCCTGCACTGCTGGGCTCTGTTTGTCCAAAGTAAATGCAGGCAGATTTCCCTGTTGACCGTGGGGATTTTGCTTGCTCAGGTGGATCACCATTTTTATTTTATTTATTTTTCTGCTAAAAGTCTGTTCCATGCAGATAAAACCCCAGGTCAGTCATGCCACAGATAACTCCCAGCCAGGGCACAAGGATTCATGGATGTTGGTGCTGTCTGTTCATTTCTTGGGAGGGATGGGAAGATGCTCCCCCGCAGCGACAAGGTTTGCAATTTCTTTTTAAAAGCCTGTAATCATCTCACTTCTATGAGCTATTCAGGCATTTACATTGTTTTGCAGCATCTTGAGTGCTGGCTGGAAGCAGCTCCAGGGTTTGGGGGAGTGCAGCAGGCTCGCTGTGGGGGGCTGTGCTGACAGGCACCCCCATACTGAGCAGAGGAGGGCTGTGCTCCTGCCCACAGGTGAGCAGGTTCCTGGGCATCGTCCTTTATCAGGAAAGAAAAAAGGGGAAAAAAACTCCAACAAATCAATTCTGTTCACATGAAATTTGAGCTGAACTTCAACTAATAAACACTGAAGGATAAAGAAATGCCACGGCAACAGAAGTCCTGTTGTGACAACAGCCACGGCTGAGGTTCATTCATTTTTTAGAGATTGTTTTTCCCTTTTTCCTCCTGGCTAAAAATGAGATTTTCAGAAAAGAGGAAGCATCATCAGCATACAAACACAAACCAAAAAAGGAGCTGACTTTCCCTGTGGGTGCAGCCATCTGACACAGGACAGTGTGGACACAGAGACCTGGATGGGAGCTCCCTAACTCCATCCCCCATAGTGGTAATGTGTATCTGCAGCATCTGGGAACCCAAGGAAAGAACCTAACAGGCTCTCGGGTGATATTTTTCCCAATTTCCCCCTTGCAGATAAGCCATCTCTCTGGCAGTGTTTTCTCCCCCTAACCCATGCTGTGAGGCTGGCACAGCCACCAGGAGCATGGAAAGACAGCTCTTGTCTCACTTATGACCATTTAGCAGGAGAGGGGGGATACCATAACCGTTCAGCTCACTTGCAGGGATCCAAAGGACTCCCTGCTTTCCATCAGCCACCCCTGCAGAAGTTCCAAGGTCGAAATGCAGCCCTTCACATGAGTCAGTCCCTGCCCTGAGGAGCTGCAGTTGGAGCTGACCAGAAGGCAGGAGAACACTGATTCCCTAAGTCCGTGCCATCTCGTCTCCGTGCTGTCATGCCATCTGTGGGCTTTATCCCAGGAACTCCTGTCACATCCACTCCCATTAGCATTTTTCAATGCTCTCCTGCCCTTTCCCAGCATCTGCTGACCAAGTCCCTCTGGTCAACCCTGCTCCTCATCCTTCATCAAGGCTTTTATTTTTCATGATGCCGTTACCCACTTTTGCTGTGCTCTGCCCTGCAGCAGCTCAGCACATGAGCTGCAAACCAGGCAACCCAGCTCACCAGCAAAGAGAGTTTCCAGATGGGGATTGAGCTGCTATTAATTTATCCTATATTTATTTTGAAAAGATGCCGGGGGAAGGTACACCATTTCCCTTTCCAGTTAGAGGCTTAACAGCCACAGGCTTTCTCCTTTCTCAGAAATGTAAATCCATGTTTATTTTGCATGTACCCGATTAATCCCCAAGGCACTGCATCCAAGAGGCCAAAATCAGATCTCTGTCTCCACCAAAACACTTCAGGAGAAAGAGGAGAGTGAGACATGCTCTACCTTTACTAGAAGAAACATCTATTTATTTGGGATCGAGGCAGCTGCGTGGAGTATAAATTACTTTAATTGGTAAGCCCAACAGGACTCACTCCCTCTTGAAGCAGAAAGGAAAGACCTGGAACATCCAGAGTGATCACTAAGGAGCAGCCAGACTTCAGCTCCTATGAGGCTCTTCAGAGGGTTTGATCATTCAGGATGCTCTCACATATACAAAATGCTAATCTACCTGCTGCACCAGCCATAATCTGGTCCCAGTTAAAACTTGTGCAACACTGCTGAAAACAATTTATGAAGCAAACATTTAATTTAGCGAGCAGGCTCACAATCCTAAATTTAAACATATGTCAAGCCAGCTAGTGGCTTTGTTTTAATTAACTCTCAAACTTTGTGGCTGTCATTTCTTTATATAAATGAGGATGTTCTGCCAAGGGCAGCCTGTAAGCCTGTGTGCATCCCTACGAAACCTCCTGCTATTTCACAGCCACTTTTCAAAGAGCTCTTGCAGAGGCAAGGGGTTGTGGATGTTATTATAAGGGTCCATATGGCAGTACACTGGCACTGCAGTATTAAATCAGAGGTATTGTAGCTTTCCAGCCTGGATTCTCACAGTACCAGGTAATGTATATGTAGCTTTATTGTTGTACAATTTTAGTGGCTATGCATTATTCAAGAGCAGCCTAAGTCTCAGCACTGCCGGAGGTGATTCAGTGATGATAAAGGGAATACGCTTTGCTTTAAAGGCAGGAGTGAAGGGATTTCACGGGTCGGTATCTTCTCCACCCACGGAGAAACAATGGAAGCATTAACACTTCTGGTAAAGAAATCAGCTGGCGACAAATTCTCATCGATAATTAAAATGAAAGTACAAGCTGCCTTAACATGTAGTTAGACTTAGGAACTCTAACCTGCTCTCTAAATTAAATGCTTTCCTTGATAATTTGGCTCTCGCAGCAGGCACTGAAATCTGCTGGAAGATGCCATCTAGTGGGTTATGGAAGTTTATTTAAGTTTAAATCCACACTTGCTGGTGTGGGGCGAGGGTGGCAAGAGCTGCAAATGCTGGGGTGCATAATGGTTTCCGCGGACTTTTTGTTGTCGCTCTAGGAAATTAGATATTTCCCTGCGGGGGGGCTGCATTGGAAGAGAACTAATGTTTATTTTACCAGTGCCCAGCAGGGCACCGGATTGTCACAGCTTTGCTGTTGACACAGCCGAGCCTCACGGCTGTTGTGCTGGCAGAGCATCTTCCTGAGCGCCGGGGCTGCGCGCTCTTCACTGAGGAAACGGATCCGCTCCCCATTTTGGGGAAAGCTGCGCCGCCATTGTATTTTTTCCTAAAAAGACCCCTCAAACACTATCCTGTGCCTCTAAATTATGTAGTTTACAGTATAGTTGAAACCACTTAATTGGTATCGGACTAAACAGCATTGTTTTTTAATGCGAACCACGGACTGGGATGGATTTGGAGCGATCCTGAGCGTTGGCGCGGCCGCCGATGGCTCCTCCATCCACGGAGCGCTGCTGGCGACTGCCTCGTCCCCCCGTTGCCGTGTGTCCGTCAGGCGAGTTGCAGCCCTTTGGGGACCACCTTTGAGGAGCACTCACAGCCCTCCAGGCTGCTCTGCTCCCCCCAACCCACGGCCCAGGTCCCATCTGAGGGCCCCCTCCCTTTTAAGGCGTTTGAAGCCAATTAACCACTTTGCCTCCCCCCCACCGACAGCCGGTTCGAATCCCCCTCCCGCGGCGCCCGCCCAGACACCCCGCCGTGCCGCGGCCTCCCCGGAGCGCTGTTCTCAGGGAGTCATTAGCGGAGGGTCATTAGCAAAGGGTCATTAGCGGGAGCGGGGGCGGGGCCGGGCTCGGGGCCTCCCCGGGCGGTGGGCGGGGCCGCCGAGGCCGCGCCCCCGAGGAGCGGAGCGGAAGTGCCGGAGTTGCCGCCCGGCGCCGCCGCCGCCGAGCGCGGGCGAAAGTTGCGCTCCGGGAGCGCGGCGGGGGCGGCCGGACCCTCACCCCCGGCTCCTCATCCCCATCCCGCTCCTCATCCCGCTCCCGGCAGCCGCTCCGATGCGGCGGAAGCAGAAGCGGCTGCTGCAGGCGGTGGGGCTGGCGCTGGCCGCCCTCGTCTTCTTGCCCAACGTGGGGCTCTGGTCCCTGTACCGCGAGCGGCAGCTGGAGGGCGGCGGCGCGGCCGGCGGGGACGGGGCGGCCGCCGTGGGGGCAGCGGCCGGAGAGGCGCCGGTGAGTGGCGGGGCTGGGGGTGCTGAGTGGCCCCGGGTGTGCGGTGGGTTGGGGGCGGTGGGAGCCGCTGTGTGAGTGTCGGGGGCGCTCCCGTGGGAGCCGCTGTCGCACGGGGCGTGTGCGGGGCTGGGCGCGACCCCTCCCCATCACAGAGGGGAGCTCGGCACGGGAGGGGGGCGAGAAGCGGCGGTCGCCCCCATAAGAGGAGGGGGCAAGGGAGGGAAGCCTGGGAGGGCTCCTGTGGTCCCCAGGAAGGAGCTATTTTATGTGTCCTGTGCCTGCGTTGGAGGGGGAGCGTGAGTACTTTCTTGGCAATTCACGGATGCGGGGACGGGAGGGTCTGCTTGCCTTTTTTTGGCTGAGCTTGGTAAGGGTGTAAAGCAAGGTCTTTGCTTCTTTCGCCAAGGAGTGAGGAAGGGGAGCTTGTCCCATCTGTGCACAGAAAAGAACGGCAATTCCGTTTCCCAAGGGCGTGCTTCCGTGCCATTTCCCTTTACCTGTCTTGGAAGGGTGTGGGAAGCAAGCATCACCTGTTACTCTGCGTCCCCGCAGAGCTGAGGGCGAGAGAGTACCAGGTGGAGCTGGAGGATTATGTCAGTGGAGTGATGCTCCTTTGGGAAAAGAGAAGCGGATAACTCTTACTGAGAGGCAGAGGATGCCCGCTGGATACGTGGCCTGAGGATGTTGCAACACATGACTGTGTTCCTTTCTTGTCCCACTGGTACAGTAGTAAATTTAACAGCCAAACCTGTCTGTATAGCGTGTGAGTCAGGAAGGCAGGATCACCCAAATCAGTCGTTTGGAAGCACAGTTTAGCTGCACTTACTTTTGGCTCTGTAATTGCTTTGTCCCCTTCTGGGTTTAGCTTTGTACCATTAAGAATGATGGGGACTTGAAAGCTGGAAATGTCATTGTGAAACTATCAGTTCAGCTGCCACTCTAAAAGGCTCTGCTTGTTCAAAACCACTTAAAACTCTTAATTGCCTAAATCTTTCCCTCCTTGGAGACTTCCTGCTGTAACTGCACCGTAAAGGTGGAGAAACCTGCTGTGACAATTTCTGCTCTGAGGGAGAGAAGGCTCTCAAAGAGCTATAGTCAAACTGGGACTGAGCTCTTCTTTCCCCCAAGAAATGCTTTTTCGAATTCAAGCTTTTTAGTGTAAGTCTGGATATAACCATGCTCGTGTCCCATGCTTTTGGGGAAAGGGATCAGCTGTTGCCTGTCATAAAACATACATTTGTAGCACATCCTCAAATCTGCACAGAAGTCCTTTTGACGTGATCACACAGTGATCATTACATGCCTGGAGTTCCTGATGTTACTGCCTTATGGTTGTATTTCTGTGGGATGCAGGGAATCTGTTTTGCATGACTGGTAAAAATCAAGCCCTGCTCCATAGCTTCATGTGACGTGGCGTTAGGGCGAAATGAAGACCTTTGTAAAATCATGTATGCTCCAGAGGTAAAGAGGAGAAAGTTGTAATTATTCTGAGGAAGCTTCAAAGTGACAAGTTGACTTTTATGGTTTTGGTCTTCAAAAACTGTCCTTGTACCGTGGGGTTTGGGTAGGTGTAAGCCAAGCAGTACCTCTCTGCTGGTTTCTGTGTCCTTGCAGTGTTCTCGGTGTCCAGATATCCCGAGCTGCCCGTGTTGTACACAATGCCTACTCCATTTTTCTTTATGTCTCTGTAAAGTACGGCAGCTGTCAGTGAATTGAGATCTGCTTTTGTTTTGATGGTGTGTGGAGCTGGGCAGGAAACGCCTGTGCAGCTCGCAGAAAAATTTGCAATAAAACCTCTCTGCACTTGTGTAAATCACAGTTGCTGGGTTTTAGGTTGAAGGCTTCATCTTCCAGTCTAATTAATGTGGAGTTATGGGCTGCAGGGGGTCTGTGAGGGAAGATATATTTGTGTCATGTGCTTATTTTTTGAAAGATTTGGCCCTGCAATGATAGCTCTAGTTACATTGAGCAAGGGAAAACATAGCCTAAAGGACAACAGGCTGTCTTGGTAAAAATAATTTCAGATGAAGTAGAATAAAAACAACTCAAATGTGATTTTGTTTTTCTGTTTAGTTGTGTGGGTTTGTTTTACTGTTGTCATAGAGGTATCTGCCAGCTGACTGCAGAGTTTTTTGGGCATCCTCACAATCAATGGTTCCAGCCTTCCTTCCTTGGTCCCAACAAGCATTCATGGGTTTTGTACTTAATAATCAACTTCCAGCTTGTAAATGAATATGCTGTTTGTCTGCTTGTTCCTGAAGCCATTTGAAAGAGCTGACTTCTTAATACAAAAACTCCAGATGATAGGAAAGAATATAATGAAAAAATACATTCAGAGCAGTCAGAAAAGATTTTCTTCTGTTTCTGGCTTTAATTTGCCTTTTTGTGCAGGCTAATCTTTGAATTGAGGACGTTTCCTATGTCCTACAGAATTGAGCTTTTCAATGAAATCTCTGTCCAGGCTCATTCTTTCTCTTTAAATGGTGTCTGCTGTTTCAGTCAGTAGTTTTATCCCTCAGAGAACAGCAAAAGGGGGAAAAAGGTTTTAAGACACAGCTGAATTAAAGCTATAAAGCAATTCCTAGAACACTGAGTTGTGATGCTAAAATTTTGACATTTGAAACCACCTAGGAGTTTTTGTTGTCTATCTGTGCTGCATATTACCTTCAGTAACATGGCAATATAGGTGATTTGGCTTTATTTAATCTTTCTAGTGCCTGAAACAAATGTGTCAGAAAATTAAGCAATCAGAAACCATGTAAATATATTCTAGGAAAGATTATTCTAAACGGTTTCTGCGGAAGTGCCTAGGCAGCTAATTGCTTCTGTATTTATATGTTCAGGGGAAACATCATGGTGGCTGAAAATAGTGTATTGCTTTAATAAGAAGGGTGAGGTCTCTGCTCTTTCCTTCTGCCTTTAGGTTTGTTCTTTTGCAGCTCTGTGGGTGCTTCTTGCTTCACAGAGGAGAGAGGGAGAGAAGTCATCAAGGTCTTGGCCTCAAGGTCGTGCGGCAGATCTCCTTAGAAAAGCTGAAGCTTTGAGTTAGTCCTCACTTAACTGCTCTGTGCTCAGAAGTGGCCTCTGCCACTGTGTACAGTGGCTCAGCAGACGAGATGGTCTGGGAAGTCCTTTTCTCGTGGGGTGTGTAACAGGTCTGGCTTTAAAAGGGGATGGTGACATTGTGGTACTGAAGTGTTTCTGCTGACGGCTTAGAAGCTGCTTTGACTTCATGACTGTTCTGTTTGCTCACCACTACATGAATCTCGGTGTGCTCACGGAATGCAGATTGACTTTTCTGTAGATTCATCTTTTTCTTTTTTTAACAACTATTCAATAAGTAAAAACATACAATCTGTGGGTGTGGGGGTAGGAAGAAGCAAAAGGAATGCTATTCCTTTTGTCTCTTGGATCTCTGCTGTCTGCCTCAGAGGCTGCCGAGCATCCTCAGTCAAAATGTTTAATTGATGTGGATGTAGCTGTGCAGTGTGTAAACCGAGGATGGCTTAGGCTGGTGGTTTATGCTTGGGCTAAGTATTTATGCTTGGGCTAATGCAAGTATTTACGTGGCTTCCAGTGCTCTGCAGAGCTGCTGCTCTGCACCTCTGTGGTCAGGCTGGAGATCCGCACTCTGCGTGAAACCTGCTGTTCTGGGAATGTGTCATTTGAGCTCGGAGAGATACTAAGCTTGAAGGTTTTTCTTTGAATTGCTGGCTAAAAGCACTGTAGCAAATTAGCTGCCTTTTGTGGCAGTGCGTTTTTATCTGATATGATGAATGCTTTATGGAGTCGCCCTGTAGCTTGTTGTAGCAGTAATTTGTGCTCTATAAATTAACTCGGGAGCATGATGGAAGTGTATAAATCACATTGGTGATTGTGTGGTGCCCTCTGCTGCCGGCCGGCTGGAGTGATGTGGGGTACACCCTCCTGCTGCTTTCTTGGCAATGAGAGACCAACTGCAAACTTGGGATTGAAAAATGGCTTGGGAGGATGCTGCTGTTGGAAAGTTTGGGATGATAAACTTTAGCTTTGGTGCAATTGAGCCTAAGGCGTCCAGCCAGCATTGCTGAAAATGCAGCCCTGGTGATGATCTGAGTGGGGAGCGATGCTGCTCTGCCTTCCAGGCTGCTGCTGCTGGTGTCCTTCTCAGCTCAGGAAGGGGATGGGCTTTGCTGGTCTGACCTGGAGGAAGCTGGGACATTGTCAAGGTTTGTCAGTGTCATGATGTGGTTGGCAGAAGCTAGTAAGGAAGAGGGTGTTTGTTAGGTGACAGACTCGCTGCTGCCAGGGCTGGGGACGGAGGAGAAGGGCTTGGGAAAAGTTAGAGGAAAAGCTTTTCTGCTCTCTGCCAGCCAGAGGGAAGTAGGACAACCAGCTTGCTGTACTTCACAGGCAGATTCCTCTGGCAGGTAGACTGGTTGTGTCCTAGACCTTGCTGCTGCTGCTGTGTGGGGCCTGGCTCCTCACAGACCTCTTGGACACTGCTGTGTTGGCAGCTGTGTTTGCCAGGCACTCATCAGCGGATGTAAAGGGAAACTTTGAAAAGCTTATTTTTGTAAGTGTAGTGTAAAACAATTGGCATCTAAGTACTGACGTGCAAGTGCTACAGCTGAACAAGCCCGTTTTAATTTAAGAGTGACTGATTCCCAATGTGGGCTACTCTGAAGTTTATCACTTCAGTGCACTTGTGAAACAAGCAGGGTTTCCAGAGCTAGGTAAGCGTGTCCTGCACTCTTGATTGGCAAAGTGAGTTGAAGTGAAGGTGAAATGTCTAAACCATCTCACAGCTGTAAAGTGCAAAGTAAAATTTGAAAATATGTTTATAAAGAAACTGGAGTTTTCAGTGGCCTTTACTCAAGGTCTCATTGTGGTTGTCTTCACTGTAATGGCAACACAGAGCTGAATGAACAAATAGGCTGTATTGTAGGTCTCCTGTGCTGTGTGAAAATAAAAGGTTTATTATATTTTCTGTTCTTCATCGTTGAGCAGGTCCTTCTGTTACTGGAAGAGTTGTTCTGTTTCACTGTTCAAATATGCTCCACATGCTGCAGTGGTGACCTTTCTTCATGGAAGGAAGATTTCTATTGCAAAGCTTTTTGGCTCCTGGCATCTGGACTACACTTTAGGTTACTGGTGAAAACCATAATCATGTGGTGATCTCCAGAGCTGTTTTTTTCCTGTAAGAGTATGAATCAAACTGATTTAAGAGCAACCACAGTTACAAATTTCCTGGCAGATAACTGCCAGGTATTTGACTTTAAGAGGACTGAAAAACTAACAGGAAGTTACTTATTACCAGTGAGGAGGGTTGGTAAAATTAGGCAGAAAAATGTTATCAACCAGACTTTGTTATATAGTGTCACTTTCCACTCCCTGTTTGAATACAGTACAGGCGTCACTAGAGAAAGATAAAGAACTGCAGTTTACCTTGCTGTCACTCTGTATTTGCTTCCTTGTGGAGCCAGCTGTAACCTGGCGTACACTGTGTAGGAACAGACCCTGTCTAACTTTGAGGAAATTGTATCCAGGTGTTAAAACAAATCTGCATGCTGCTCCTGTTTCTTTGCAGCCTTTTCCTGTGCCAGGTGACACAGGCAGGCAGCCTTCAGCTTCCTTCTGGGAAGTACAGAGCTGCTGGGGTGCATTCGGAGTTGGTAGGAGGGATTCTGCTGTGTGCTGCAAATATCAGTAGAAGAAAAATTGTGCTGCAGGAATTTGTTTTTGATTCCCTATGAAAGCAGCCATTTCAACCTGTGAGCTTGTTTTCCTGTGGGTTTTAGTGGAGCTGTTGGTGGTAGGTTTTTATGGAGTGCACCTCAACCGGAGTGCAGTGTGCGGAGTGCCCTGGCACTTCAGCATGGAGTAAATGCTCGTGTAAACAAAGCTGCTGTGGTATTTGCCATCAGAGGACACTCTCTTTCTCTAGTGTCCATCATGCTTCATGCCTCCATCCTGTTAACTGTGGAGTAACCTGAGTTAACAGTGCTTTTATTCAACAGTAGCATGAATAATGCACAATTCTGTGTACACCCAGAGAGAGAGGTGGCTGCGGTGACTTTGTGCATATGAAATTTTTTAATAGTAATAGGTCTCCCAAGTCAAGTGACCTGAGTGTATTTGTAGATTTTTTTTTTTTTTTTTTTTTTCTGGATCACCTAATCTAGAAAGCTGGAAAGGCTGAATGGAGTAAGAACTGTCTGCTGTGATAGGATACACTGTGATGGCAAGCAGACATTAATGATTATTTTAATAGTCATTCATTTAAATATTATTTAAATGTTGCTTCAATCAGACTGAGCTAGATTGGGAATAGTTACCTTCTGTTAATTTAGTTTGCTCTCTGTTCCTGTTCTGGAATCAAATCAGGAATAGCCTTTCTGCCTGACATTTGCACTTTGTCTTAACCTGATCTCCTGTCCCTGGACAGAAGGGTTTTGGTCAGTCCTAGTGCAGTTTGGCCACTTGCATATTCCTTCTAGATACAGCTTGGCCTGGGATTCTTCTGCTTCTTGAGAGTTGTATAAAAGACATTCTATCTTGCCTTCAGGGCCCAGATTGTTTGCAGAACCGAAAGCTGTCGGTGGGGATTTTTAGCAGTTCAGGGATAGTGTGAATCTGTTTATCATGTTTCACAGACTCCTGAACAAATTCTGGTGCCTGAGTCACTTTCAAGAGTGTAGCAGTGTGATGCTTAATTTCTAAATCCAGGGATAATAGCCCCCACTTTCTAATTTTAAAACTTCATGTTCTGCTTTCAGACTGCCTTTTGTCTTGGTGGTGGTGAAAAAACTTTCATATTCTCTGTTATCTCTTGAAGAGCCTGCTTGTGGTTTTCCCTTCAGATCATGACTTCTTACAGCTCAGGGATCCAGTAAGTGCTACTGGTCTTGCTTTATTCAACATGAAGCCTGGCCTCTCAGTGGCAATGGTATCTTTTCTATCAGTGTAACCAGCACCCGTGGTGGTATTTCCTGCATTTCTGTTATCCTGGATGGGTGATGGATAGGCAACAAGGAATGGAGTGTTTATCTACACAGCTTTGTTAAGAATATAAGTAGTAGTGGATATCAAATTATGGCTGACTTGTCAGACTCTGCCTCTTTTGTTAGATTTACAGGGTCTGGCAAACGATTGGGGAAAGCTACAGATCAGTAAATCAATACAAGCACAAAGAGTTGCCAGGCAGCCCTCCTTTTCAAATGCCTGGGTAGAAGAGTAACTTCTACTGTGTCTGAGATCTGCTGGCAGCTCTGCACCCCCTAAAATACAAGAAATGGGTTGTTTGACATGTCTCCTTATTGTTCCTTGTATAAACTTGATAAAGCTTTCATTTGCAGCTTCAAAGAAGGGAGGTCTACCAGTTTTTGGTCCTTAAACTTGCTTTTCTTTCTAAATAATGACCTCTCTTCTCTGCCCTTTTGCAGTTCCTCCATTTTCTCTAATCTTAGCTCTAGGTAATAAGGGAGCTCCCTAGAGCATAGATCTATAATTAAGGCTTTTTAACCACAGTTACAGTGGAGCGTCAGCAGTGCTCTGGTGTGGCCAATACCCAAGGGAGAAACTTGCTTCAGTAGGAAAGCTGTTGATGTTATTACAACCAAAGTCTCTCCTATCCCACTCACAGAGTTTCCTCTGATGGTGCTTCATGCCTTCCCACTTTGCTAAGTTACCTTTCTAAGGCTGATGACCATTAATGGCACGTCTTCTGTAGCTCACAAGAATAAAAAGGTTTTATTTAGTCCGCCTGTCATTTTGTGGAAACACAGGCTGCCAGCTACTGCAAATCATGTCCCTCACGAGTACATTCAGAGAACTTGAGGATTTAAAATGGAAACCCTGTTTTGAGCAAACTCGTGTAACTCATGTGGATATTTTGATTCTTTCCTTGGCCAGAAATAGAAAGCAAAGGAAGGGAAGGAGGATGGAGTCTACGAAGGCTTGACTGTGTTGTGCTGCCCAGCTTGGTGGTGAAGTTCACTCTTAATGTCACCAAGTAAGGTGACTGTGTCTTCCAGTCTCAACTTCATATTAATTTTTCAGCTTGAATACTTTTTTCCTTCACAATTAGTGCAAGTAGCAGAAAGCAACTTCTAAAAGCTGTCTTTCAAAACAGTGAATGCTGACATCCTTCCCTGTTAGGCTGAGAATTGCTTCTGCCCAGAGGTAACTAATTTCTGATCAAAGCATCTCCCCTCACCACTAATGTGTATTTCTCGTGTGTATGCCATGTGTAGCTGATCTAGCAGTGACCTGACACCTGTCCCTGATGTAGCTTTCAAAGAGAGAACTTGTCCTGTTCTTCGTGGTTGCAGATCACAAGGTGACTGCTGAAGTGAAACTTCCAAAAGTCATGTCAGACTATTTTTTAAAATACACAGAAAATGCAGCTGTTTACTGAAATAATGACCAGCAAAGGGGTTAAATTTCAAACAAAAAGAACTCACGTCTTTAACTTGGATGCCTGTAAATGAAGCCTGTCTTCTTGCTGTAGAGCTATTTGGTCATAAAAATAACGAATTCACGGAATAACAGTAGATCGGTCTGTCTCCTGCAAGAATTTTAATTTTTTGGATGCATGAAATGTTCTTGTTTGAATACTGTCCCTTTCAAAAAATCTGATTAGATTGCATTTTGTCTTTGTTAGTCAAGGTCTTGTGATGTTTTGGGGCTTTACCAGATCTTATCTGGAAACACTTGTCAGCTGTCCCTCCTCCACGAAGAGCTGCCTTGCTTTAGCCCTCCTGAACAACTGTTTGTTTGGGTTTTTTTTTTACAAGCTTAAGTTACTATGAAAAGTTCTGCTCTGCTTGATCCCTAAATCCTGAAATCCTTTGCTTGCAGCTATGTGTGCAAGCTAAGGTGACTTTTCAAAGGAAAGTCATTTTGTTGTCTGTCTGCTTATGATTATTCGGAAGATCTAGTATTTAAAACCCCTCGTAGCCAGTCCTGTTTTGTCAGTGGAAGATCACATAGGCTTGTTTTTCTGTAAGTTACCTTTATTGTTTTCAGATTCATTTGGGAGGTTACTTTTACCTAGTTGATCACACTAGCAAGGAAACAATTTTTCTCAATGATGGCAAAGAGGTAGTTTGTTTTTTTCTTCATTGAGCTTCCCTAACACTTCTCAGTCTTCACATGAGGTCCAAAGAAGAAATGTTCACAGGGACTAGTAAGCATGAGCTGTTTCTTAATAAATAAATAAAACAGGTGAAGCAGAGTTTGAGTGTTCTTAACACTTAGACTAAAGTTTTCAAAGATGTCTTAGGGTATGATGTTCCTTTGAAAAACAGGAATCTTGGTGACTTTGATCTAGGGTATGATATAAAAATAACCACAATCAGGACTGGTATCCCATAAGATTTTTTTTTGTTTGTTTTCTGGGGCTTTTTATAACATTTTTAAAAGAGTAAGCAGCTCCTTCACTTCTGCTCAGACTGACTTTAATCTTAACTATGCTTGCTTGGAAGTGGCTCTCTTTAGAGACTGTACTTTCAACTCAGATAAAGAGACTGTACTTTCAACTCGTATAAATACAAGCAAAATATATTCCATCACTGAAGAAAATCAGAACCTAGATAAATACAGACATAATGATGTTGTAAAAGGCTTTCATTGGGCAAGTAAGTAATTTTCTGTAACATTACAGAAGGTCACTTAAATTTAGCCTGTCGGTCCACGTTAGCCACTATGTAATGGGCTTATTCAGGATCTCAAAAAGAAGTGAACCCTGTGATTATCTTCTGTCTTCTCATTTATCTCCCAGGTGGCCTGTTGCCAGTGTTTTGTGTGTGATAGCCAAGAAGGAATAACTCTTTGTTTTCCACTCCTGTGTGTGTTGATTTTGCTGATCCACCAAATACACTCTGAGCTGCCACTTCCCTTTGATTCTCAGGCTGTGCCTTACTGTGTCAGAAATATTTAAAACTCCTATGGATATCTTGCTGCTGCATGTTGCCTATTTTTTTTTTTTTTTTTGTATGTGTGTGGCTGTTTTGGAAACTGATCCAAGGTACTAATTTAGCCTGGAAGAAAAAAAAGTCTCCCTTTAGAAAACCAGCATCTGCTCACAGGTCTTATTTGCAGCAGTGAAGAAGTTATATTGGTACAGTTAATGTGTTTAGAGTGAGATTTCTCAAAATAACTTTGCTTGCTTGGTACTGAGGGCATGGATGTAAACTGCAAAAATTTCTGCAAAGTACTGGAAGACCTGGGATTTTGATGTAGAAACTGGCAGATGTATATCTGGCTATGTGTATGGAGACCAGAGAACTATCTAGGTTATCATTGTTGCTGTTGCAGCTGATTTTTGGAAATGTGATTCTTGACCAATTGTGCCCCAGGTTGTTTCTGATCTTCAGATGTGAATTGTGTGCTCTGCTAATGGGGATGTGGAAGATTGGAAAAGCCTTATCTGTGACGCGTGAAGGTCCTACTTTTGTTGTCCTTGATTTTGATTGCTTCAGAGAATCTGTGTATAAAAGATAACAAGTGTTCATTCATTGTACTGTCATATTTTCTGCAAATAGGAACTTGGGCCTCCTGATTACAGGAAGAGAGTCCTTGGCAAGGCAATTACAAACTAACAAGAAAGTGTCTTGAACCTCGGTCTGTGCCAACAGCCCTTTCTGTGTATCTTGGCCAAAGCTGTTACCAGCATAAACTAATACTGGTCACCATGGGTGAAAAGCCTAAGCTGTGGAAACAACTGATGGTTTGTGGCTTTTCAAGTGCTGATATTTTTATAATAAGAGGCTGCTCCTGATAGAAATGCATCTGAGAAGCTGTGAATTGACATATATGAGTAGAGAGCACTGGCACTGCTGATAAATTAGCTGGGAATTGTCAGTTGTGTAAAAGAACTCAAATATTGGCTTAACCTGAAAATGTGAAATTAAATAGAAAAGAACAGATTTTCTCTCTGGATACTTGAAAACAATAACAAGTCATGTGAAAACTCGTGTTAGAAATTATTTCTAGAGGGTATGAGTTTTCAAGCCTAATGCAGTGAAGTCTATTTTTACAGTCCTTGAAAACAAAACCTGACAGACCATATTTGCCAGCACTTATATTGCTTTGGTGACAGTGCTTCTTTTTAGAGCATGCCAGAGGAAATACTCTGTGCTGCAGCATATGTCAGTGATTAGTGGACTAGTGCTGCAGGATGAAGTGGAAGAAATATGGTTGTGTGAAGAAAAAAGCTGAATGGACAGAACGTGAGAAATGTAGCGGTTTATGGGTTGGGTTTAGGGTAGGAATGGAAAATAGTTATTTTTAGGGATATCTGTATGTAGCTGACATGCTGTCTTCCAAATCATTGGGGTTTAACTGCGAGGATGACTGGTGCCTTTCTCTGTGTGTTCCCCTTAATTTCTTCTTCATGTAGAAAACTGTTTTCCCTTTGAACCGATCACTGTTTGTATTATGCAGGTGTTACCTAATGCAGGTATTTGTATGCTCAGGGTCACCTGAAGACCTCAGGAAGTGAGAGACTTTGGTACCCAACTCTTTTTATGAATTTGTGAGTTTAAGGGCTGAGGCAGAGAATCTTCCTCAGAAACCAGCTAAGTCTCTCCAGACCTGACTTCCTGGGTCCAGAATTCTTACCAGTCAAGCCCAGGAGGTGTGTGCTCACGTTTTGGTTTGGGGTAGCATTTGCCATTTCCTTCTCCCCCCAGAGCCATCCTTGGCATCAGCCACCTTGTGAAGGATGCTGAGGTCAGAGCACAGCTCTTGGCCCCAAGTTCTGCACAGGCCATGTGGGACTCGGGGTACTTGTGTTCAAAGTCCTGGAGTGGAGGGAAGAGGAGGAGGAGGATGGAGCCCTGCTACCCTCCTCAAGGATCACTGACAGCTTTTACTCGAGAGCTGCAGTGCAGCAGCTACAGCCCTCAGTTGACTTTGCCTCCCTGCTTTGACCATCCAAAATAACAGATACCTGTGCTGTCTGCAGGCACCAAAGCTGCAAACAGGTACGAGTGATTCATGTGCAGTACGGACCACCATTGTGCTTAAGCCATGTACAAGGACCTGGAGAAATCAGGTCAAAAACCTGTCATACCTGGTTGTTCTAAATGTGATCCTGAAAGTGCCCGCAGACCTCACTCAAGGACACAGACTCCTCTGTGGGAAGCACAAAGCTGGAAGTTGAGCTGCAAGATGCACAGCCTTGTGGTTTTTAAATTTCTTGTATATTTAGCCCTTGACATCACAGGTTAGTCATCAGTCAAGTGCTGTAAAAATATTCTGCTGCCTCACCCCGTTTTTCGTATCTTGTCACTTACGTTGGAGTGCTCCAAAATTTTTGCTATTCAACATAAATGGGAGAGAAATTAAAATGCCCTGTTCCCTTTATCACAATTGATGCCTGTACTTGAACTTTGCCAGTATTGTTTATGAAAACTGCTTGTTTTCCCCTCTGAAATGTTTTTGTCAGAGCAGCTCAATACAACTTGGATTAGGGGAAGTCAGAAGAGAATCTCTGAAAACTAGAAAATGGATAGATTAGACTCCTACATAGAATTACCCAGCTGGTATCAAAATTAGACTGCTACTGCAAAGTAGACATTTGGCTATTAATAATTAAAGAAATAATGCAAGAAGCCAAGCAATATTCAGTTAAATGCAGGTTATAAAATAACTGTTCTGAGCTCACTACACCTGTGACTTACCTGACTTTGACTTTTTTTTTGCAGAGTTTTCCCTCATATTAAAGAGTTTTTAAAGCTATTTTAGGTCTGGTTTTTGCTACCCTGTAAAGTTCTTGCTTTTGAGTAACTTTTGAGATAATTGGAAAAACAGAATTAAATTATTTGGGCCCTTTAGGAAAAAGTGAAAGCTTCATGAGGTTTGATTTGTATTTCTATAGCACATAGGCAGCCTAGTCAGAAGTCTTCAAGGAGAAAGTAAAACACCCAAAGGCAGACTGCTTCCCATAAAGTAACCCAAACTGGAACTATATATTTATTTTTCTTTCCTAAAGTTGCTCTGTAGAAAATGTCTTAAAAAACAGATTGTTGGTGGTACTTGTACCAAAAAAGGGAGCTTCTCAGCAGTGCAATAATTAGATTTTGTACTGTGTCACCAGTACTGCACGGATTTCTGAAAGGGACATCTGGGTTTTCACTGGTGACTGAACCCAGTGTTTAAAGGTCTTGGTGTTTTCAGTCTGATGTGTGGTGTCTCTCAGTTCTTTAATTGCTTCATACTTGAATCTGCTGGCTCAGGCATGAGATTTATGGATCCAGTTTCCTCTTTGTTAGTTTGTCAGAGCTGTGAAAGGAACTGACTTTGAAACCTTGATCGTAGTTAATCTTTTTGTTTCCTTACAACTGTTAAAGATCTAAGCATTTTAGAGGAGCACCAGCTTACCTCATTTGTGTGTCAGAGCTTCACAGTGACAGGATGTCTCCTGCAAAATGTTTTCAAGCTCCTGGAAGTTGGATCCATTTGTAATGGATTCACGTGGTCTCTGTCTGCAGATGCACTCTGGGGTTTTTTCTCTTCTGCTGGAGGGCTGTTGAAAGCTGTGGCTCTTGGTGAAGTGTTGTGATGTTACTGTGAACTTCTTCATCAACTGCAGTGATCTCTGCTCAGGAGGTGGAAGATAATACCAAAGGAAGTTTCCTTCCATCCTACTCAGGAACTTTGTCAGCTTAACATGAATGAGTTTGGTGCTCAGTGCTGCTGGATTCTGCAGTTAGGATTCTGCTCTGGCTTCCTAAACAAGAGCAGCGTGTAACACATCACCATTCAGTGCGTGTGCAACCTGCCCTGGTTCTGTGCTGTCTGCAGTCAGCAAGAAGGGTCAGGATTTAAATAACGAGATCAGTTTGTGCACCTGGATCTTGTTTGAAATCACAGGGTGAAAAGCTCCTAAAGCCTCTAAAACCTCTCGGTGGCTCCTCAAAAGAGGAAACTGGTTGGCAGACGAGAGCCTGAAATCGGATTGGTTATAGAGTACTCTTAAAATTTAATGAAATGTAATCCGAGGTTTTAATTGCATGTCTGGGCTTATGCATTTAATGTTGACCTTAGCAATTCTGCTTAGTATCTAATGGGGCTGAACTCTTTGTGTAACTGTGAACCTCCTCCAAAAGATCTTAAGATTAAGAAACACTTGAGAAAGCAGGGAGGGAGAGGCAGCCGTTGCAAAGATACCACCTGGTTTCTTGAAGCTCCTTAAGTTTTGAGCGTCCTTTGTGGTTCAAAGTAATCTTGGCTTTAGTTTGTTATGAAAATTTCCTCCTTCCTGGTCTGCAGAATGGCTTAGGCAATCTATGGCGAGTGTGTAAGAGATTTCTGTGATCTGCAGCCAGAACAGTGGAAGCATCAAACAGGCTCTTTAGCAAACATACTGCAGAACAGCTTTCCAGAGGGGTTTAGACGTGTCCATTCCTCCATCTTCTCCTCAGGCAGCATCCTAATCCCAAATGCAGCGGGCAGAGTGGGCTGCAATGGGCAAACACTTGGCACTAACCCTAGGAAAGCTTATGGGCACTAGTACTAGAAGCTGGCATCCTGGATCTGACACAGTGCTTGACACAACTCTTAATGTGTGTTAATGGAATTGCCTGAGCGGCCTTAGTTGTTTCATTGTGGAGTCAGCAAGATGGATGTTTCAAGTCTGTGGTGTTGAATATTTGTTCCCAAGGCTCCCACCCAGCTCCAGGGTGGGACGGTGTTCTAGCTCAGCAGCTTAATGTGCAGCTGATGCAGGAGGTGGTTGCACTAAAGCAGCACTCTGAGGTGATGATTGTGTGTCCTCTCTTGCTTTCATGCATCAGAATAGCTCTGGTTTCTCTCCTGGTCTACAGCTTGAAAGGAAATGTCTGTCATGTAAACATTTTTGTGTGTATGTAACAAACTGTAAACACTGAGGTGTTTCGGTGTCGTACAGTGTAAGGCACCATCTATAAACAGTGGCACTGGTTGGATGGGCAGCTTTCAGAAAGAGAAAGGTGTCTCTGCTGTAGCTTTTGCTGCTCCATCCATTTCTGTGGTCATGTCTATTGCTAGAAGGGGACTGGCTGTACTTTGGAAAGGTTATAGTTGAAAGAAGTTACAAAACAGCACCCCAGCAGGGTATAATCTCCTCCAAGTAATCTCTTGGGAACGTACGTACTTGATAAGGCATTTCAAGACATAAGCCTTCTCTAAAGAGTAAAGGAAAGTTCATTGGTACCCAGACAAAGACCCTTTGGCCATCTGGACTTGACTTCTGTCATCTGCTCTTGCTCATGGGTGAGGAAGTGCTGTCTGAGCTGGGCATATAAGGTGCTATGCACCTTAAGCTCCCTTGACCTAATTCACTTGCTTTTTTGCTGGAGCGTGGATTAGCAGTGGCTTGCTGGTGCAAAAGTAAGCAGCAGTTAATTCTTGTAAGTCAAGTCCTGTATGACTGATTTGGGTGATGCCATCTTTGTGGGAAAAACAGGGCAAACTCCTCAGATGAAATGGTAAAAGAATGGCAGGGGTGATCCTGGAGGCGAATACTGACACAGCAGGCAAGTTGTGTGTTCAGGTTTGGATGATGCTGGCTACTTTTGACTGCTGCTTTCCCTTTCTAAGTCATGACTGATCTCAGCTCAGCCAGAACAGGCTTCCTTGGAGGCCTTAACACATTCCACAGGATTCCAGATTGTTCTGAAAATGCTTTCTAAATGCTCTCTTAATTAAACTTTCTCTAAGTCAGAATTAAGGTATTAAAATGTTCCAGGCATTTTCTAGAAGTCTTTTGAAAGCTGGCTGTACATTCCTTTCAAAGTTGATATACTGCCTGTTTTGAGTTACAAAGTAATATTGTGCTGCTTGTGGGTTACAGATAAGGTCAAATAAACAGATGATTAGGGTTTTTTGCAGCAGTTTGCCTTTTTGTGAACTGACACTGCTATTGAGTCACTCTTCAGGATTTTGCAATTGTGTAGTTGTGGTTCTTTAGCTTCATATTTCTGGGAGGGCACTTCCAAAATCCCTGGGTATGTCAGAGCAGGTAGTGCTGGATAAGACAATAAACTAATATCCATCTAAAATGCTTTCGTTTTGTTTTGCAGAACCCCGTTCTAAAAGACTCGATGATCATAGATGATAGATTTTGTATTATATAGAAAAATTGCACTGTGTGGCAAGTTTGCTCACCCAGCTGTGGTGCTGCAAGTATTCAGTGTGCTGCTGAGGTGATCTGAAGGTGACAAGTGCCAAAGAAAGAGAAGTTGTGCTGTCCTGGCTCTGTCCCTGCCAAGCTCTGTGAGAAGGGGTGGTTCTCTGCCATCAGAATAGTGGTTAGAGCCTCAAAGCCAAACCCTGTCCTGACTTCAGATGCATGTACTGACATGGATTGAGTGCTGCTGTTCTGGGTTTTAATTAGGCTTTTAGTGTTTTAAAGGCGCACTGCGACTAGAAGTATTCTGTGTATCAAATTGAAAAGGCTGTTTGTTGGAGGGAAGTGGATTTCTGTAGCAGTAAAGTGGAGTTCTTAGCTTAAAATACCTGTTTGTAAGAGAGCTCTTGTTCTGCTTCCTTTGCATATCCAAGTTCTGCTTAGATTATGCTCTTCCTTGCATTTTGCTGGTAATTTAGAGGAGCTTCAGTGGAGTTGTCACCTTTTCCTGTTGAGTGCAGTTAACTTCTGCAAGATGATGATAATCACTGTCCCCTTCACTCAGCCAGTGTTAGGAAAGCTTGACTGCTGGTTCCAAGATAAAGTCAGTGCACAGGTGTCTTTCTGAGCTTGCAGTTGGCTTTGGCATTTTGCTGCTCAGCTCTATGAAGTTGCAAAAGGTTTTTTAAAAAAAATTGAATCAGTACCTTGTCAGTTTATGTTGCTTCTGCTGTGGCCCATGAGCAGCTGTGAAAGAGCTGATAAAGTTGATGTTCCAATTCTGACTGGAATTTGGAAGAGCATGTCACGTTAGAACTTGGCCTGAAAACAAATGTGTGGGTATAGAGAGCCCTGTTGTCACGTACATCATCCCAAAATCTTTTACAGTGAGCGAAATGTTAATTGTTTTCCGTTTGCTCTGCAATCTTCTGGTGTATCAAAAGCTGTGTAATTATCTTTCCTTATTAAAGGTTCAGCAGTGGGAATGGATGACTGTGTCCATATTTGCTGTGCAATTACTGTTAAGTAATGGGAAAGCCTGCTGAGGGGTCAGTCAGCAAAAGCATTACTGGGAAACTACGCAGCTATGGAGCACTTGGAAGCAGAAGAGAAATATTTAAGTGTCCTTTGTGTTCTGAAAGAAGGATGGGAGGCAGCTCTTACAAACTTTGCACTGAGATCATAGTCTAAGCAGTGAAGGCAGTGAGTGCATTAATCCATGAGGCTGAGAAAAATGTTTCTTTTCCTAAGATAACAAACTTTGACAGGGCTGTTTATCTCCCTTAAGCTTCCCAGGAGGTATGAACACAAAATATGTTGTGCTCAGCCTCTTCTATCACTGTGCTAGATAATTTCTTTGTAAAACATCTTACCCAGAGAGGTCAGGTTTTTAGCACAAGCCTTGCTCCTCTGTTCCTGCTCTGTTTTTGAGAGTGTTTTGCAGATGTGCCTGGTTTGTGAGAGCTGCTCTCTCCAGGGCAGCAGAGGTAAAATGGAGTTTAGAGCTGCTTGCATTTAAAAGACAAAGCAGCATCACGGCTGTGTGAACAGTTGCTGCTCTCTGACCCACAAAGCAACAGTTATTGGGAAGATGCAGTTTTGGGGGAAGGTTTACATAGTTTTTGGACCACTTCACTGCAATCTGAAGCACAAGTTGTGTGTTTGTTTAGAGGATTTCCATTTGCAGTTCATCACTCTCCCAGTGCTCTTGCTCTGGATCTGGCTGGTGGAGTGTCCTTAGGGATGAGAAACTCTAGTCACAAAGTTGTGCTGAACATTTGCTATTTAAATTGAACATTTTTGCCTGCCTGTAGCACAAGTTGTTTGAGCTGGCTTCAGCCTTTCCATTCAGGAATGCCTGTTTGGGCCATAGGAACAGCAGCTCAAGAACCTTTGCAGCAGGAAAATCCTCTCACCTTGTTTGAATGGCTTTCATTCAGAGGGAATGGAAGACCTGGATCAAAATGGAGTTCCTGACTGATTTAAAATCCCGGCTTTCATGTACTTCATTTGAAGCAGTAAGCCACTATTTATTTGAGATGAAGTTTAAATTTAAAACCTGCAAGGTAAATTACTTGGGAAGGGATGTCTTTTCATGCACCCATAATGGTGATAAGCTTAATAAACAATTGCAGGAAACTTTTATTTCTGGGGGAGAAGCCAAGGGAGGTATTTTAGCCATGGCACTTTTATGATAACTTCTGGAGCTTACTCCTCTTACAAGAAAGATTATGGATGTTTGACTGGTACAATCAAAACCAGCTGGATTTGGGGAATTTTAAGGGGTTGTTTTTTAAAGCATTTTTATAAAAACCCAAGAAGTCCAATTAGTAGAATTCAATTCATAGGAGTTTAAAAATTAATGGTAACTTACCCTATGAAATATAGGTCACTTGAGACTAAACTAAGAGCAGACATATGGTTTTGATTTCTTTTTTTTTTTTCCTTTAAACACTGGCACGGTACTAAGGCCAGACAACTTTATTTTCCTGATGCATTATAACCAGCTGCAGATGTTTTAGATGTTATCGCTTCTAAATGGGCTCTGACAAATGTCTCCTGGAAGCCAGCAGCTCTAAATATTACATGCACTGTATTCCGAGGAAATGTTGAAAATAAAGTTTTAGGAATTAAATGTTCAGTGTCTGAATGAAGAAAATTTACTTTCTGCCTTTCTCAGGGGGATTTGCTAGCTGAAAACATTCTTCTGTGAGACAGGCACAGATGTTAGTCAAGACACACGTGGAGACTGAAATATTGCCACAGATGGTCTTGCATGGTGTTATTTACTGGCCCTCTATTGCTAATACTGGAAGGTGGACACTCGAAAAGGTACTTTGACATACAACTAAATGCTGACCTGGAATTTGTAACAGGTGCACAACTATTCAGCATTAAGGCAAAAAAAAATTTGAAGTATTTATTAAAACATATGGAAACATTGTGTTTTGTGCATCAGTGAGCAGGGCACGGCCCTCTGCTACAGAAACTTGTGATATTTCAGTTACTCTGTTCAAGATTAAAGTAAATAGTTTTAAGGTTGGTTTTTTGTGTTGTTGGGGGTTTTTTTTGTGCTTCTTGTCTTTTCTGCATACCTTTGAATCCTTTGAATTACCCAGAAGGACATTTTCACATATATATAGGCTGTAAAATGTTGCTTGCATATCAGATGTGTGGCTTTGTGGGGGGAGAGGGACCATATGAATATTGACATGGGAATTGCATCTGATGTCCTTGATTTGCAAAATTCAGACAGATTGATTCATCACTGCATAAGCCATTCACATTCATTTTTTCCATACCCTGAGAGTGGGAAAAGATCTGTGCTTTGCTGTAGACACCTCATTAACATGTGATTCCATATGCAGCTCTGTGGGTTCTCAGGTCAACACAGGAGAGGAAGGAGGTGTCCTGAGGGGACAGGCTGAGTGACTAAAGGCTGCAGGCTGAAAACTGGCTAGTAGAAATACCTCTTCAGGCAGGGATGTGCCAAACAGGCACTATATATGATAGGGCTTGTTCATATGTTAGCAGTTCACCAAGTAACGGTGGTCCTGATCGCTTGAAATTTTGTTGGGAGTCTTGCCAAAAATCTTTATAGAGTTTTAAAGGGAAATGGGGATTGCTGAAGTGTTATCAATAACTTTTTGTGTGTGTGAGAGAGCTGTTTTGGTAAAGAGATACTTCAGAACGTGGTATGCACTTATTATGTATATAAAAGGTTAATGATGCATCCAGTTTGCACCACACAGGGTGACCAAAAGGAGTCTCCTTGCCTGTCTGTGTTACCCCTAAAGAACCTTGCTCCAGCTTTGGTCTGGTTTAAGTATAAGCCATCTTGTGCTCATTGGAATCCCTGGAGTCTGCCTGGCACTGGGGAGCAATTCCAAGAGCAGATTAGGGCTGGAAGCATCAATGGGTAAGTGCTTGAGCAGGGTGCTGCATGCTTTGCTGGGAGGGACGTGGCACAGTGCCCTGGGCGGGAGCCGAGCCCAGCAAATGCAGGTCTAATGATTTGGATTGTGCTATTTCACATTAGTGTTTAAAACTGCTTAGATATAATCCCCCCAGCAAATCTCTCCATGCTCAGGGATGGTGAACATTCGCTGCTGCACACTCATTTTTAAGTATGAACTGGTTACACTGAATTCTTGTGCAGCTGAACAAAGGCTCTCACTGGTGCCTGGCAAAGAGGAGAAGTTTTCATGTCTGATTCTGTTTGTACAGGAGCATAAAATGGGTCTTTGTATCAACGTGCTGTAACAAATGAAACATTCAGGCAGAGGTTTGGTTTGATGCTTGCCAGTTGTGTGGTGACTCTGGAAAATCATAGAATGTATGTATAAAATCCTTGGCAAGGAGAAGAACTTCTGCTGAGTTCAGAGTCCAGAGCTACTGGTTGAATGTGTTGAGTTGGACATGTTTTCTTGGCTTACAATTATTACTAGGAAAGTTTATACATTGAAGGTTGATGTTCTTAATGTGAATCTTTTCTTAGTGGTTGCTCACCTGAGCCACAAAGTTTTTTTTCCCCAGTCACCCAGGATATTTCCACTATCTCTAGAGCTTGCTCTGGTTTCTTGCGGTAACTTCATCAGAAAAAAATCTGAAAGATAGTATGTGCCCCTCAGCTGCAGCTGTCTGAATGTACTTATGCTCAGAGGTCCTTTTTCTCTACTGTGTATGGAGCCCTCATATTTCTGAATAAAAGACAAGCCACAGTTCATTTTCTGAACCATCAATCAAAAACACACAGTATTTTTATGCAGCTCTCAGAAGATTGATCTGAATACTCTGAAATCTATAGAAGCTCTGAACTTTGGCTTGCATCTTCTTAAGGAAAAGAAAATGATCCTACCTTTGATGGAAGCTAGCAGAAAGTTGGCTTCTATTTAACTCGGAGTTTGGGATGGTTTCTCATCTCTGTGGTCTAAGTGGAATATCTTGGCTTGTTCAAAACAAGTGCTTCTTTATTAAAATGCATTTAAAGGAATTTCAGAGGTTAAAGTATTTGATTTTCCTGTGTCACCCATCATGTACTGTAGTTTCTTCATACTTTCCCCTTCTTGGTGGAAATGTTGAGCTTGCTGCAGAAAGTGTTCCAGAGGGTCAGGAGAGTTCTTACAGAGGACAGAGGATTAAGTGATGAGGGCTTTTATAACTACATGAGCATTGGGTTATTTTTGTTTTTTGGGGTTTTGGGTTTTTTTCCATGCAATGATCTTTCTGAAGCTTGCAAAGAAGATTAAATAGAACGGTGCTACTGTGGAGTTGTTTAATCGGGCTCTTCTTTGGCTGTCACTGAGATTAAAATGCTAGCACAGGCTTGATGCAGTTTTGGAGACTAAAGCAAGAGCCTGTTTAAAGTTTTATATAGGGAAGATGCCTTAAATTGCAGCAACTAATTAGATTCAACTGTTTGGAGATGTTAAAATAGGTGTACTAAGCGGACAAAAATGTGTGGAATTTCTCACCTACTAATAATTATTTATTGATTCCTTTAATGCTGGCACTGAGGTTTCTCTTCTGTTTTTACAGAAGCAACGTCCTGCTTTAAAAGGTTTTTAAACCTCTTTGGTTTGATAAGCCTGAAAGTTAGGGGAGGTGGAGATAGATACATGCTCTTGTATGAGGAAGTATGAAAGTGTGAATTTGACTTTCAGAATGGTAGAGATGCAGGAAGAATAGTAAATTAATTGCCTGAGTGTGCTCTGCTGCCTGAAGAGTAACGATCCAGTAACCAGGGCGTGTTAAGGAGGGCTTTGACAGGGGTTGTCTCAATAATAGAGGCAATTTGATGATCTTGCCCCCATTTTCCAGCTTACTTTCCTCTCCATTGCGCTTGTACAGCCCCGGATGGGGGACTTAACTGCAACCAGATCGATGAGAGAAGCTGGATTTGAGACAAGAAAAAAGCCTTTAAACTGAGCTCTGCTTCCGAAGATGATGAGTGTGGAACAGCACTGTAATTTGGCCAACTGTTTTTGCTCAGCTGTGTAGAGCAAAAAGACTGTCGGTCTCACCTCTTCAAAGAATTTGCAAGGATTTACTTCAGACCATGGACAAAAGTGTCAGGATTTATCAATCTTAAGATTAGCTTTACTTGAAAGTACAGAGCAGCCTTGGTTTTTGTTTTGTTACGTGAATTGGAAACTAATTCCACTAAATTGCATGCATTAAGAATCTTACTTTTTACTTTTTGGTAAGATTGACTTCTCGTCATTACAGTAAGTGTCATGGTCCTTCCTCCTCTTAATGTAATTTGTGAAAATCCAGTCCTATGTAGGCTCTTCTGAGCAGCTGTCTTAAATAGGATTACTGAAACATTGACATTTATCTGAGCTTTTTCTTTTATAATTCATAATAGCCAAGTGCTCTGGCTTATGCTTTTTGGGACGGTGAACTTGTCTTGCCTCTTTGCACAGTGGTAAATTTATGGAAATACATAAATATTTCCTAATCTGGTAGCATCATGTGGACACTTAAATCTTGAAGTCTCTTTGCTTACTTCAAGTTTCAAGAGATGTTCGTAGAAGTAAAAAAGACTAATTCACTTTATGTGTGGCCTCTAGAGTGTTTTGTAACATGAGGCATGGGAAAATAGATCTGGTTGAAGTCATCTGTGAAGAGGTACTGAGAGAGAAGTGGCACTTCTCTCTGAGGTAGATACTGAGGAAGGGTGAAAGTGTTTGCTTGCTCTGTCTGCATGCTGAAGTGAATTTAGATGCATCTGAAAGACCACTCTGGTTGGCAACTTGCTGTGAAATACCAAGGCTGACTTTTAGTATGTGTTAGATATGAATTATGAAGTGATCTGGGTCCATATTCAGTGTGCATCTCTTAATAGCATAAAATTATTCAAAGTTGACTTGTTTCCATGCATTAAATGTCTGGCATATTTATGATTCTCTTGCCTTTCTAGCAAAGGTGGTAACTTCCACATCTAACATTTTGATTGCATTTTGGGAAGGCAGTTGCTTTTTTTTTTTTTTTTTTTTTTTTTCATATTACCTTAAGATATGTAGCTTATCTCCTCGTGGTCTTTCATGTGCTGACACCCAAAACTAGCACTGTATGTAAAGGCTTTGGGATTCAGGCTAATGTTCTTGGGCAAGAAACACTTGCCATGTAGCATCGTGTTTCATGATCTCATGGGGAGAGACTGCTCACAGGATGAGGTGTGGCTGACTGTGGTTTGGGCTAAATAATCTGCCTACTTATTACTGTGTGGTGCTTTTTTTCCCTGAAGCTTCACAATCATCATTCCTGTTTCAGTTCCACCTCTCCTTAAAAAGCCATCTTTCTTACCACAGACTGTCTCATCCATGAATCCTTACCCTGAGAGCAGCACTGCAGAGGGGATGTTTTCCACAAGAGGTTAGTTGATTAAATGCTATGACAAATTATTATAGCTACTTGAAAGCAGTTGCTGCTGTCTTTAATTTTACAGTGTCAAGTTACTCTGTCTTACTTAAGTGCCAGCACTCTCCAGCTGCCTTTTGTCGAGGTCGTTGTACATGGCTCACCTGTAAACATGTTCCCTTCTCTGGGAGGGGAGAACAGATGTATCTGCCTCCAAAAGATGCTCCAGGCACTTGCTGCAGGAGATGGTCAGCAGGCTGTCAGAAGCAATCTTTATGGGCAGGCTGGTCTTTCACAAGATGTGTTTACAGAGCATGAAATGAACATTTTTGCACAGAGGCAAATAATTGCTTACAATGGAGACTTTAGTAGCAGATTTGAAGCTTGAATGATCATTAGTAAGGTCAGCTGGAGCATACACGATGTCCATCTCCTGAGCAAAGTCATTCAGGACTTTTTAGCTGTTCTTTTGTGCTGAAAGGTTTTAAGATGTTGTAATGTTCACGCCTTGAGCTTGTCACTTTTGATAAAAGCTTGTGATAGGCTGTGTTGCTACATCTGTATATGTGGTATAGTTCTTTCAAAATCGTTCTTAAATGGCGAATTATTTTTTGACTTGAAGGAAGAGAGGAAGGAGCCCCCATGCCCATTATCCGAGTCTTGAATTATTATCTAGTAGTACTCCAGGGTTGGCAGGGCTTTTAAGATGCAGAGAGCATGTAGTGTGTGGGGAACAGGCTGTTGTCATGAGCAAAAGGGATCTCTGTGAAAGCTTTCTGTGGTCAGGAGATGGGTCTGAAGGGCAACAGCTCTCAGGGAATGTTGGCTGCCCCAAAATGCTCTGGTTAATGCTCTCACTCCTCAGGTCAGAGCTCTTTCTTGGGCAGTAATGAAAAATGGTTTCCGAAGAATTGCTATTGGCAAAATTAATCAGATTGATTCTTCACTTATGACACAGATCAAGACTTGAACTTCAGTCTTCCATGGTAATAAGACCAGTTCATCATCACTAATTGCATCTCTTTGTTCCCGGCAGTTTCTTCAGCCTCCTTACTCTCCTCCAAGGTCACTTCCTCGCTCAACAGATGTGCAAGTCTGACAGAGCGTTTAAAAGCACAGGGCTTGAAGTAGATGAAGGTTTTGTTAAAGCAGTTTTGTTTGGTTGCAATTAACCACGTTACAGAACTCAGGAAGTCTGACTGATGTTAATTGTGAGTGCAGACAAACGTCAGAGCAGAGGGAGCCTCTCCCCTCTGCACACCACGGTTGGAAATGCTGCTTGAGGCTCGGAGTGCTCCATTTTTGAAACATCTATGCTGCTTCAGGGAGGGAAAAAATTGCCAATGTCACAAAGGCTGTTCTGAAAAGCTCTTTAAAATGCTGTGTGTTACACTCATGATCTTCCCATTGCTTTTCTGTAGGACATCACTCTCTCCAGAGGCTGTGGCCCTTCTTCCTTCATTCACATTGTGCAGAACAGCCTTAACCATAACCCCTTTCAGGAGAGTTATCCTTGTCTGTGCTGAAAGCCAGTGAACATAGCTCTTAACTGGAACATTAGAGCACTGCCTGAATACTCCCAGAACAACTGTCCTTGAGTTCAGGGAACACACAAACTCTAGGATACAAGTTGTGTCTTGCTCCCTGTTCCCATGAAAAGGCTGCTTTAAAATAGTTTATGCTACTCTGTACAAGGCTGAGCAGAGTTTCACCTTCAGAGTTCCTCCAAAGAGGTGAAATGGAGCTCCCTGTGCGAGCTGAGCAGCACTGTTTTGCCAGCACTGTTTTTGCCATGAGGTGTTACACCATAAATTTTCAGAGGACTCGAGAGAGATGAACACACAATGAATTAGTCAGGCGCTCTCTAACATGACCTGCTAATAGCCTGCCCTCTCCGAAACAATCCCAGCAGTGGGAGCTTAATTCTTTTTTCCTGTTTAATGAGACTTGGTAGAGCAAACACCTAAGCAAATCGGAGGAGTTTGTAGCTGTCGTTCTCTGCCGCATCTCATGTATAACCATGCGTTTTATTTCTTTATTGATTTTTTTTTTCTTTCTTTGTCGATGCTTAAGCAGTATTCTTTCAATATGAAGCAAGACTCATAAAAATACCAGATATAACATATTCGAGTCAAATTGGGTACTTCTGTATTCTGGTATGAGACGCTACAAAAACTGTATTTCAGAGAATGTCCTGCTGTACAGCAATTTTTCTCAGTCCCATGGAGCTTCATTATAGCGAGGTCAGACTATGCCGTAGAGAAGAGAATTTATGTTTTATCATAGGGCTAACTTCTATGCTCTTGTAATGACCCTGAAGGACAGTAAATGCTCTAAATAATTCAGCTTCTTTGGAATTTAGTTCCACTGTGCTATAGGAGCTAGAATAGATCTAGGAAAATAGAAAATATTGTGGTATATTTTAATGTGATGCCTGAGGGATGCTCATGAGGATGTTTGGCTGCCATAACTCTATCCAGGGAGTGGACACTGAAAATTTCAGGGATTCAGTGTTTTCAGTGTATTCTCGAGGGAAAGACCTCCCTTAAGATCCTTGTGGTGAAATGGGACTCCTCAAAGTCTAATTGCCTCTTGGCCCAAGATGGAATATATTAATTTCTCACGTAGTTACAAAGCCTCTTCCATAATTTCATGTGTGGTACTTTTAATTTCATGTCTTGGCCTTTTCTTCTTTGCAGCAGTGTGGAAAAGTGTGAGGGCTATTTGTAATGCATGTCCTTTATTTTCTGCACAGTCATCTCTGCCCTCATCAGCATCCATTATATTGCATTTTTCTGTGTGTGATGTTTTTGTAAATATCTCAGGATGAAATTAGCTTTTTCAAACAGCAGGACAGAGTTCCATGCAGTCATGATGATAGAACAGCTGCTGAACAGCTGCATAAAAAATCATTGAAGTCTCACATTTGTACAGTTAATGCCTTCTTTACCCTTTGAATTGTATCCTAAATTTTTGATGCTTTTTTCTGTGGTTGGGACTGCTTTTGAATTTTAATCCCATTTTCCCGTTAGCAACATCAGCAGATTTAACAAGCCTGTTTTCCATTCCAGTATTGAAATCAATAGATAATTTTACAGAGTCTAGAAAGATTCTGGCAAAGATTGTTTTGACACATGACCTGAATTTTTGCATCAGAGTGTGTAAGTTTTGATTAGATTTGAGTGAATCCAATTTGGATATTAACAATAACAAGATTCAGTATGCTTAGTTTTACATCACTGAGTGACACTTCTCTTTTCTCTCCTGTCTGCTTGGTTGTTACCTGTCCCACAAAGAAGCTTCTTGTTTCTTCCTTTTTAATCCTGACACTGCTATAGTTAGCAGCTGTTTGTCACTTTTAAGATGACATCCAAAAGTGATTTGTCACCTTTTAGACATATACAATGTTTTGGTATCTGCATCCCCAGCCCTGCTCTTCCTCAATTCCCCAGAAGTGTTCAGCATCTTTCAGTTATTGGAAATATTATCTGCCTTCCACAGGCAGCCCAACACTGTCAACCAGCTTGTTCTCAGACCCAACCAATTCATTTTTCCAGCCTCTATCTTCCCCTATTGCACCCAAACCAGGCTCAATGGTCACTAGTAGAGGGCATCTCTAGAAGGGACCAGTGTACCCACACAGGGTCTAACCTCTAGATTCAGCATTCCAGTGTGGATTACTTGATCCTTTCCTGGCCTTGAGTCAGCCCCACCTCACCCCAGAGTGGAGGCGTGGACAGTTAAGTCTTGGTGGCATCAAGATGTGTGATAGTCCCAATTTCATGCTGTGTTTGAAAGGAGTAGAGTGAAGCCTCATGAGCAGCTTGCTTGGGAGAGGAGTATTAAACTTGGGAAGTGTGATGAGATGATGCACATACGGTGCCCAGGAACGGGAGTGCTGCAGGGAGCTCTGCCAGTGCTTTCCCTGTGGAGGGAGGAGTGGGGAAAGGGTGGCAGACGCTCTCCCTTGCGCTAGGTACGTGTACTTGGCACCTCAGCTTTTAACTGCTGGGAAGCCTCTAAACATCACTGTAAATGAAAGTTATTTTTAAGGTGCCCAGAACTTGTCCATGGGGTCACCTTCCCTTCGTGGTTCCTGGTGGGTTTTTAATCCATAATTGTGGGATGTGTGTGTTCTCCGAGTCGCTTTTGCCACCCATCAGTGGTAACGTGGTGTCCTAGAAGAGGTTGGTGACTGAATTTGGGATTTTTGTGCAGTAACTGATTTTTGAGATTTTGGGATTTTTGTGCAACATACTTAGTCTGAGCAACAGTTAACTAACTCCTTGGGAAGAAGAGCCCTGTTAAATGTTGCTTTTTAATCCTGATGTTTTCAGTTTAACATAACACCGTCAAGAAGCATCAAGCTTGTCAGGAAGTTGGTAGGAAATTCACTTTAAAATCTTTAAACAGCTAAAAGGGAAATAGGGATAGTCTGTTGGTGAAAACCAGAAAATTGTTGTTTTGCTGCATTGCTGTTAAGAAAAAGTTGTGCTGAGATTGATGCTGTTGGTGGGAATCAGGCAGCAAACCTGTTTTGGAGCACCACCTGAAGTAATAGTAAAAGTTTATTGAAAACAATGATTTTCTTTTTTTTTTTTCCCTAAAGTAAAGCTGCCAGCGTGGTTGTTGATTTTCCAGTGTCTGCAAGGTAAGTGAGCAGTGTCAGCACTGAAGGTACTGCCTGAAGAGTGTGGAAAATAAAATAGAAAAATGCTTGTGATTCTTTTTGCTTTATTGGAGTTAGCGGGAACTATTTGGTTCAAGATGTGTGTAAGTATTATGTAGGCAGGATAATTGCTCCTGGTAGCAGAGATACACTCTGAAAACATCTGTAGGCCTCTTGATGGCTTAGGTTCTCCCTAAAATCCTTTTGGCCAGGTATTTATTGTCACCTGTCTGCATTTCCACGGACAGTTTAGGGTTAAGCTGCAGTCAGGGTCTGCTGAGCAAGGTGAGCTGGCACAGCCTGTCTGGGGATCGTTCCCTGCACAGGTGGGTGCTGCTCATAGGTGCTGTGACATCCTCTGGTTTTGGGTCTGACTTTTCCACAGATGACAGTCAGATTGTGCCTCCTCTCAAATAATCTGGTTGGAGATACTTCATTAATTTTATGTGTAGCTCCTAATGATGGGTGAAGGCTCAAGGAAAAAAAAACCCTAAAGTGCAGATTTTTTTTTTTTTTTTTCCTAGTAGCTTTCAAAATTCATCAGGGAGGAAACAGTTTCTAAGCATGATATGCAACTTGCTGCGGGTAGCACTGTGCTGACATAAAACACATTCTCAGTACCTGGCACACAACAAAGTGGCAGCTACAGTTCTTATTCCAGTTTTTGAGTCATATCTGTCACGTAGGTTTTGTATGGATTGAATATATTTTTCCATAGCATTAAATGTTGGGTCTTTTTTTACCTTTTTGGAGATTTCAGAAGAGCAGTATTAACCTTTCTGAAGCCAGGGTACTCTGCATGCTGAGAAATCTTTGCCCCTCACCAGGCATCAAACCTTCCATAATGTGCCCTTGAATTTTGTTTGTGTAAGTTTGGCAGCAGCCCAATTTCCATGAGGAAAGGTAAATATCTGATCTACACTGTCAGCTGTTGCAGACTGCAGCAGCTCTGTCAGGCTTATGGATGCCTTATGGTGCTCTGCCTGCTTTTTTGGGCAAAATCCTGAGCATTTCTGTTTACTATTATGAACTATAACTGTTGGCAAGCTTTCAAACTGCCTCGCTCATCTTACCTCAGAAAACTTGTTCTAGTGCAGTCATGCTTGTGCCTTTATCACAAAGTGCAGGGCATCCTGGTAGTATACTTTGCACATTGGTAAGTCCCAAAATTAAGTGTTTTTCTCTTGAAATGTCTGTCTCTAAGGAAAGTACTTAGAATTCTTCCTTTGCATGTCTAGCAGGTAGATTTTGTCCTGTCCTTGCTTCAAAGATTATTGGAACATTAGCAGCCTTATGTTTTTGTTTATTTGATTTTCCAGTTATGCCAGTTTATACCAGGATTTATGCCAGGGTTTCCCAAGGACCTGGTACCCAGTCAGGTGGATTCCATTGTATGAAAGGCACAAATTGCCATCATTTCATCATTCAAATAGTTGTAAATGTTGTGTATTTTTCCTGTAAACTGAACAAAATCATATTTGCAGTCACATGTTTGCCAGGTCCACCTACATGCAGCACCACCTGAGTTGTCATCTTGTATTAGTTGGGTGCTGGGAATTTCACCTCTGTAGTATTTCTGTGTTGAGGATATTCAGGATGCTCATTGTGATGTATTTAATGAGATTTCTGCTAATATGATACAGGCTTTGCTTCTCTGCTTGTGTATAAAATATTTGGAAGTTGTGTTCATCTGAGCAGTCCTTGATTGGCTTAACATTCCTATAATCTGATCTGGAGTTTATGGCTCGAGTACAGGGAATTCACCAAAGTGATGGAATTAATAGGCTTTGTATCCTGCATTTTTATTAAATCTTAATGCAGATTATTCAACTACTTCTGCATATGCAACATAATCTGTAAATCTTACTGGAAAGTCAGATTTCAAAGTGTGTCCTTAGAGGAAGCCACTACATCTTGTGGGCTGTTCAGTTGTGTTAAATGGAGTGTGGGTATCTGCAGACACGTGCCAGGTTCTGCCTCAAATGGTCACTTCTCAAACTGATCTCCAAACCAGCTTGCTCCCTCCTGTGACTGTAAGGCCGTCTTTAAGACAGCTTCAGCTAGCACTAGATTCTGTGGAAAACAAAGTGCATCTCTCTGGATTTCATGCTCGTAGCTTCTGCCAGGAGTTGCAGTCCAAAACCAGCTCAAGGATGTGATAAAACACTAAATGTACCCCGGTTCCTTGGGAGAGCTCATCTAGTTTTAAGTTTCCAGCAAGCTGTAAAGCAGAAAGGGAAGGTGGGAGGGATGGGAAGTCTGTAATCTTATTTGGAGTGGCGGTTCAGAGATTCCTTTTGTCTACATCTTCATTCTGTGTGTTTGTTGTCTGAGCCCTCCTGGCTGTTGTCCCTCAGGCAAGGTGAGTAGCAGGTTGTCTCCATCTCAACCAGAGGCTAGCCCACGGTGTGATGTGTTCCTTGGAAATTTTATAGTGTTGCTGTGTCTTAGAGCAAGGTCAAAGAAATGTTCTTGTTGCTTGAGGGGAAAGCAAGGTGGTTCACCCCAGCTAAATGCCTGCAGGAGCTGATTCCAGGGTGTTCAGCAGATGCCTGCGACAGGCTCAGTGTGGGAGGAGGAGCAGTTCTGTAGATGGAAAGGGCTGTAAACGTTTTAGTGAACAGAAAAGATGAGAAAGCTGTTGTGGGCAAATGCATTCTAAAACTAGGCCAGCTGGGGTTTTAACAGCTGAAAGGAAAGTCTGAGACTGAAACTGCTGTGCTGTCACAAGATGTGCTTGAATTCAG
Organism: Corvus moneduloides; assembly: GCF_009650955.1. Lineage (NCBI taxonomy): Eukaryota > Metazoa > Chordata > Aves > Passeriformes > Corvidae > Corvus > Corvus moneduloides. The sequence continues at coordinate 5,621,681 of NC_045490.1, read as the reverse complement.
GGAGGAACTTGCTGCTTGGTGCTCTGTGCTGACGACCTTGGAAGGTGCTGTGCCTCTGCAGGCCTGGGCTGAATTAGTCAAACAGGGAGTTCAGAGCAGCAGACATCACAAAACCGTAATATTATATCTAAAGGTAAGACAAGAACAAAGTGTGAGGTATTTGGTAGAGATAGATGACTAAGCTGGATGTCATATCACTGTCCTCAGCTGACATCTGCAGACTTTAATCCACCGATGATCCAGGACTTCTTGCAAGATGAAATTTTTCTTTGTGCTAAGGGGTTTTCAGCAATTGATGTTGAATAAAACTTGTTAACTGAAAGAATTCAAAGGGATGGGGGGAGTTTCAGTTCAAGCAGGTACTGTTCTAGCACTTTTTAATGCTTTCTGCATTAAAAAAAGCAGTCAGCTAAAAGCAGCAGGCTGCCCCATCCACCAAGGAGCTTGCATTCTGCAAGGAACATATTTCTATAATAGCTCTACAGCTCCCAAATTTCCCTGGGCACCCTGCACAAAAGGCTCTGCTTTGTGCCTGTCTGCACTGATCCATTCAGCTGGTTCTGGTCCAGCTGTGGTTTCATTCTCTGACATAGGGTAAGGACTGATCCAGGAGTGCCCACAGTTATCTGGGGCTCTGTTTCTGAAGGAATTAGGCAGGATATTTCCATACTCCGAAGCCTGGCCTCCTCAAAAACAAAGAAGAAATCTGAATTCAGTATTACTGGTGTTACAGGTGGGAAAGAAAATGATGGCCAGGGGATAGCATTCTGCAGGAAAAGTTCAGGTCTGGTTCAAACCTGTTGCTTGGGTGTGAGTCTCAACAAGCTGTGAAGATGAACTTGGCTTTTTTGTCTTTGAAAGCACTTAAAAATTCTGCATGATGTGGTGCCATTTAGTCCTGCGTTGCCTTTTAATAGTTCCTGAAATGTTGAAGGTATGGATTATGTTAATGTACCTTTTAAATTTTTTATGGACTGAAATAGCTTCAAAAATTAACCTTTTGAAAACACTTGGGTAGATCACACAACAGGCTTTTAGCAGCTTTTTCTTCCAGTAGTATGCTGCCTCCTGTTCCAGTAAACGAGGAGCTTTGATTAACTGAGGTTATGCTCAGCTTCCTGACCCAGGAGCAGCCTCCAGCTGATATTGGTGATATTTTTATTTTTCATTAGCTCATCTGAAAGTCTCAGCTGTTTTCCTGCCAGTGAAAAGGATGGAGGCTGTTTGTGCTGTGTGAGTGCTGTACCAGTTTGTTGCTCAACGCATGCTAATAGAGCTCTGACAAACCAAAAAAAGAACTGCATTTCTTCATGGTGCAATAACACTTTCTATCTGTTTATTTATGAAAGGGTTACTTACATTTAGCATGGATGGTCTCACAATCCTTAAAACCTGAGCTTGCTGCAGTGAGAGGGAGGATTGCTCCTGGTTTCTGCTAGACCTGGCTTCCCTCACATTTTGCTTCCTGAAACACCTCAGGTACTGTAGGTTTTGGAAGACTGGAAAGAATCCGCCTATAGATGTTTTCTATTTCTGCTTTATCATGTCACAGAATGTGACAACTGGGTTGTACCCAAGTGTGTACTCTCGAGTATTCCACTGAGTTCACCTCAGGTTGCAAGCTCCTTTAATAAATAGAGGAATGGTTCCTATTTGCTGCTTTCCCTTTGCCTGTTGGTTTTTTTTTTTTAATTGTTTTGGCATCTTCAACATCTTGTTGTAGGACATGAGTGCAGGATAGACTTGCTGAGGTGCTGGGATAAATGAAGAGGTCTGGGGTGGAACAGATGCCCCGTTTGACACTGTCTGCAAAGATCATGGGTCTGATCATAGCTCCTTGGTTTGAAAGAAAATAATAAATCAGTAAAACAAATGTTTGAAGAGGGTTTGAGATCTGTACAGCATTATGGTTAACATACATGCTTCAGCAAATCTTTTTTCCTCATGTGCAGAAAACTCTTGGCTTATGTCTCTATCCACACTTTTTTTTTTTGGCTGCAGCCAGGCACACTAAATAGTGATTAAACAAAAAATTAAAATTCCATTTTTGTGCATTTGGTGTTTGAACGCTGATCAATTGCTTTGGCGGCGCATTAAGTAACAGTGTGGTAGACAACAGAAGGGGCTTATTTACAGCAATCTGTCTAAATCCATTCTCAATGTATTGCTTAATATGCCTTTCTACTTTAGTTCATTTTCAGTTTTTAAAAAATGAAGGCTGGAAACAGGCAGGAGAACAGTTTAAGATATTGCTGGAGAAGTAATCACTCCTTAGTGGTAAACAACTTCCAGTTCTTAAGGAAAAGAAAATGTGCTTGAGCTGAAATAGAACTTATGGGCTTGTTGTAGGAGTTAATGGATGGAATTCAATGGCTGGTGCACTTACATAGCCTGACTAGTAAGTCTATGATCATAGATGATCATAACGAAGCCTTCACGCTTTAAAATGTGCTTTTTTGCATGTTGTTTACAATTGACCATTTAAAAAACCAGCGATATTTTTACAAAATGGGAAGCTAACACAGAACAAAAGTGAAAATTACTGACCTAATTTTTTATAGGGATAGAAATCCAGATCCATAATGTCAATTTACCCTAACCATGCAGAATTGACAGCTGCAGTGTTCAAACAATGGTCACTGCATTTCACAGATAAAATGCACATAAGGGGGGGATGGTTTGGACAAAAATATTCTACCTCCTGCTGTGCAGTTATAATTAATGAGAAATTAGGATAAGAGTGAAAATTGAGGTGAAATACAGCATTACACATATGACATAGCTCCCCATAAATGAGATGCTTCTTTAAGAGTTAAAGTCCTAGGAAGCTTGCTGTGTTTTGCAGATTGCTCTGATAGCACAGTCTAGAGCATTTGTTGAAGGAGTATCATCAAGTTATGTAATTTGCATAATTGAGTCAAATCCCATGCAGCATCCCTGAAGGAAACCACTAAAAAAAGCAACATTCTGGTCCCTGTATGCTGTGTCTGGATTTCTAGAGCTCAGACATCTTCTACAAAGAGGGAGGGGAGGAAAAAAAAAGCAAGAAAGAAGGAGAAGAGCTTCCAGAATCACATCGATGTCAGCAACCTGCCCATTTTCCCAGTGAGAGGGACTTGAGGACATATGTGCACATCCTCCCTCTGCCCGTGGTGGCATCATGCCCACAACCTTACACACAGCTCTGCTGGTAGTGATGGCATGAGATAAAAGCTGCAGTCGAGGATGGGGAAGGCAAATGTTTTATGGTTCACACTGCCTTTTTTTGGTAGTCTGCTGAAATGAGGTTGGTCTCGAAAGTGTGGTTCTTAACCAGAAATACGACGCTGATCAGGCTGCTGCAGCTACACCTTCCCTGCAGGGCTGTGTGGATGGTGAGGGCTGGCAAGGTCTCCGAGGCAAAGACACTGATATTCCTTTTCTAGCACTGAAAGTCACTTCAAAATTAATGTTTAGACACTGTTGACAGAACTTGTCAGTGACTCACAGCAGACTTTTCAGTTATGGTGTTTTAATAGCGACCTGCAAAACCAGAGCCCTGTATGTTTGCTTGCAAGGGGTACATACAGTAAGAAATATTCTAACCTCTTAACATTTACCCAAGCTGAATTAAATGTGATGGAGGACTCCAGTGTTGAATGAACTACGGTAACTTCTCTGCCCAAGACCAAGGAAAGCTCAAGAATGCAGCATGTCTGCCATGATCTGGAACTGAGTCTACCCTTCAGGATTCTAAAAGCCACTTGGAGGTTTATGTTGATCCAACAGAGGTTCATGTTTTGCTTGTCCTGTGTGAATCTCTTTTGGTGTTAGTTGTACAGAGAAGAAACACCATGAGCACTGCAGGCAGAGGAGCTGATAATGACTCACCCTGCACAGTCCTCATTTCATTTTGTTGATGCCAACATGAAGAAGTGTTGATCCTTGTGAGTCTCCAAGACTGAGCGCTGTACAGAGTCTGTTCCCCAGGACTTCAGGATCAATAACTTATTCTCTGCACCTCTGAACTCCCACACTGCAGAGAGGCCTGAATAACTGATGCACGTGCTTGATAGTTTTCCCTCTTGCTTAAATTTAAAGTTTATAAATTACTGACATGTGTGGCCTTGACAGGGTTAGCTTAACCCAGCTCACAGATGCTTTTGTGTGTAAATTTATCTGAGACTGAGAGAACTAATAGATCTATGTGCTTGACTTTCTACTGTCCATCTGCCTGATTGGTACTGTGTGTAACACAGAGGCAGTCTGTGATTTTTTTTTTTTTTTCTTTTTTGTTTTTCTTTATTTTAATAGCCCTGGAGGATGGTGTGCTGCTGCCTGCTTCTGCTCTATCTCAGGGTTTAAATTGCTTGCATTAGGTTGTTGCTTGCTCTGAGGATGTTTACATGCACATTGCTGACCCCTCTGAAGAATGGCTTGAAGCTGTGCACAAAATTTACTTCCCTGTACACATTATCCTACACTGAGTGCACAAACACAAGGATCCCTTCAGCCCAGAGCCTGGGGGTGCTCATGCTGAGCAGGGATGGCTGCACCTGCTTTTTAATGGCTTTTAGGCTGCTGCTTGGGTGGGACAGCTGTGTAATGGTGAGAGATGCACCTCCCGAGCCAGCCCAGTGTGGCTTCCATCAGAGGGTTCTGGAGATGTTGGTGTGAATCCTTTGAGGTGTATTTCAAACTTCTCTCCCGTCTCCTGGGAGCTGTTGTGGAGGACAGCTTGAGATCCATCCCATTAGTGTATTTCAGAAGGAGTGAGTCGTGGTTGTATCCCAGCTGCTAGCTCAGCCCCACGCAGCCGCTCGCTCACCCCCACCGTGGGGTGGGGGTGAGAACTGGAAGAGTAGAAGTGAGAAAACTCACGGGTTGAGATAAAGAGTTTAAAAAGTAAAGCAAAAACCACGCAAAGCAAAACAAACCAGGGAATCCACTCCCCGCTTACCACGGGCAGACAGTTGTTCAGCCTTCTCCAGGAATGCAGGGAAGATAAATGCCATCACTCCAAGCAACCCCTGCTTTCCTCCTCCTTCCCCCAGCTTCATGTACTGAGCGTGACACCACATGGTCTGGGATGTCCTTGGGGTCAGCTGTCCTGGCTGTGTCCCCTCCCAACTTCCCAAGCACTGCCAGCTTCCTCTCTAGGGCAAAGCAAAAAGGCCTTGGCTCTGGGTAAGCCCTGTTCAGCAGTAATGAAAACATCCCTGTTTTACCAACACTTTCCAGTACAAAACCAAATAACAGCCTGTGCCAGTTTGGGCAAATTTGGAAATACATCCTCTGAGAGAAGGCAGGTTACAACCCTTCCCTCCCCCACCAGGTTCGGGAAAAATTGAATTTTCCTCAAAGTGAAAGAGATAAAAACTATTTATTTATTTAACAAATACACAGGGAAAGGATAATAATGCTAAATAATAATAAAACCTCTTGCTCTGCTGAGAGAAACCTGGGAAAATTTCAGAGTCCTGCCGTAGATCTCTCTCTCCCCTTCCTTGGAGCTGGGATGGGGTGGTGGGCCCCCCCCTCCAGGGCCAAGGCCTTGGTGGAAAGTCCTCCCAATGTATTCTGATGTTGAAATCGTCCAGCAGAGAAGAAGGGAAAAATCGGAGTCCCAGGAAAACAAAGTTCAACTGTCTGGAGGAAAAGGAGCTGAAAAACCTGGCCGAAAGCTGGCTGGAAAGAAAGCAAGCCGGGTGATTCCTCCTGCTCCTGCCTCTGCTGAACACAGAGAGCATCTCTATCTTTGTGTCCTTGAAAACAAAATGTTTTAAAGAGTTTTGTTGGGTTTTTTCTCTCCCCCCTCTCATTTTAAAGGCATAGAACAGCGATATGGGATACACATCATAAAGTCACCCCAAGACACAGCCCCACACCACCTCCTGTGAAGAGAATTAACTCTACCCCAGCCAAAACCTGCACAGAGGGCAATCCCCATGGGTACCTGCAGCAGTGGAAAATTTCCAAGGGATGTTTTCAGAGTTCAGAGGGAAGGGAGGTGCCTCTGCAATTCTAGTTTAGGTTGCCCGAGTCCCAAAAAGGGGTGGGATTTAAAGCACTCTTAACAATGCCCTGTTACACAGACTTGGATGTCTTTTTGCTGGTGGGTGTCAGTTTTCCTCTTTTTCTTCAGGGTGCCTGAATTCCCTGCTCACTTTGCACAGGTTTGACACGGGATGCTGGTTCCCACGTGCGCAGTTGGTGTTGTGAGGTTCAGAGTTGTGCTGTGTATTTCCCCTTTTGGATCTAGTCCCTGGACACTCTGGCCATGCTCTCCTCTGCAGTGGTGGGTGGGGTTTCCAGAGCAGCTGCTTTTAAGGGATTTTCACGCGCTGACTCACAGGCAAGTGGCAGGAGGGACAGTGGCATTGCCAGCGATTCTCCTGGTGTGTGCATTCCGTCCAGAGTGCTATAAACAAAGAGACAAAAGAGACCTAAAATATTGAGATTTCAGACTTGCCAGTTGTTCCTGTGCCCAGTATGATACTTGTGCACAAGCCTAGTGCTCAGAAAGTTGGCAAAACTCTCCTGGCAAGGATGTGCTCTGGTCTGCGAGAGCTTTCCAGGACTTTTCCTGGCAGAGGAGTACCCTGCAGAGGAGACTGGTCAGTGAGCTGGCCTGGCAAAGAATTGTTCTTGCAAAACAGAGGCAACAATTTCACAGGACGGTAGTGTGCTATAGCGTGGGTTATTTAGTGGGAATGATTAGAAGGATGGCATTATCAGCAGCTAGGAATTCACAGGAGAAGAGTGGTGTTTAATGGGACAGCTGGAAAACCACAGGGCAGGTTAAGCAAATTAATTTGATATCTATGTTTGGTGAGTTCAGGTGAGCCCTTCCATGACAGGAGTGTGTGGTTTTTCACCAGCTCTGCTGCTCTGGGGCTGCACTTGCCTTCTCCTGCATGATGTGAATCAATAAGGCTTTTGCAGTGCCTCTCATTAATCCTCTTCCCTTCAGCAAGTCTGAGTCTCCATCCTGTGCAGTCAGAGGTGAGCTGGAGAAGTTGGATTACTGGGGATCTTCATTTGCTGACTTGTTTTCAAAGCACCCCTGGCTTTTGAATTTCAGGAACAACATAATGAAATAGAAGCTCTAATTGGGTTCAGCAGCAAGAGTCTTAATAAATGACCTTTTAAATCTTGTTTTGATTTTATTCAGGTGTGGTAGCGTCTCATTAATAATGATCCTGCAATAGGTCTCCCATTACATCCTATTTAATTAACAAAAAGGCTCTAAGATGTATTGGATGTTTTCAAGATGAAAATGGGAGTTTTTAATAGATTCTCTGATCAAGAAATACTGTTCTGCATACATGATGGTGCCCTGGAAAAATATCACTTAACAGCCATAGCTAAAGTACTGTTCTGAGACAAGCAAAACTCACTTCCTCCCTCACCGCTTTCAGGCTAAAAGCCACTTGCTTGTGATGATTTTGCCTTAAGGGAGATGTTTAATTTCCTCTTACAGGAAGGGGAGGCTGCTTAGGAAAGGTTTCATTTGTTGTGTATTTATTATATATCCAATTTTTTGTTTAAAAGGCATCATACGTGAGGCAAAAGAAAGACCATTACTTTGCTGATGGACAAAGGAAAAAGGACTGGCATAACAAAGAAGCCATAAGGAGGGACTCTGAGCGTGTGGGTATGTGAGATTGCTATAAAAATGTTTTAATACAGATTGTAACTTAGTTTGATTTTATTTGGTAGGCTGAGTGTAGAACAGCGTGTTTAACTTCAGAGTCAAGGTGATGTTCTTGGCATGATGCAGCATTAACGCCAATTTATCTGTTAATCTTTTACCTGTGTTAATCCCAATTTAATTCCTTTTTCCCCAACTGCACAATAACCATTTTGAGGTGAAAATGTATCAGTTAAATCTCGGTGCTTTCATGACAGGTGGAAAATTGATTTTTTTAAAAAAATCCCCCCAGAAAGTGCGTGTGTACCTCTCCCAAAAATGGGAGATCCAGAAAGGAAGAATGAGAAAACCATTCTGGACTATAACATTCATGAAAGTCCATTCTGCAGTTCTGGGGTTTGTCTTGCATTGCAAATAAGGGCCCATTTTGAATATCACAGCTTTACACTGGCATGTTTGCAAGGGCTCTGCCCTTCAGTGCAAGAGCTGAGGTTGTAAATGCACAAATCCATCTGTGCTGAGAATTCCAACAGTGCTCAGATATTCAAACCGTATGGATTCTTCCCACTGTGAAACAAAAGGCATTCTGTAGATCCTCCATAGCATTGCCAAAACCCCTTCATCTGTTTCTGATGTTAGAAGGAAGACTTTTACCTTTGATTTGCACAGCTGAGTGGTTTGTAGCAAAACTGCTTATCAGATAAAATTGTTAAATTGGCGTGGTTGACTCAGTGCTAAATATGACACAGAGCACAAAACTAATAAAGTAATGTTCAAAGGACTATAAGATGCTCTTTTTTTGCTATATGGATTAGTTTCTGGCCGTTAAGCACTAATTAGCAGTAATGATCTGTATTTACTTTCTGTCTATGCACAGGAAATGGAGAACAGGGAAAACCTTACCCAATGACTGATGCAGAGCGAGTGGACCAGGCATACAGGGAAAATGGCTTTAATATCTTTGTGAGTGATAAAATTTCTCTGAATCGTTCCCTTCCAGACATCAGGCATCCAAAGTGAGTATACAGTTGCATTTCTACGAGTGAAGGTTTGCAAGCCCTAAATTACCACATCAACAGGAATGTGTTCTTTTTTATTCTGGACTCTTGTACCTTTGCTCATCAAATACAATCCTTGCACTGCTGGGTCTTGGTATTTCCTTAATAAAGGATGGTGTCTAGTAAATTCAGTGGGAAATAGAAGAGATCGAATCTGGGGAAAAAAATCATTTTTTGATTTCAAAAGACTTAAAATTACCACAGACTTGCAACCCTGCTTAGAAAAGACCTTGAAAGTAACCCAGAGGTTCCAGTTCTTATGTTGGCCACTAGCTGGAAATGACAATGGAATGCTCAGGAGCAGAAGATGCGAGTAGTTTCACTCAGCTATGTATGAAGAGCTTTATCAGGTTTATGGATTATTTTTGTGGACATCTTCCTCATAAAAACAGCCTCATCAGGGCTTACAAGTAGAAATGAGTTCCAACTGAATGCTGATTTTAGAGTTCATCTGGTTTTGGACATTATGATGTAGAATGGCATTGAACTGGGTTTTGGTAAAGCCAGAAGTTTTTCACTAGCAAAAGTGCTTCAGTTAGGACTTAACCCTTGTTTATACAAAACTGGGAGGTTTTTAAATACTGTTTGTGTGGTTCTTAATCTGAAAGCATTGCTAGACATTTGAATCCAAGCTTCTTTTGTGTAAAGCTGTGTTTATTACAATTTAGTAAATCTGAATTCAACATCTGCTTTATTCATGAGATACAAGTTCCAGAAGTCAGGTTTTATAATTTGTTAACTGCACAATTGAGATATTACCTCTTCAGCTGTCACAGCAAACTAATCCAATACACTGGCTTGACACCCTTTCTCAATATATACACATAAAACAAAGTAGTGAGTGTAGCTCCATAAATATTTTAGGCATGCAGCTGAAATGTTTAAACATAGAGATAAATCAGGTAACCGAAGATGTTTGTGGATCAGCCCATGCTCAAGTTCTAGGAAATACAGTTTGAGTTTACTAATCTAAATTCCACCTGTCCTCCATTTACACGGGCTGTCTTGGGCTCTGAGAACTTAAACATCAGACAATGTCAGTATTTCGTTATCTGAGGATTTAATGTGTTACCTCACATGCCTCAGTATTTCCTGAAATTGCCAACTCAGTGTTAATTCTGCTATTTAAACTTCTTTAAAAAGTGAGACTTCTAACTCCAGCCCCAGTTAAAACTAGTAAGTGAAGTGTCTGGGACACCAACAACTTAAGCTGTGATTAATGGTGCTGCTGCAGTGGTTTGCTTGTTGCTTGACACATCCTTTCCCCCAGCATAGCAAGCTGTAATTGTGGGGGCCTCGAGGAGAGGATAAACACCGTGTGCCTCATGGGTGCTGGGATTAGCTGGGCAGGGAGCAGGGTTACCCATAGAGTGGGGGTGTGCACTAAAGGAATTCACCACTGGAAAGGTCTGCTGTGCATTCGCTGGGCCCAGTAAAAAAGCTATACATGAAATGGTATGGTTTGGGTTACTTGAGAGGTTGATGAGGGCAGTTTATAACAACGTTAGGCTGAGACCTAGTCATAAAGTCACAAGTCCATAAAGAGTATTCCAGAAGGAAGGGAGCTGTGGTTTAGAGCCTCTTACATCCAGTGAGGTAATAGAGGCTTTGGAGAAGTGCCCGCAGACAGCAGGGAGCGTGAGGAGAAGGTGTACTGGGCAAAAATGCATCATCTGCCTTGCCCTAAGCTTTGGAGCCACAGCTGGGCTTCTCCCCAACAGCTGCCCTGGGTGGAGAAGGACAAAGAAGCAGCTGATGTGTGAGCTGATGTGTGGACTTTAATATACAAATAGTGTGTCACCTCTGCTTTCTGTTAATTGTGGGACTCAAGGAGCTGGGGCACAGCATGTACTGGATCTGCCTGGTGCACACATACTTGTTTGTTTCAACAGTCATGTCTTCCCCTGGTAACATTTTTCTTTAAGTGCCTCTAGGGCTTTTAATATTAAACACTAATTTTGCAGGTCTTGTAAAGCAGTTGTAGATACAGTAGCTGGAGGGAAGCAATTTCTCTCCACACTTAATGGTTAAACTTAATAGCTAAAGTTTCCCACTTGTTAAAGTTAGTCAGAAAATGAGAATTCCAGTTTAAGAAGAGTTAGAAAAGATTCAAGAGCTCTTGGTTCATACAGGAACAGGACTGTAGCTAGTAGCTGTTGGAAGAAGGTTAGGATGGCAATGCCAAGGGCCGGATGAAAGCAGTCCCTGCAGCTTCAGTTTGCATCTTGCATCTGTGCATTGCAGCCACAGCCTGCAGGCTCTTGGCAGCACCCCAGGACAATTCATTACACCCAGAATAAGTTACTGTCCTCTCACACAGGCACCAGAGTAACTTCCTGTAGGCACAGATGTATTGAACTTGTATAACATAGGTGTGTCCTTCTCCATGCCCTGGGAAAGGTCCAGAACAAAGCTGCCGCTGCCGGAGCCGCTTTCATTCCCGTCTGCCCTTTCGGGAGCCAGGGGAAGGAATTACTGCCTGTGTGCATGGAACTGTGCACAGAGTGACTGCCTCCTGGGGGCCTGGCAGAGCACAGCCTGCACAGCAGCCTGGGGGCTGTGCAAGGGGCAGGGAGCAGCGTGGGACCTCCCTCCCCTGCTCCTGGGCACAGGGCAGCTCGTCCCGCTGGCACTGTCGTTGTACCCTCCACACACCTCCATTCACACAGCCACCACTGGTTTGCTCTGGACACAGGGGCCTCCAGGAATCAAAGAGATTTTTGATCCCTTCTGAAGAGCTACTGGGTGTTTTTTAACTGCATTGGGTCACTGTGTGGTCTTAGAGGTTACCTGTTTAACAAGCTTTGAAATCCACTTATGGCCACACCTGCAGGAAAGTAAACACTGCACTTCATACTACAGAATTTTCTTTTTTAAACTACTTTGAAACCAACCCTACAAGGCAAGAAGTCGTTACCCCTATTTCAAAATTAAGAAAATTAATGCACTTTGCATCATTTTGAGGAGTAAAGAATGAACTAAGTTGCTTGCTGGTAATTAATATTGAAGCGCTGGTGTGTTCTGGCAGCACCTTTTGACTTGCTCTGTCTGTGTCCAGCTGCAAGAACAAGCTGTACCTGGAGAAGCTCCCAAACACCAGTGTGATAATTCCCTTCCACAACGAAGGATGGTCCTCCCTGCTCCGGACAGTGCACAGCGTCCTGAACCGCTCCCCTCCCGAGCTGGTGGCAGAGATCGTGCTGGTGGATGACTTCAGTGACAGAGGTAGGATGGTTTGTGTGTGACATCCCCACCGTATCTCCCTACCTAAGGGATCAATACACTTGCAAATACATGTATTTGCATGAGGTTTTTTGCTTGCCAGCAGCAGAGCTCAGGGGAATCTTGTTTTAGTACATCAGAAAGCAAAAAACCTCGTGTTCCATATTCAGGGTGTGCTGGTTTAGCTGCTGCTGACATGGACTGTCCTGCCTTCTGGGCAATGTGAAAAGCCAGGGAAGCTGGTTTTAATATTCAGATAAGGGGCTGAGTAGCCCTTAACATAAAATGTTAAATGTTGACTCTTGAAATAACCAAAAAAAGCCAAGAGAGAGGAATAGCTCACTCCTTACATTCTGCTTGCTTTTTTTTTTTTCCCCCCCTGGACACAGAACATATAAAAGAATCCTTGATAAAAGGTTTCCACATGGGTCTGTCTATGATTTGGCTTGCCTTTCTCATGAATTTTTTTGCTCCTGGAAAGTAAATGTGCAGCATACAAACCCTTGCTCTCTCTTGCTGGGAACTTCCCTCCTTGTTTTGTTCTGCACTGCCCGGAGTAGTCCCTTTGGGCTGGGTTGAAGTGCTCTATGCAGAGGTGTGGAGTCACTGGCACCTCACATCACCACTAATGGAACAACCACTTGTCATTGCAGCAGCAATGTGTGCATGTAGTTGCTGAGATCTTTTTCTCTGAACCATTTAAATGGTGCCTGATGCAAATTTAGCTGTGCTTTGTCTTGTGTTTTGCACCCTTGCTGTGGTAGAAAAGGCAAGTGAAGGAGGAATGAATGCCCCATCATGTGGACGTTGCATAGCTGGAGAGATCCCATGGAAAATCCTCTGACTGGGGTTGAAGAGGGCACAGTGACTTTGAGGGGTTATGGTCAGATGTAGCAGCTGTATTTTCTCCTTTAAAGTTATTAAGACTATTTAGCTTTATGAGCTGTGGAGTTCAAGCCACTGATACTACTCAAGTGAGGCAAAAGAGTTTCTATACAGATACTAAAGGATACATCTCCAGAAACCTGACATATAGGAAGCCCCTAAATGAGCTTGGAAACAAGCTTGTGAATATTTAGTGTTCTGACCTATACTGGCTTCCAAATAGGCACTACCAACAGCTGTAGTACTTGCTCTAAAGTTCTTCTCTCATTAGTTTGCAAGCAAGGCATGCTACTTTGGAGAAATCAATGTTACATGAAATAAGTATTTCTTTAGAGGATTTTCAGGCTAAGGCGAGGAGAAGGAAAACCCACCCTCCTGACAAGGTCTTTTTATTGCTACTCTAGAAGTCTAGAAGCAAATTAGACAAGCTCATGCTGCAAGCACAAGTGAATTGTGCAAATGGGTTCCTTTTCAGAGAAGTAAACTCATGAATTCTGGTTTCCTGTGGATCTGTTTTCCTTGTTCTTTAGATGTGCCCTGACCAAGTGAAAGAGAGCCCTCCTGGCTCCTCCCCTGCTCCTCAGTCTGTACCTGTGCTGTTTGTCCAGCTTGCTCTTCTCTGTTCCACCTGCCTCTGATAAGACACAAACTCTTCTCCCTTGGTCATCCATCTTCCATAAAAAGGTTGCAATATGTAGCTGAGATTCATTTGTGTGCAGCATCTATTTATAAATAGATATAAAAGACTCCAGATGCTGGACAGTGAGCTGAATTGTCAAGGGAAGAGAATAGCACTCATGCAAAGAGAGTGTGTTAATAAAAACTGGTGTGGGGGTTCTCTTTGTTTGGGGGGGGGGGGATTTTTCTTGGTTGGGTTTTTTTTAAACCAGAATTTTCCTGCCAGCACAGCTGATTTCTGCACACTGGGACAATTACTGGTTAGGATGAAACATCTTTCCTTCAGTGCTGTCAGTTCTGTATCTGCACTTTTCTTCCTTAACCACACTGGGGTTGGCTTCCACATCCCTCAATGGGCTTAAATAGATCCTTACTCTTAGGGGGCTCTTAAGTGCTGATCACATGATCTTGATTTGAAAGGCTGATGGTTACAAATTTCTGGTTGTAACTTATCCATTGCTTAAAAAAACAAAAAACAAATAAACAAACCAAAAAGCCTAAAACCTAAACAACAAACACTTCAACCCAGTAACTGAGAATTGATAGTTTAATGCATCAAATTGAAATGCAGGAAGGTGTGGAAGTTCCAGGAAAACTTCTACTTGACGTGTTGTATGTTTGAAAAGGGCACATTCTTGGGTTTGGACTGTTAGGGCAACTGCTGCATTATTTTCTGTTTCTTATGATTAAATTGGGCAGGTAATAAGAACTCTGTGTCCAAGCTGATGATCATCACAGCTGTGCCACAGAACTGGAGAGCACTAAAAAGAATGAGAAGAAATGTCTTGATTTTTTTCTGCAAATCATGAATGATTGGTCCTCTGCATTGTCTGCAAAGTATTCTGTATTGTCTGCAAGAATTCTGTGCTTCTGTTTGAAATAATAGTTCCCCAAATTTGTAGCAGCATCTTTCTTTTAAAGTTATAGAATCACTATTAGATATAGTGACAGTAGAGGCCACGTTTGAGATCAGAGGGGCATTGTATGAACAGTAAATGTCATCTCCTTCCCTGAAGAGATCAGTAAATAGTTGCCATAAACCTTTTCCAGTGAAAAGCCAAAGATGGAAAGGATAATCACTCAATAAAAAATCTATTATTCATTTTTTTTATCGAGAGGTTACTCTGACAGGATAAAACATAGGATATCTCTGCTGTACCTCATGCTGGCTTTTCACTCGAGGGTTGTCTAAACAGACCTGTAGAATTTTAATAACTCTTTAAAGCATAATCTTCAGTACCTTGACCTTCCCTGGCAAGGAGACTGTCTCTCTTGCCAGTATTTCTTGTGTGCTGACCTGTGCTGGGGTTAAATGTGCTGGGGTTTGCCAGCTGCCCTTGAGGTGCTGCTAGGGTTTCTTTCTTGTTCTGCTGTTTCACTGGTTTCTGACAATGGGGATATTGGTGCTGATCCATCAGCCTCTTTCATCCCTGTGTCTCACACATGGAGAATCTTTGCTGCTCATGAAGTAAAGAGGACTTTGGTAATAATAGAAATAGTAAGTGTGGAAACCTGGCTACTGCAAACAGTGTTTTTCCTGACAGATGTTATTTTCATATGTTTTTCATCTGGTTTCAAGCTTGAGAGTAAGGAATTTTTGGTGTGTCTACGAAGAGGGCTGAGAAGTTGGCTAACAGAGTGACAGGAGAGTGAAGACAGATTTCTGGGTTAGCTGGTGGCTGCTGTGGTCTGCAGCAAACCTGAGGGGCAGCTGTGGCTGTGTGTGACTGGAGCTCCTGGACAGATGAATCATCATCTGGAAGTGTCAGCAGCCATTTATTGCTTAATTTGTTTGAAAGAGACAACTCTGTGACCTTTAGCAATAAACATTTTTCATCCAAAAAATGCTGTCCTGATGACAGCAAATCTTAACAGGGAGCAGCAAAAGCTTTACGAGTCATGTTTTTTAAATGTTTCCTTTGCTTCGTACTTGGAAAGTCAAAATGTGCTGGAACAACTTGCTGTCTGGATTTGGGGGGGTTTTTTTGTATGCCTGCAGTATAATGCAAATGGTCCAAATCTAAAAAAAGGCTAGAGCCTTACCTCACCCAGATTGTGTGCTGGATGCCATGTCAGCCAGATTGCTGTGGGAAAGGCTGCCTGTCAGAGGGGTCAGTCGGTGTGGTGGTTCCATCCCCTTTGCCTTGAGGTGCAGACCATGTTGTCACCTTCCTGAATCTTCCTCTGTGGGGATTCCCTTGGTAGGTTGGGTTGGCTTAAAAGGAGCTCCTTTCCATCACGTGCCATTAGTCACAGGAGTAAATACTGCAGGGCTGTTTTTTACTTTCTCTATCAATAGTCTCTGTTATCAGTGTAGCATTGCATTAAGACTGCTGTAATGCTTTTTTCCCCACAAACTTGTTTGAGATATCTGATGTAAGAACTTTCTTCCCAGTTCAAAACACTTGCAGAGATTTTCTGTACAGAAGAATATAGGTTATATTGGAGAGGGAGACACCAATTCAGCAAACTGTTGTTGGAGAATAAAAATTAACCTGCCTAGCACTGGCTGCTTCTTCCTGCATGGTACAGAGAACTGCTAGAGAGCCACAGACTGACCTCCACGGGTTTGATGAACCTCAGCTATTGCAGGGTGCTCCAAAATAATGCCTGCACTTCTGGATAAGCAGAAATTGGAATGCAACCCATGTGAATTACCACTCTAGAATTCCTGACCATAAAAACTCCTAGCTGTGGCAGTCCTGTGTGGATTAGTGGCTTCACTTTTAATTTCTATAGCTATTCTTTAGGTCTGATCTCAGTTAAATTAAGCCTTTTCATATGCTGGCTTGCAGGGTACTAATTACATCCCTCTGAGCTTGTGTTACCAGAATGGCCCCAAGTAAACTAAAATGTTTTTTCATATTTATCAGTTTTCTCCTGGGTACTGTCATGTGAAATTTGTTTGCTTTTTGAATATCTAATTACCATGCTGCTGAGTGGGAGTTTGGTTCTACTCTATCACAGAAATGGGAGGAGGAGAAGACAAGTGGAATTGCAGGCCAGTTTGTAACACTGCAGGTTTTTCTGTCAGCTCTGATGGCATTTTATTATTGATAGCAGGCAACGAGTAACAGGCAGGCAGTTCATGGTTCTTCAGGGTCTGCTTCAGTCCCTGGGCCTGCAGCCTGAATTGCTGTGATGAGAAATGGAGCTGTTCAGCTCTAGTGTCTGTCTTGTACGAAATGAATTGTTGGTCTCCACCTAATTCTTGTAGCTTGTGGGCACCTCTGCTGTAAAAGCTGTCTCTGTGTCCACATGAACAGATGTAAAGCTGTCCTCTGTCTCTCACTAATAAATGATCAGCCTTAAGCTGGAGGAACAAAGGATGGCGCATCCCTTTGCAGGATGCTTGTCAGAATGTTCTTTGCTTTTCACCTGGCACATACTTGGTAGTCCAGCAGTGTAACATCAAATACTCCTGGTGAAAGGCAGAAGGCTAACTCTTCGTTTTGGAGGAGAGGTCTCTTACAGGTGCAGAATTACAAATAGTTGAGTTTGGAAAGTACATCTGGAGATCATCTAACTCAGCCCTTCTGCTCAGCTACAGCAGCTTTCTCCAGATCTTATTTATTCACTCAAAATTGGAAAATCTCCAAGGATGGAGACTCCATAATGTCTCTGGGGAACCTGTTCTGCTGTTCAGTCACACTGTCAGTGACCTAGTTTAAAAAAAAAGTAATTAAAAAATTACCTTACGCTTAAACAGCATTTCCCGTGCTTCAGTTTATGCTCAAGGACTCCCAGGTCCTTTTCTGCAGAGCTCCTATAACTTATCTAGGAAACACCTGTAAGAGAATACCTCTAAAACAAACTAATTGTTTGCATTTATGTGCTTCTGGAGCAAACTGATATCATGGATTTTTCAGCCTTTCCCTTAATGTCAGACATGGTAGGATTTTTACCTTTTCACCCTTTGCAGCAATGGAAATTTAAAAATTCTTCAAGACATTTGAAACTGCTGAATGTCATTTAAAAGAAACATCTTGTGGTGTACTTGGGGCTGGCTGTGTGCACACAGGAAAGGGTACACACCACAAGGGGTTTATCTTATTTTATGTCTGAGCTTGACAGAAATCAGTGATTGTGGCTAAGTGCTTAGATTTCACATAAAACTCACGTTTCAGCATTCAATTATTTGCATATTGAGTGACAGCCTGTTCTTACTTGTTTTTAAGATTACTTTGGTATAAATGACAGTGTTTTAGAACAAATGTTGTCCCTTGTTGAAGAAGAGAACTGCAGCATCAGTCATCTCCAAAGCATGAGTTACATGCAAAGCACTGTGTTGGTACAATAATAAAGCTGGATGTGGCAGCACTGAAAATGCTGCAGTCTCCAAACATCAGGGTTGTTCTGGAAGTCTTAACCCACCTGGGCCCTCTGCCTTACAGTGTTGCATGTTTGTATGGTGGCAAGATGCAAAAACTGAGCATCCTTGTCAGAGTAACCAGTCAAAATCTGCACCTGTCACTGGGAGGCAACAACAGCTTTCAGCCCAGGTATTTGAATATATTTAACCCAATATGACAATAACATTTGCAAAGTGAACCTTCTGGCTTTTACATTCAGCACGGTCTGGTTTAGGGAGTGGTTATCCAGAAGGCTGTGTAAATGCATCCTTGGCTGCTGTGCATTTCAAGGAGACAGTTTTGTTCTGAGGAATGTGTATGGGAACTCATTTTCCCATGGGTGGTTGTTATGGAGGTTATGGATTTCAGTTTCATCTTCCAAGACTACCCAGTTGCCTTGAACCTCATCTTAATTTGTGAAAACTTTTTTTAGGATTCTGTTCTATTTATTTGTTCAACCATTTAAAATTTTTTCTTACTCCTTCCCCATTTTCGCTCCCTTTTTCCGTAGCTGTGTGTGCTCAGCAGGATTTGTGCACTCAGACTTGGAGCTGCTCTTTGGTGTTTGGGAGGCAGCGAAGCACCGTGAGCCTGGAGTGTGGTGTGTGGCCACTGCTCATCTTTGAAAGGCAGCAAGGGGATTTCAGGCCTTGCAATAGAGGAGTCCAAGGAGTGTTTTCCCCAGGCAGTGTCATCTCAGCCCTGGGTTTTGACCAGCATCGCTTGCCCTCTCCCCTCACGCGCCGTTGTGCCATCGCACTGCCCTGGAGTTGCCCTGGATATTTACACATTCTTGGAGCCCATCCTTTCCCAAATCCGAGAGGAGACAATCAAATCCTGTTTTTTCCCTTGACAGATAAATCCCTGTGACATTTTAAACCTCTCTTTATATTGCAGTACAAGTACAAGTAATTCTGGAGGTACAGGATAATCTGAATGGAAAACCAAATGTGAGTGAGGCAACTTGGCTGAACCCTGAGCAGCATAATTTGGTCTGGAGGGCAGAAGTTACTAAGTAGTGTAGTGAGGGAGAAGGCAAGGGGTGATTCATGGTCATTTGGTGCAGCAGCAGGTATACAACAAAATCAGCTCTGTTCCATTAACTACATCTGCCAGGCCTTAATTGAAAGAAATCATGTTCTTAGTATCTGAAATAGAAAAAGGTTTACTACTGGAATTCTTTTTGATCTTTAAATGGAACAGTAACGGATTTATGCAGCTAAAGAGATTATCTTTTCATCTTTAGGCACATGCACTGTAAAAGTAATTTTTTTTTCCTCTTAAATGCACTAAAGTGCATCTGGTTAGTACATCTCAGAATATGGAGTGACTGTGCTTAGGACAAAGTGATGACAGCCTTTCTTGCTGAATTATCAATACATTTATCTTAAACCTTTTTACAGTAAAGTATGGAGAAAAGAAGAAAAAGCTTCTTTTGGGCCAACTGCTTTTCCACAACCTTTTTGTAAGTGTTGCTTTCAAGCTCTCTTGTAGAAGTTGTGGTAACTGTTGTCCCAAACAACTAATAAAAAGATTATTTTTGTAAACTAAGTCAGAATAAATAGGGTATTTCCTTGTCTTCAGAATTCATTGGAGGCCATCTCAGGTCTGTTGAGACTCATGAATAATTTCTTTGAAGTAATAGTCAGTGAGACAGATCTCCCTTTGGGTAAGTGGGAGAGGGTTGGTTCTTCTAGGTGGAGAGATGTGAAGTTTCTTCTCCAGACTGCAGCGTGACTCCCAGGTAGCCCAGCAGAGCAGGGATGTGGGTGTAGGAGTGAATTTGTGAACTCACCAACAGTCTTTTCCATAGTGGGCACCAAGGGGAGCAATAAAATAAAAGCTGGTGCAGATGTCCCATTTTAGTTTATGAGAAGAGAATAATTTGTTATTCTCCCTTTCTGGCAGTGTCTTGTGGGTGTGGGATACTTTAGATAACAGTGACAGAGTCTGCTTTGGATCAGAGTGAGATGTGGATGAGATTCAGTTTTATGTTTTCCCTTTTTTGAGTATTCATTTTTAATGTGTCTTTAATGTCTGTACTCATGTATTGCCTTCCTGAAAGGATGTCTAAAACCTGCACTGTTCATTAGGCAATGGCTGAGGAGCATTAAAAGCTTATTCTCTGGTGTTTTAAGAGGCATGAGCGCCTGTTGTAGTTGTTTACTACAGGTTGGTTTGTGACAGCCTAAATTAACTAACCAGTTTACTTTTCATCATCTTGTATTTTTTTGTCTAAGATTGGTTGCTGCGGGTGAAAGATTATTCTAGAAGGGAGAGGAGTTGGCTTTAAAAGGTCGAGTTTACTGTGACCTCTTTCTCAGCTAATTATTGTGTAGTGAAGGATGTCTGGCAGTCTAAAGTTTAAAAATAAATAAATAATTCAGAAGCAGAGTTTCCATTACAGCTCATTAAGTAAATCTCAGTGCATTGCTTGCTACTAAGAAACCCTACACATGCAGCTTCTGTTAGAGGAACTTTGCGGGAAAACAGCTTTAATTTTATTCTACTCACCTTGAAGTACATGTCCTCATCTGCTAGGAGTCAAAAATCTAGATATCTGCCAGCTGCAGTGCAAATCAGCATTTTAATGCTTTCAGCTGCTTCTCTGTAGAAGTTAATTTGAAATGTGATTCAAGCACCCTCTGCCCATATATGATACCTATTACTGGTAATCATAGTTTCTGCTATGTAAACCTGCATTTGGGGTGGTGTTAACAAAGGAGCTGTTCCACACAGGGACTTTGATAAAGGTGGAAACTTCTTCATTTTGAGAAAATTGGAAGCTAAATGCTGCTTCAACTGAAAAATAAAAGTGGATAAACCAAACCACATTCCTTTTCTAGTTTTAATTGTAGTGATATTTTCTTAGTAGAGAGATGCACACCATTCTCTCAGTGTAGCATCAGTTCCTGAGGACCTCTGTTGCCTGTTACCCACAACAGGGATGCACTCGTGAACACAGTAGATTAACTGTGCTGAGCATGGGGAAGCCAAAGCTCCAGATTTAAATGCAGGTACCTTCAGCTGTCAGTCCTGCCCTGTCATCCAGATAAATTGGATGTGTTACTTGAGAATGGTGTTGCCCACAAGATGGCTTAGTTTTGGTATCAGTACAGCTGTGAACAGGCCTGGATTTGTGCTTCAGGATTTAATAGATTTTTTTGACCTTTCTAGCAGATGTCACTGACTTACTGTGATAGCTGCATTTCTCATGAGAAAAGTAAACCAGTGTTGGGAACTGATGGTGAAGAGGTCTAGAAGAAGAGTAAAGTGTGAGCTTATAAAATATACTTCTGGCGTAGCAGATTTTGTTACTGCAAGTCAATCGTGTGTGTTCTCCCTGCAGCTGTATTGGTAACTTTTTCATTTGCCAGATACATTGTTTTCTGTTCTCTGACACAGACTACAAGACAAAATTCCTTCTGCTTTGTCATTCATGGATATTAATGTTTGAGCATCATTGTAGGATTGAAGGATTATCAGTTAATTTTCCAATATTCCAATTTGGCTGCAATGCCAAAGCAAAAACTTTGTAGTTCCCTGTTATTAATTTTAGGCTTCATAGTTGTTCTTCCACACTTAGACACTTGAGATCAGAGCCTGTGGGATCTGAAGGGGTGCATTCCTACCAAATCAAAGCCATTTTCAAGTGGGTTACATCTTGGGCCTAACAGACTGTTCTCTAACAAGACAAAAGTCTGGAGCAGATTTCTCTGTCAATCCTTGTGCTCTTTCTGGAGTATTTCATTTTTTGATGGTTTGCACAGAGCAAATACTTTTAGGCCAAGAAGTTCTTTGCCTCTATCAGCACTATTCATGTACAAAGATAACTCTCTGAGGACTGGCTTGTTTTGGCATCTTCTTTTCTTTTTTTCCCCAGCAAAACTCAGTGACTTTTAAGGCTTTAATCTTGCAGCTTTGATATGATCCAAAATGTTTCAGTAAGAACTGCCTTAACACTTCATTTGCCCACATCTCTTCAAATGGTGGCAAGTTCTGCCTTGCTGTTGGTCGTAGGCTTTAGGTTCATGTCATGGTACACCGTGCAGAGCGTCGCTGGCAGCAGTGGCTGTATCCTGACACAGAGATCCCTGGGCACTGAGTAGGCTTTGGAACAAACTTCTGAGATGCTTTTGCACCCCTGCTTGTCTCTCCAGTGCCCAGAAAGCAGTTGATGGTGTAGGTTCAAGGCAATTAAAGATTTTTGGAGTGTGGGCATTCCCTTGGTTAAATAGCTGGATAGTCAAAGCTACTGGTGTGGCCTTAAGATGAGCGCAGAGATTCCTTGGGCTGAAGGCAGTATTTGGGACAGTAATGCCCTTCCTTGCCAGTCACCATAGCTACATCAAACTTGAGCTGAATATTAAGTGTACTGCAAGGAATTCACCCCTGTTTTGCAGCTACAAAGGCTGCGTAGGCCAAAACCTGCAGCTCTCCAGTGTGTGCGTGCCAGCACAGCAGCTCTGAGGTTAAAAGCAATCAACAGGAAATGACTGAGAGTCACAAAATACCCTCTTTAGATGAGATGTAGTCAACAGAAGAGGGAAAAACCTAAGTGGGTGCTTTAATCTTGATACATATTTAATGAAATGGAAAGGGAGAAGAGTAAGCTAATGAGAATGACTTGACTGTTTCCCCTGGGAGAGATGGGTTCTGGCAGAGGGGGAAAAACTGGTCTTGTGAGTTGGCCAGGAGATCAGTGTGCGGGATGATCTGTACTCCACAGGTTGGCTGCACTGCTCCTGAGGAACAAAAAGTGTTTAAACCTTTACAGCATGAAGGAAAGATAAGTAAATGGATTGGAATTTACAGTTGGAATAGACTCCTTTACAAATCAAACCTTCCTGAGAGATTGAGAGGTTGTGCTGTAACTAAGATGATTACTCCCAGTGTATTTCCCTGCTTGGAAATGCAACCTACTAAACTTTCCTTGGGGTCTGGGTGTATTTAGATGCTAATGCCAATAAGTGTGAATTTTTCCATTTTAAAATCAGACCTTTGTCTCTGCATTCAGTACTAGTATCTCCTGAAGGATACCTGAGCAGGGTTGGGATGAGAAAGTTCCCTTTGCAAGCTGAAGAAGTAGGATGGTACAAGCAGGACAGCAGTTCATGCACCCGTGTTTATCACAGCACAGGCTCACACCAGTGGTTTTTGCCCCACTGACTCACAATCTGGCTTATTTCTTGGGCTCCACACTTCCACTTCTGTGCACTTTATTGTACCTAAAACAGAAGCTTGGGTTTAAACCATTTAGAAAGAGGACAAAACCAGTAAGGTTTTCAGCAAACCCTTTTAATCTTTGTTGAAGTCCAAACGATGCTGTATTATCAAGTTGGGTACACATTCAGCTATTGTCCCATGCACAGAAACCCTTTCCCCCCTGAGATTTTGTTTGTAAAGTTGTGCTGAGACCCAGCACTGATGCAGAATGGGCAGTGGAAACTGGGCCCCCTTCCCTTTTGGAGTCCACCCCAGAACTGTAATCAGTGAAGCAACAAATATTAATTCTCTCCCTTCCCAGACCTTTTCCTCTTTGTAAGATAGATTCAGCTTGGAAAGCTATGATCAGCCTAATCAATTTTCTATTACTGAGACTGGTGCTCATAGTACCATTTGTTAAATCAATTTATTATCCTCCCAACCAACTTCAGTGATCAGAGCGTGAAAACATTGAAAGAAAATTAAAACTAGTGGAAGTGCTGCCTGTTTGGATAACAGCACATTTTGCTGTTTCAAAGGATTACTCATCTGCACCAAAGTTAATTTCAATGATTTAGAATCTTCTATTTCAGGGAGGCCTGGCTTGCACATTGTGATGGATTCAGGAAGAAGTATAATTCGTTCTTAAATTGTTAAACAGCACGTTAGGGCCAAGTAGCCAAGTAAAAATGAATGGATTCATTTGTAATCCTAAACAAGCGTGTCTTAAACAAGCGTGTCTGCGTGTGGGAGGGTAGGGATGGCAGGCTGGGGTAACCTGTAAACAAATGCCAGATGCACAGTAGCACTTCAGGCTTTGGTGTTGGAAAGTAGCCAAAATAACCTGCAGAGAAGGGAAACGGTCCTTTTCTGCCTAAAATGGAATTCTGCAGATCCTCCAGTCCTGTCCTCCCATGCCCTTCAGTGGGAGGGGGAAGTTCCCTGGATTTTCAGAGTGCAGTGGCTCTCCCATCTTCATATCTCTAAGCTTCTGAGTGTAAACTAAAGCAAAGCACCTCAGCAAGTGCCACAATCCTGTAGGGCAGAGGGACTTTTGGAAGGTGTCTGGGAATGTTTCTGATTTCTGCTGCGCTGTTCCTTCTGGATTGGGTTGATGATACACATATGGCAGGGGCACTGGAGCTGCAGATGTGCTGTACAGGGTAAAATTCGGAAACCAAAGCTGATGGTATCATATGAACCATGAAATGTTGCACTGGCGGGACAGGGGAAGTATTTCACTCATAGTTCTTTCTCAGGACATAAATCTCTATAATAATAGTTTCAAGTCATGGCTGGTACTTAAAATTAGTTGGTTTTTTTTTTTTATATGGCAAATATTGGTACTTTCTTCCCTGCCAAATACTGCAGAGCTGTTACAGGGATTATAAGCCATTAAAAGAAAAAAAAAAAAGAGGTCCTTGGACTCTTCTGTCTTCCTCTGGGTTCTGTATATGCTTGGTTTTGAATTTCTTATATGCCTGTTCAGGTGGCAGAGTGCAATGTTGGAATGAAAAGTCAGCTGGATATGAGGAATTGCAGTCTTGGAAAGTCCTTGCCACGCTGCCACCAGACTAGTGGCATCTGAGGGCAGCTCTGCTTGGATGAGGCCAGTAGGAAGAAATACAGTAAGACCACCACGGAAATTTAACCTAGGGGAAAAAAATGCCTTATTTTGGAAAGTTTTGGGCTGTTTCTGTAAAGCAGGCTGCCTGTTGAAGCTTTTCTGCTCTCTTCACACAGCTTTATTTACAGCTCAAAGTAAAGGAAGTGGCAGTTCTTGACTGGGACTGTTAATGTATACACTGTACATCACGTTTATTGCAAAGTGTGTTAGCAAACTACCAGCCTAGTTTTTAATCTGCAGATAATCTTACTCTCATTTATATTTTTGGGCTGTGTTACTTTCTTTGCCCAGCATAGGCACAGCCATTGGAATCCATCCAGTTCACCTAACAACTTTCATTAAAGAAAATAGCCCTTGTAATAAAAATTACTCAGTGTGACAAGATTCTATAATGTATTTTTTTAAAGCTTCATAAAATTTTGTAGCAGTTAATGCCACTTGTTTGGGGTTTTTTTAATTTTCTCTTAAAAGAAAAAAATTTGGCTTAATTGGGACAATATTTGAAATAGAATTAAATAACTATTTTCTGTCCGGGTGCATAGAAGCCAGGCTGTGTGGCAGGAATAGCACAAGGATAAAGAAATAAGAAATCTCCTTGAAAAGCACATTTTACTGACTTTTGTGTCTTGTGAGGTTGCTCAGAAATCTGAGATTCTTCAGTTAGGGAAAGCAGATGCAATAAACTCTGCCCACTTACAGTTCACAATAGGGAAGTCTTAATCTAACAAAATGCAGAGATCAAACATGGATTTTTCTGCAGCAGTTGGGAGGAGCAGCTTACCTGAGCATCATCCCTCTGGCTGCAGGACAGCCCTCAGCAGGTGTGTCCCCTGCAGCAGTGCTGAGGGAGCACTTGCAGCTTTTCCTTGTTCTCCCAGCCATCAGGGACATGATTCCTGATGTGTGAGGCACTTCTTACCAGTGCAGTGAGCAGCAGGCTCCTCACTGCAAGCATGGAATGCTTTGGTATTTTCCTACTATGGAAGTGTAGTAAAGAAGTGCTGAAGAACCAAACCCAGCTTTAGGGAATGCAGTGAGAAGTCAGTGGATTGGGCTCTCTGCTGTCTCTTTGCAGAGTACTTGCCTGAGAAAACTTCATGGCTCCAATACCATCCTTTCCCCTGTTGCACAATAAAAATGGGGAAATCTCAGGTTTTAGCTGCTTGTTCATCCATACATCCAAATCACCCTGTCCTCAGTCAGTGTAGCAGAGCAGCCATCATCATCACAACTGATATGGTCAGTTCAGTGACTGTCTTCACCTTCTGGGGCGTGTGTGAGAGCAGATCCCAGGACAATCTCGTGTTTGGTAGCAGGCTGAGTGTGCCATGCTCTTACCCCTGGAGGAGTCACTTCAGCTGCCTTCAGGTCTCACAACAAATGAAATGGCACCACAAACCAGAACGGTTCAGAAAGGCAGATGATGCTAAAATGGAAATAATGAGCGCACACGTGGAAGACAAACCTCTGGGATCTTTCAGAGTCTCATTTTCTCATGTTAATCAAAGAGCTGAAGAAAGTCTCACTATATTTTCCATCGGTTTGGAGCTTAGGATTTTTTAAGACTTCCCACTGCTTTTTAGGTTTGGCTTGGATAATGTAAGTATTGTGGGGTCTGATCTTCAAAGTGTCTTCTGCTATTACCAATCTCTGGCTATTGTTAGGAAAATCAGACTGAGAGTGTCTGTGTGATGGTTCCCTCCTTTATTATAACGAGCACCAGGAGCCACTCCCGTGTTTATCTTGTCTTGGGCACACTAAGTGAGGTCTGCATCCTGGTTTGGGTTTAGCTGATTTATGCTTGAAGTGAGGATTGTTTGTTCTCTGCAATGAAACAATCTTTTGTGACAGACTAACAATGGCAAGGGATGAGCTCTGATGTTAAACAGTGGTAGCTTTTCTTTCCTTTCTTTTTTTTTTTTCCTTCTCTTCTCGTTTTAAGTCTACCCACTGCCTCAGGAGGAAGGCAGCTGCACTAATAATATGCCTAGTCTCTGTGGAAGGCCCTTATTTGGAAAATCTGTAATTGAGTGGACAAAATTTCTGGTTGCTTGAGAGAATCTATTCAGAGGAGACCTGAAAAGGATGAGGGAAAAGCACACTAGACATCAAGAAGTCCTAAGGGCTCTATTGAGCAGGGAAACCTATGTAGATATTGTGGGACAATTACACTTGTCAGGCAAAACACGAAAAAGGATCTGTGAAAAAAAATTCCTGGGGAATGTTAAACAAAGCTTTGAACAGGGCAAAGAGCTTGCTGGGAATACCTCAAAAGCAAGGAGGTGTATTTGGCTGATATCTGAAGGAAAGCACACGATGGCTGCTTCAAAGAGCAGGCACAGAATGTGTTATGACAGGGCTTCTGACCATTTTCACAGTTGCCAGGTCAGCACAAGGGGGAGAGCTCGTAACTAGCTTAAGTTTATTTGCTCCTTTGCTCTTTTCAGTGAGCTGTTCCAATGCCCAGCCTCCCTGGTGCCCTGTTCAGGGACACTTTCCTGCTGTTGGCCTTTCCAGCCCCTGCCTTTCATGCCTCCTTTGGAAGCTGAGGAAGATGTGCTGTACAGAGTGGAGAGGATGTGTTCGCTACAGAAGGCAAATAACCCTGTGAGGTTATTTGTATTTCAGTGATTGCCTCTAGTCAAGTTTTGTTGTGTGAGATTTTAAGAAGTTACTTGCTTGGATGTAACATACTAAGTTTTGGCTAGTGAGGCTTCTTTCCTGCATCGGTTGCTGATGGCAGTGGGTGGTGTGGGGCATTAATGAACAATTCCTGGCACCCTCTGAATGGGGTTTGCTGTTAAAACTTCAGATGCCTAAAAGATCAACCCATTAGTGATGAGGCCAGCATCAGCTCAGCCTATTTTTAGGGTTTTTTTGCTGCTTCACTCTGATGTAAAGACAGCTGTGTTCCCCTCTCTCTTGATGCAGACCAAACTTTTTATCTCCACTTTGGAACAAGCTGTCCATTGTTTTGATCACTCAGTGATCTTTCTCTGCAGCTCTCTTGTTTGAATTCTTGTTAATCATGGTGACTGCCAGTGTCTGTGTTAATTCAGATGTGGCTCCAGTCCATGTTCAGTAGTGTAAATATTTCCGTATTTAAATGCTAATCTCCTCTGATAAGCATTTAACGAAGCCATCCCCCTACACATTGTGGCTGTGCCTGTCTTGCAGCTTGGAGGGGTGTCTGACTAGGCTTTTTCCTGGTTTTTATTTATGCATGAGTGGATGGTTATGTTGTGTGTTTTGAAGAAACCAAACATAACTTAAATGCCCTGAGTGTGGTTTACTTCTGAAAATAAATTCCCCTGTGTCTCTTCTAAGTTACAGTGGTTTTCCACAAATGTCCAAGAATCCTGGCTCAGGGTCTGCTAGCTGTCTTGTTATTTCTTTTCCTCTTCCTCTGCTGCTTTCTTTCTCATCCTATACTCTTTGTTCCTTTTTTTTTTCTCCTCTGTTTAATTGCTTCTGAGATTTTGGAACATCTTCAAAAAGTCTTGCTTAGGCAGTTATTTTTAGACCTTTAAAAGAAGTCATTTTTACTTCTTTTTTCCTGTTACTGCATCTGTTACCTGTTGAGGCCATACATCTCCTTCTGGTAAAGACAGAACTGCATTTTTAAGAAATGGGTTGTTACAGTGTCCCAATGTCTCCTTTTCATACAGAGCACCTGAAGAAACGCCTGGAAGATTACATGGCCCAGTTCCCGAACGTGCGGATCCTGCGGACCAAGAAGAGGGAAGGGCTGATCAGGACTCGCATGCTGGGGGCCTCCGTGGCCATCGGGGACGTCATCACCTTCCTGGATTCCCACTGCGAGGCCAACGTCAACTGGCTGCCACCTCTCTTAGGTGAGTGGGGAGTTGTTGAAATTATTCCCACCTGTTGTTTTCCCCTCATGCTGTAAGTGGATAAAAGAGACATGGGATGTCATAAAAGGGAGAACAAACCAACCACAAGACTCAAGTGAATTGTTGGCAACTTGTAGTGTTTAACAGAAGATTTTTTCTGTTCTGGAGTCCTGCACTGTGCAGTAACCCTGCCATATGCTTTTGTTAATTAAAGAGCAGAAATCATATTCTTCTGTTTCCTCGTTAAATGAAATCTTAAATAATTTACAGCTTGGTAGAAGAGTAAACTATCACATGGTCATTCAACAGCTTGCAGAGAGGAATGGCTTTATGATACAGAAAAGATCTTTGCATACAGTTTTTGAGTAGCTTTATAACTATATTTAACTTCATAGCCTGTGAGCCTGTGAAAAATACTTCTTGTGAATGAGAGCTGCTGGTGTGTATTTGCAGAACATGAGCACTCTTTTCCAAGGCAGCACTTCATCTTTGAGGAGGTGTCAGTTCTTTTTAAGGATGCCTAATAGCAGGGACAGTGCCGTCTGTTTCTGGTACCTTGTCTGCCTCTGGCTGGTACCAAACTCCTTCACAGCCCTACTGTGAGTGACCTGTCAGAGCTCTCTGAGGTGTGACTTCCTCAAATAGGCTGTGGCAACAATCATCAAGTGGACATTTAAGAAAGAGTCAGATTTTCCCTCAGGATTGATGGATTGTTATCCTGTTGCTTTCACTACAGTTTATATCTGGCAATAGTTTGAAACATTTGCAGCTTTATGAGCCCCAGGGAGGGAGGACAGAACTAGCTCCAACACCATTTAAATGAGAACACAAAGAGGATGCTTTGATTTTTAAAGCACAGAAAGGATTTCTGTGAGATGTGTTTTGGAAGCTGAAACATCATTTTATCGCCTTTGCTCTGAGAGCTAACTTCCAACAAGAGACCGTCTCAGTAATAAAATATTTTTTAAATTCCAGATGTTTATGCAGGAATTAATCCTGTGTTGTATTATTTGGAAGAAAAGGTTGGAGGGGAGGAGGTAGCACTTGCATTTCTTCAGCCTGCTGAGAGTACTTATGCCATTAGTCTGAAACGTTTCCTGCCAGATTCTGGCATGACAGTTAGGGCTGGGTGGTGCCGTGGGTTATTCCCTGGATTTGGATCTGCACAGAAGGGTTCACATCCTGGTCAGTTGTGGAAATGGGGATTGCTGACTGAGTACAAGAAGTCTGGTTTCAGCCTGGCAGTCAGCTCTCTGTGGTAGTGTGGCTGTGTCTTCCCATTCTGCTTCTGGGTGATGGGTGCCTGATGTTTTTCTCTCAATGATTGCAGAAGTAGCAGATAAATTGATATAAATTGGAGCATCTGCTCAGGAGAGAAGCAACAAGGAAGAAAGCTGTGTCGTTCTTGGACAACTTCACATTTTGATGCTCTTTTTTTGTAATTTCATGGTCAAGAGAACCAACTGGTGCAGATTTTCTAACGTGTTTCTCCAATCTTCAGATCGCATTGCCCGAAACCGCAAGACTATCGTTTGTCCTATGATTGATGTTATTGATCATGACCACTTTGGATATGAGACTCAGGCTGGAGACGCAATGCGAGGGGCATTTGACTGGGAGATGTATTACAAGAGGATCCCTATTCCTCCTGAGTTGCAGAAACCTGATCCCAGTGATCCCTTTGAGTAAGTTACTGAAACACAGTGTGCTAAGAGCCAGCTAATGAAATAACACCCGCTGCAGACTTGGTTTACGCCTCAGCATAGCAAAAGCCAGAAGCTGGTGTTAAGCTACTTGCTTTTTTTGGCAGCTGTTTGCTTTGTTGGTTTAAAAGAAATGCATTGTATAGTAGCTGTGAACACTCTCCTTTTCATTGCTGTTTTTTGCCATGTTAATCCCGCAGAAGTTAACATTTCATTTCATTGAAAACTCTAATGTGTAACAATTAACGTGGTCATTTATTACTGAGATCTTTCAAACATAACTTAGTATCCCTAATGCTCTGCCAAAAACAACAAACCAAAGGTGGGTTATGTGTCATTTCCAGGTGGGGGAAGAAGAAAACCTAGCAGAATAATTACAGCAATTTTGATGATTACAGTGCACTGCAGAAGTAAATCTGTGATCAAGTTGTCCTCTGCTGTTGCTGAGGACACTGAGACAGTTCTGCTTTTATACTTCTGCAGTGTTTTAAAAAAACCAACAAAACAAAAATAACCCAAACAAACCCCTTTTTGAGGTCAAACTCAAAGACTTAATCCTACAACTGAGGCAGAGCATCATGTGTGCAGCATACAGGTCCCGTGGGGAGAGGTGGTGTCCTGTGTCCTGTCACTTAATGGTCAACTCCTGCCTGTTTGGAGGAGAGGCATTGGCTGGTTCTGAAGGGAGCCAGGTCTGGTCCTCCTCGTTTGCAAGTGGGAAATCAGTAGATAACACCAAACCAACCAAAACGAACTTTGACAGGGCTGTAAAGGCACCAGGAATACTGGGTGGTGAAAAGAATATTTGTCAAATCTTGCTTTGTTTTTTAAATGTTTAGCTAGAGATCTGTGTCTTTGAATGTTTTGTAATATGGAGTCTGGTTTTTCCTTAAGGTCTCCTGTAATGGCTGGAGGACTGTTTGCAGTCGATAGAAAGTGGTTCTGGGAGCTGGGAGGGTATGATGCAGGTCTGGAGATATGGGGAGGAGAGCAGTATGAAATATCCTTTAAGGTGAGCCATGTTCTCTGGAAATTACTTTTGTTTTGAAAAGTAAGAATTTGTTCTGAGGCACAGAATGTGAATGATCTATCTTGTCCTTGCTTTTGCGTGTGACTAAAGGTGAAAGAGCTGGGAGTAGTAAGGTAGTGCACAGAAGAAACAGTGCTGATGTGAGCAGTCAGCTCTGAGGGTCAGTTTTGGAGCAGGGTTAGCTGGGGTGTCCCTGTTCTGTGGCCACAGCTCCTGATGCATGCACCCTTGGCAGCAAGGGTAAGTCAGCTTGTGTGGAGCTCTTTGACTCTTAGGCTCACCCTGGAAAGATGGTGAAATACTCTCCTCCTTGAGGGAAGGATTCCAGTTCCAGGAGCTCAGTTTGAGTGCCCAGAGAGGAGAACAACTTTGTCTGTAATCAATCCAGCTGACTCCTGGCTGTGAGGAACCCAGGCTAATACTTACCTGGGAAGAAATCTTCAACAACTGGAGTCATAACTGTTGCTGGCAATGACTTTGGATCATTATCTGCCTGGCTTGGGAACAGTTCTGCTACTGACTGATTGGCTGAGCTGGTCAGTCGAGGGCTTTAAGAGTTAGCCAGCTGACCAAAAATGCATACTAAGAGTAACACGCTACTGTAACCCATCAAGACTGCTGGTACCTGTGTTCTGTTGGAATATGGCACTCTGAAATCCAACTTGGGAAACCCAGCAGAATGTCCCAAACCCCTGAAGGCAAGTGGCCTTCTCTTCAGTAGGGGGAATCCTTCCCATAGCCTGGACCAAACTGAGTGAAGGTTTCTGTGTTAAACTCTGTTTGAGGTTTCTTTCAGAGGTTGAATATTTAATTTTACAGGTGTCTGGATGCCACTGACCTCAGCACGGGGCTAAAAGATGGCAGGGGTGCTACTGTAGTGCACAGTTTGGTTTCAGCAGCTAAAACTCTGCACATCTCCCCTGACAAGTCATGGCTGATCTCTTACAAAACAGATTCCTGAATCTCCACGCCTCTGTGCAATTCAAAGGATATCAATCCTCAGCAAGCCCTGTTGCCATACACACACCCCGTGTGCTACTGGGCAGCAAACAGAGGGAGAAAAGACTTTGATTTTGAGACATTCTTTTCTTCCATCATTTTCTCACAAGAACCTCTAAGTCACCTTGGATGTCCCTTGTCCTCTGTAATGGTGGCAGGAAGGGAGGGGTGAGGGCACCCTCTTTGGGGGTGTCACTGTGGTTAGAGCCATTTCATCTTGGTGTTGCATGTAATGAAATTGTGTAAGGCGCTCATTCTCTGTGGGAAGGGGAGGGGCAGCATTCAGCCTCTTCCTCTCTGAAAATGCTGATTTCCAAGAGTGATGACAGTGGCTGGGCAAGCCCTTTGTCTCCAGTGCCACAGCAGACAGTCACACTGCTTGATCTGCAGGAAATAAGACTGCTTCATTCATCTGTTTGCTTATCCCCTCTGAAACACGCTGTGTTTTATTTCAGTCCAGAGATGGTAATTTATGGAGGGATAAATTTGCTTTAATTAATCTCTGCAAAGACCACCTTTTTCCTTTCATTGTGCAACAGAAAAATGAAGTTTTCACTGAAAGAGACTCAGTGTATTTTCAGAAATTAAGATAAATTGATACATTCATCTGTGGCTGATAGATTTAATAATTCTGCTGGAATTGCAAGAATAGAAGGTTTGTTCATAGAATTTATGAAGCTATGACATTTCCTGGTGAGCTTAGAGCTACGTTTTTACCTTTAGAAGCAGACTGAGATTTTGTAGTTAAAGGTGCACTGTCAAATAATTTAAAGCTCTGGCTTTAGGCATGGGGTACCCGCTTTCATATTATTTATTATCTCATGGGAATTCAGATTCTAAGCATGCCAGATTTACAGCCCAGCTTTAACAAAGAATCCGTTCCTGTCCCTGGGTGTTGTGGGTGCAGGTGCTCTTCTGTACTGCTGGTCTGTGATCCATTGCATTGGATCTTGCCTTCTTGAGACTTACCAGGAGTACAGGGATTTTTGGAGGGTTATTTTGTGTTTGGGGTTTTTTTTTTTCCTTGAGCATATTCTTTTTTTGGCCATTCATGGACTGTACTTTGCTGGTTTTGCCTTTATTTTAAAATCCAGGGCTCTGTTGCTGAGAGACTGGAAATAAACAAGTTTATTTAGGAGCCTCTTCCCTTTCTATTTGGAAATCATACATATTTCTGTTATCAGCTGTCTCTGCTTCCTTCTGAGCACAAATTTTCAAGCAAGCCAACAGAGAAAGCATCAGTGTTTAACACCTCAGAAAAAGATTTAACTAGAGGGTGGATCAAACTCTAGAAGCCTTGCACCTTGTATGAAACGTGTACATCAAACATCACTAGGAAACATTGCATGTAGGAGGAACAAAAAAATTTAGGTGAACTTTCTAAGCTTAACTGCTGGTTTGTAGTTTTCTGGGTCTTACCAATCCCTTAAAACAGAAATTTCTAGTTCAGAAATGAAGGAGTTGATCTATCCATTCCGTATTCAAGCAGAAAACAGGCGCTGCTTCCTTCTCTTGACCTGTGTATATCCAGAGCAGCTCAGTGCCTCTAAGGCAGCACTGCTGCAGGTCAGGGTGTGCCTGTTTCAGGTCACCCCAGACACAGCAGGCCGATCACAATCTCCAGTGGTAGTTGCAGGTGAATTCCCAGCTGCTGACCTTGGAGTGTGTTCTTGTATTTTGGGAAAAGAGTGAACAAGCATTCGCAGCTGTCTCTGTGGGGCGTTTGTCACCTTTCCTTTCTGGTGCCTCGTGGTTCCTCTGCTCAGCAGACTTCATTGAGGTGGGGTTTTTTGCTCTTTTGGAGTTACTTCCTTATCTCTCCTCTCTTAAAGTTTTTCCTGGTCTTCCTTATCTTTCTGATTGTGTGAACAAAACTAAATGCTTTACCCAAAGTTACAGTGGGCCTTTCCTCTTCTGAAAACAATTTAATAGCTGCCTACATAACCACTTCTTTTTTTTTTACATAAATGCATTTAATTTCAAGCAGTATGTGTGAAGCATTTAAACTGTTCCTTCCTGCAAGTGCTACTTTGTACAGCACTTATCTACGCTCAGTTTTATTTGAGATGCTGTTGCCTCTTTTCCAGTATTTTTGTGGTTTCTATTCTGTTTGGCTTACGTAATTGTCACTAAACTGCTTCTCACCTCTCTTCCATAAATACATAGTCTCTGATTTTTTTGGTTATGGGGAAACAGAAGAGTAAAAAGGGATGTCTCTTGACTTGTATGGGCATAATTATAGATGTACTTTGTATCTCAGATCTGAGTGGTGTGGTTCCCAGTCCACACTGTACTTGAAGAGCAAAGAATGAGAATCCAGAATGTCCCTCGCTAGGTGATAAATCATTTCAGTTTTAGAAACATTTGTCTTGTAATTTGAAGATTGGAAAGCCTTCATAAAATGCGAAGGACTCGGTGCAAACAAGCCAGATTGGCAGTTGCCCTGGAAAGAGCACTTAAAGGAGAGACAAAAGAGCTGGTCAGTACTTGTGATCTTCACTTCTTGCTTCAGCAATAGGAAAAGAGCCATTGCACTTACTCTGGTGATTGTAGGTCATTGCATTTTTCCGGATCCTTTTCCCAAACCATCAGCATGGATTGCTTCTGATTTCCACAGCACAAAACATGTTACATGTTTTCCAACAAATCCAAGTGCTGCATAGCTCCTCTTCACATGTCTAATGGCTGCATCTCCTTTGCCCCACGCCAGCAGCACGTTTCTGATTCCCATTTTGCCACTGGGCTCTGGCAGGTGCATAGTTCGGGTGCAGCTGCCAAGGGATCCCCTCTGACAGCATTTCTACTTGTGTTGCTGAAGTTAGTGCTGATTGTGAGCCTGCACTGCTTATTCCGGGCACATACTCACGCTACTTTCCAGCAGCTCACGTTTGCCCACACTGGAACAGGCCGGGCATTCTGCTGCTTTTTTTGTGGGCTTTTTTTTTCAGCCAGCACATGCTGCTTAATTCTAAGGCTCTCAGCTGCAGTACAGGGTGGCTTCTCTCTCCCTATCTGGTGATGCACGGATCAGTTTCAGGCCATTGACTTGAATTTTTTGCCTTTGTTCACCCTCTGCTTGGTTCAGGTTCCTGAGCAGCCTCCCACCAAGCAGCAGCAGGGAAGTGCTCCCCTCCAGTCCCTGAAATGTGATTATTAGAAAGTGCTGTCATTACTCTCAAATGCTCCAGACGGCGAGGAGGGGCTGTACTGGTGTGTGGTGTGTGAGAGGTGCTGTGCAAGCACACGGATCCCAGTGCCTCACGAGCTACCTTAATCTCTCAGAGAGCACCAAGTCCCAGCAGTAGGAGCAGCTGATACTTCCAGTATAGAGGATTACAATTTTCCTGAATTATTGCTCTTGCTTTCATCCTCTCAGCTACTTTGTTATGCAGAGAACCCCCTTGACTTATCCTCTGCGTCCTTTTCTTCCCACCTTTCAGTGTGTGCTCACACAACCAGCCAGCTGCTCTCTGTTGGTCCATCCCATGGTCTTCAATTCTGTTGTGTCTTGCAGAAGCAGCTTTATTTTCAAGGCTTAACTATCCTTTGTGTTTTTTCCCTCTCTTGGGAAGCATTGGCTCACTATGGTGCAGTCATTGGAAACCATAAACCTTGTATACTCAGGTAATTTGTGTTCACACACCAACTGCAGCATTGTATTGTGTGTTTGAGAGGAGAGGTTCAGCTGTCTTACCTGACATTGTTTTCTGAAATTGCAGAAAGGGAATTGGATCAGCATAACATTCCCATGTAGAGAATAGGTGGCATATTATCTGCTGCTTTCATAGCATACTGACTGAATCGAAGGCTCTGGAGTTGCTTTATGAATATGGAGTTACAGCTCTCCAGGCCTCTGGGAAGAGGGAAGCAATATCACCAGTGTTATTTTATTTCCCTTGTGTAGTTTTTATTATTAGGGTGAGATTGTGGCCTTAGCTAAATCTGCTCAGTGTGCCCGTTGACCTCAGCATAGCCAGGTTTTCTCTTAATTCTAGCAGATCTGCCAGCTGCTGGATTCCAAGCCCAAAATGAAGATTGGCGAAATTGTGCCTGAGGAGGAAGAGAAATTTCCTGTTCTCTCTTGATGAGATCTGATTAGATTATTGTAAGAAGCACTGTCTTCCTGACCAGCTTTAATTCTTGTTCTTACGGCATAAATGGCTGTTTGAAATCAGGTGCAAGTTCAGGCTCTGACGTTTTCTGTCATGTCAGCCAGGGAGTGAGGCATGATCTGTAAAACACCCAGAAGAAACTGGCTCCTGTGGCCTAAGGAGAAGGCAGTAAGTGGCAGTCATTGTTGTGGGGAAGGCACAAGGTTGTGGCCGTTTCAGCTGTCTGACAGCGCGGTATTTTTAGCAGTGTACGTTCTGGTGTGTCATGCCTGGGAACTGTACTCTGCTTTAAAAACAACCAAATATCAGTAACTGAGTGGAAGTGTTCCCTCAGCTAGCACACAGCTATTTTGGGTTTGCTTCCCTTGCAGTTACTCCTTGACAGACCCTTGGATGCAATTCCCTGACCTTTAGCTCTGGCTTTCGAATGCTTTTGTTAGCTGTGTTTTACCAATGCATATCACGCTCTTTCCCTCTCCCCCTTCTTCCAGTTGTATAGATAAGGACTGGTAATTGTCTTTATGGAGGTGGTAATGAGTTCTGTCACCACACAAAGCAGCTCACTAATAAAATAAATCAAAGCAGCAACGAATGAATGGAAAGCATGCCTTTAAAATTAGATTTGTACTGTGGGTGCCACACTGTCACTTGCAGCGTGAGGCAACATTAAAAAGGCACAGAGGTGGCAAAGTACCTTGAAAGGGTCACTGAGTTCTGCTAGTAGGGATTAGGAAGCTTTCCATTGCCTCCATTGCAGCATCGTTTGGAAATAAATATTTTAAAGCACGATCAGGAAAAGAGGAAGTCAAACTGATGTTAGGTTTTACTCATTAAGCAACTGAGTTAAGTAGCTTTTCTGATCACATCATTGCATGTGTTCATGTAATGTTGTCTTTTATGCCTGGAGTCTTGTACCAGGCTGGAGCTCCTGGCCCATCAGTTGGGTCCAGCCTCCCCCTCCTGCTGCCTCTCCAGCGTAGGGCTCTATGGATCATTGCTGTCTGGTACCACTTCACCAGCTCTGCAGCACAAGGACAGCTCTCTCCTCTCCAGCTGTACTGACTGCAGGGCTCTGCTGCTCAGCTTACACAGGGACATCCTGTTCCAGAGAAGTGTATTCATGGTGGTCTGCCTGAAAGCCTTTCCTTAGAGATGGGGCAGGTGAGGCATCCTCGGGGCAGGCAGCAAAGAAAACAGGCTGGTGTTTGCAGCCAGGCTTGTGTTACACTAAAATGCAGCTGGTGTGAACCCCTCAGGCTTCTTGCTGCAGGGTGCAGTGCAGGGTTGTGCAGGTTGTTGAGGAGTGTGTGTCTCTGCAACGGGGCTCTGGGCTTCTGCTGCTGCTCCTGCAGGTTTTTATGGTTCCCAGAACTGTTGCGGCTCTTGGAGCCTTACACAAACCTTTTCTGTCGTAGAAACACAAACCATGGCCAGATCCTTGTTTTCTCAGCTTATCTGTTAATTTCCTAGCAGTGAAATCATGCTCTGGCCCTCTGCAGCCGAAAG
Source organism: Corvus moneduloides (assembly GCF_009650955.1). Lineage (NCBI taxonomy): Eukaryota > Metazoa > Chordata > Aves > Passeriformes > Corvidae > Corvus > Corvus moneduloides. The sequence goes on along the minus strand of NC_045490.1, from coordinate 5,583,817 downwards.
CACAATCGCTGCAGAACAAGAAGCATTTCTAATTCCATAAGAAACTTCATAGAAGCTGAGTGCTAGTTTCTTTTTCATCTCTTCTGCACCAGCCTCTCAGGACACAGCAGGGACAAAAGGATTGAAATTCTGTAGAAGGAGAGTTTGTCAGCTTTCTTCTTGTCTCTCTCATCATAACGACATGTAATTAAGTACCTTGAACTTTAGAAGTTGCCTGCGAAAAATATTTCTCTAACTGAGAGCAACCAACCTCCATTAAGTTATACGCAGTCAGCAAATGACTGTAATTATTAGGGCCAGCAGACAGCTGAAACTCCAGAGGACTTTAGTGTCAGGGCTAATAATTATGCAGCAGCCTTGGCCAAATATTTCTCTTCCAAGCTAAGTATTTAATATTGTCGCTGTAGAATATTAATGGAATTGCCTGCTATGTGTGAAGCTGTTGACTAAGCTCATTGTACAGTGAACTATGGTGGCTCAAATTAGCCCCAGTGAACAGGGAGATCAAGAGCTCTGCACCAGCCTGCCCGAAATCCATGGCCTTCAGGGCACTCCCGTGGGATCTGGGGACAAATGGAAAGGCAAAGGCAGTGCCTCGCTTCAGGAATTCAGAAAGTCATTTGTTTGGCATTCTAAAGGGTGCTTTTTCTTTTAAGTATTGATTGAATATTTCTGTGAAGCACACAAATATTTCTTAATGAAGTAGATTGGCTGGTTTAGAAAATGTCTCCTTTTGTTTCACTTCGACAAAATTACTACATCCATGCTATAAATAAAGAATAAAAGAAGGTTGTTGCAGAGCGCTGGCACAAAGTGAAATCTTCCCAGATGGGGAAGGAAGCTTTTGGGCCCAATCTAGACATTAACCAAGCATCAAGGTAGTCCTCTCCAACTAGGAGTGTGTTCTAGTGACTTCCTGAGGGCTTTTTAAAGCTATTTATGTGTTCACCAGGCAGAGATTTCCACTTAATTGTAAGGCTGCAAAAGCAATGAATGAATGTCAGCAATGAAACCATAAAAGAGCAGTGATAACCACAGGGAAAAGTAGCAGTTTCTTCTGATTTCTGGCACTTGAACAGGCTCATGAATTCCCTGGAGCCTTGTGCATAACACATGACCACCTGTACTAGGGAGATGGCCTCCCTTTTACAGCCTCGTTACACAACCTACACCCCGGGTTTTTTATGGCAGCCCAGTTTAACTATTGTGGTTACTACTGCTGTAATAACATGTATCAGTTTAAAGCGAGGTGTGTGCTGTTTTCTCAGTGCTCAGATTTTTTTCCCTGTTCTTTTCTGTATAGAAGGCTTCAGAGCACTTGTGCTAAATCAAGGCTTGCTGCATGGCTCTAAGCAGGTAGTTATAGGATTTGGGACTAAGGCAAGGAGGGGAGGGGATTTGGGAAGAGTGTACTTTAATGTCAAAATCTGGGTTAAGTTTTTTTATTACTTGAAAGTCTTTTCTTTTTCATTTTCCTTCATAAAGCCAAGACTGAATGTGTTTCTCTGCTGTTCCACAGGTATGGATGTGTGGAGGTCGCATGGAGGACATCCCTTGCTCTAGAGTTGGTCATATCTACAGGAAATACGTTCCATACAAGGTTCCCACAGGAGTCAGCCTGGCAAGAGTAAGTGGCAGTGGCATTCCCCACAACAGTAGTCTGACTGCAACGTGACCATGCTGTTGTCTACTCTCACCCCACAATGAGAGGCAGATGTAGGGGGTTTTGTCTGTAATTTGCACTTGCACAGTTTTACAGTGGTGGATGTGTAGCACAAAGGGAAGAGAGCCCGGGGAGCTGCAGATGAGTGTGTGAACAGCTGCCATGCTCCCGATATCAGCCACTGCTGGGTGCTGGACACAGACTTTGTGATCAGGCGCTGGCTATAAAAACAAGATATGGCTTTATTTGTATAATACTTCAGTCATTTTATAGCTGTGCTCTCCAAGAGCAGCAGGCTTCAGCGTGGTGATTGGTTTTGGTGATTGAAAGACCTCTCAACTTCAAGCATTACAGACCACTGAATGGGCAAGCTGTAATTTTCCACAATGGAATGTTCAGTGCCATCTTATTTCTTAATCTAGTGTAGCCCAAAAAAGAAAGAGCTTTCACCTGTCCTGCGCTGGGTTTCTCCAGCTAATTTTCAAATTGAGGAGGGATTGCACTGCCCTCTGGTGGGAGAAAAAAATCATAGTAGCAGGAAGGCTGCAAAAGTAAAAACCTCAGAGAGATGCCCTGCTTTTCTGAAGTCTTACAGCTTGCTCAATGTTACAGTGCTTCCCAGTTTAATAGCATCGCCCCAGTTATAGATTTGGATTTATTCCTCAGCCCAGCAATGACCTGTCAGAGCGACAGAGCACTCTCCTGTCTGTGCCATCTCCTCAGGAGGGAGCTGTATTTCCTTTGATTCAGTATTTGGCTCTTGTGTACTCCCCAGTGCTGGAAGGAAACAGCAGAGAGGTAGGAAAGGCTGTTTCTTGGCATCTAACAGACACTTTGAGGTAAACACCTGCTCCTGTTGTGTGGAGGCTGCATTTGAGGCAGGATCAGCCAACTGCTTACTCTTAGCTTCCTCATTTTTTTGGTAGTAAATGATCACTGCTGGACTGAGCAGCTTCATGCAAGGAGTCACAGCTGCACATGGCACATTACTGACGGTCACCAAGAATGTGCCTGATGTTGCCAGAGAATAACCCAAGGTTCAGCACTCTCAAGGGTGCTGTGACAAGCAGGTCGTCTTGGGAGGGTGGTGTTTGTTGCTGTCTTGGAGTTGCACAGGGGATTAAGTTTTACAGTAATACATGAAATGTGCTGCTGCCACGAGGTAAAACCCTTTGCTTCTGTTCCAAAGGGTCATCATCTGAAAGCTCCCTATTCCTGAGGTATCTCAAGAGTTTTACCCAAGAAAATGGAAAAAAAGTGCTAAGAAAGAGTATTGTGAACTGAAGCTTTTCAGAAGGGAGTACTGCAAATCCCATTTCTAGATGGATATAAAAGATGCAATAAGAAGGATTTAAGAAAGCAGCTTTTTGTCAGAGACCTTTGAATGTCCAGTGGTATTTACCAGCATCATGTTCTGACTAGTTTCCTTACAGAAAAAAAGGGAAGAAAAACAACTTTTGATTAATATTGTTTTTCTTAGCCACAAGGAACTAGATATAATGGCCAAGTGCCAGGATTCTGTTTTGACCTCAACTGAAAATATCTTTCTAAAAGTCCCTTGGAACTAGAGAGTAATAAAAATAATCTGTGTCCTGAAGCTGGAGAGAAAGAGTGGATGTGAATGAAAATCCTTTCTGAGCAAAAACATGCGAGCTGCTCTGAATGCTAATGGTGGTTTGTGTAGCACTCTCAGGTGGTTTCCTCTCTCGTTCTTCCCCCAGAACCTGAAGCGGGTGGCTGAGGTGTGGATGGATGAATATGCAGAGTACATTTACCAGCGCAGACCCGAGTACCGGCACCTCTCCGCGGGCGACGTCGCCGCTCAGAAGGAGCTTCGCAACAACCTCAACTGCAAAAGCTTCAAGTGGTTCATGAATGAGGTTGCCTGGGACTTGCCAAAGTTCTACCCACCAGTGGAGCCTCCAGCAGCTGCCTGGGGAGAGGCAAGTTTGTGCTGTGACATCTGCAGTGGGCAGGCAGGCTGCAGTTTGGTTTTTTAAGGTTGCCCACGTGCCTCAGTTGCTGTGGGTAAGGTGCGAGCAAGTGTTTAAAGATCCGTTGATGTTTCAAAACCCAGAACTCCTCTACCATTGCACTGGCCTGATCAAAGCAGGCAGTTGGGCAGGCAGCTGCTTCTATTAGTGCACAGCTCCAACGAGAATAGAGACTTGGCTTGTTCTGCATGTTGTGTATTAGCAGAAAGCAGAATGTGCCAGAGGGAGGACTAGGGAGAGGCAGCAGCTGAGCAATAGTGAAATCTTGTATTTCCAAAGGGCTTCACAACTGTGTTGAGCTACTCTTGTCCTTATCTTTCCCATGTGAAAGGCAGGAAAACCATCCGTATTTTTGAAAGTCAGCTGTGTTCTGGGAATAGAATCACCCCAGGAGTGAGGCTGTGAATTGTTACACACGTCTCTCGTGGCTGAGTGTTTTGGGTCACTTAAAGAATCACTGGCAAAGGCGTCAGCAAAAGCAGGTGTAATATAAAAGTGAAAGCATGACAAAGTTTATTGGTAAGGTTCACTCTACTACTTTCTAGAGGGTTAAAGCACACGGAGAAAAAGCAAGCTAAAATCTAAAATCAATCAATCTAAAATTGAAACCAACCAAAAATTACCTGTGTGAAGACTGGGGATGGAAAAGGGTAAGGACAAAAGAGAATAAGGGAGAACCTCTCATGGAGTTACAAGGTTCAGAGTGGACCTCCTTACTAAACTTAGCTCTGAACTCAAATAGTTTAAGCCTAATGGTTTAACAGCGCTTAAACTTAACAGCACTTAATGGATAACTTAACAATTTAGCAAAAGATTCATGTAGGATTTACTATAGCACAACAGTAACTCAGAAATCTAAAGTACTTAAGAATCGAGGAGACTAACATTCATTGTACATTTGCTGTAGCATATTCACACTGGCACAGACCTAAGGGAGGATGAACAAGGTATAGACCTGTGAAAAATGGCACCACCAGACAACCCAGCCCACAGTGGGCTCTGCAATCCTGTCACTGGTGGGTTTTGCTATGTGCTGGAGGTACAGCTGGCAGTGGGCCCCATTTTGAGTTCTGTACTTTCTCCCAGCTCTAACCAGCCAGCTCAGACTCCCAGTTAAGTGAGGAATCTTAAAACTAACTTCATACAAACACTGCTGCAATTTGAGACAATTTGAGCCTTCTTTCTGCTAGGAGCAGGAGATTCAGTGACTAATTTACTATTTCAGATACGCAATGTGGGAACTGGCCTGTGTGTGGATACTAAGCATGGAGCCCTGGGATCCCCACTGAGGTTGGAAAACTGCGTGAAGGACAGAGGAGAGGCAGCATGGAACAACGTGCAGGTAACAGTCTGATAAATCATCGGCCCCTAAATCTGGGGAGGGAGAGGTTCCAAGGACCAATGTTTAAGGAAGGCCATTTAGAGCTGTCATGTCCACCCCAAGGCTCACGTGCTCATTGTACTTAGGTACAGGATGTGGCTTGTGCTTGTGCCACAGGGGGGTCTGGAGCCTGGCAGACTGTGCAGAGCTTTTACCTCTGCTTTGAAGTTCTCAGAGAGAACAAAAGAAATGACAAGAAAACAGTGTGCCAAAACAATAAACCAGTAACAAGGCAGCTGTAATATGTAACAAAGTGAATATTAACTTCAAAGGTTGTGCTGAAAGAAGTGATAGAAGAGCATCATGCATATTAATGAACCTGCAGGAGCATTCAATAACTGTTCACTATCATCCTCCTGACAGCAGGCAAATGCATTATAAACACCCAACCATTGCTGGAGTGATGAAACCAGCCAGGTTATAGATTCACCCTCTCAACATATGAGGTGCCAGAAACGACAGCTTTATTGTAACAGAAGGGAGGAAAATATTAGTTTGTCTAAACTGTAGCAGCTGAGCTGAGAAAGGATCAAGAAAACAATGCCTCTATTACAGAGCCATGCATAACTCTTCAGGGAATGGCTTCAGTAGTAGGAGACAGAGGGTTGTTGCATATCAATTTGATGCGTGAAAAATAGAAACAAAACCAATTTACTCAGGCACAGTCCAAAACTAAGCCTCTGTTGTGTCAGGAGGATCTTGAAAATTAGTTTTGGCTTATGTTTAGGAAGAGAATGCGGTTTGAACTTCTGAGTAGCATTGAGCCTAAATTATTGTGGTAATTTCTCTCTCAAGAGGGATTTAAAAGACAGCCAAGAACAAAGTAGTTTCTTTGTGCAAAAGTTTTTGGCCACACTGCTTCAAAGAGCAGCACCCTGATCATTACTTGCCTTTCTCACTGCCCCATGAGAGATCTCTGAGGAGAACCATTCCTCCAGCTGACTCCAAAGGAGCCTCCAGAACAGCCTTTTCCTCAGGGACTGAAAGGGAGGTGTGCTGGCTGGCAGTCCTGCAGAACCACATGGGCTAGTGCTGGCCACGGAGGACACTTTCGTTGAGGCACTGCGTTGCCAGGCATGGGCTGTGCCCAGTTACTGAAGTTAAAACTCTTCCTCTGCTCTGTAGAGTCCCTCCTTCATTTCACCTGAGAGTGCTGAGTTCATTGCAGGATCAGTAGAAGGGAGCATCACGAAGCAATGCCCAAGTGTTTGCACTCCCAGCACTCCTGTGGCCAGGGTAGGAAGCTGTGGCTCCTGGTCTCTTGTCCCAGAAGTGTGGGACAATTTCTCAAGGTGACTGCAGGCTGCCTGTGCAGACTCGGGTGTCCACTGCCAGCGTTAACTCAGAGCTCCTGGAGCTCTCTGGCTTTTTTGCTGGCTGGGAAGGGCTGTAATTGGTCAGCTGTTCACTTAATCCTTGATGTATGTCTGCATTGCAGAGACATCCAGGGCTGTTCTAGTACCCAGGCTGACCAGCATGGCTGGCTGCAGCAGCACAGTCTCATTTCACATGCTGTGTGACAGCTGGTACAGAGTCCCCTGGTCAGCAGTCCCTGTCCTTAGGGGTGGGAGGAGTTTTTCCTCTAGAAGACACTGTCCTTTCCCTGAAGCTATCCCCACCCTGTGGGCACAGGGAACAGCATTCTGTGGGTGAAAGTATCATGCCTGGGTACCAGCCATCCTGAGGGTGCTGTTTGTCCTGACAGGTATTCACCTTCAGCTGGAGAGAGGACATCCGTCCCGGCGATCCTCAGCATACCAAGAAGTTTTGTTTTGATGCCATTTCCCACAGCAGCCCTGTGACCCTCTATGACTGTCATGGAATGAAGGGGAACCAGCTTTGGAGATACCGAAAAGTGAGTCTGTGTGTGTGGGCGTATTCTCATCTAAGGTGTCAAATTGCCTGAGGCACTTACGTTTCCTGAAAGTGTCACCACTCGTGTTTTATTCCTTCTTTTCATGTAGCTGCAATAAGAGAATCTGCAGACAGCTGCTTGTTACTGTACCATTGATTAAAAAGAGGTGACTCCCCTGTTCCACTGGTTAGAATAAGGTGGTGACCCCAGGGCTCCTGAGCAGGACGCTCTCTGTGCAGTGTCCCCACAGCTGGCAGAGAGGTGATGTGCAAAGAGGTATTGTGAGAGTTGGTTTGTTCTGAGCACTGCAATGTCCTGCCAAAGGTAGATAAGGATTTATTCATCCTCCTACTAATCAATGCTGTTCTGAGCCACAGGTAAGTACATTCTTGTCTAAGTGCCCTGTCCTAGTCCTTCCAATCTGCTGGCACAGTGCCCCGGAGGGATGCAGCAGAATTCCAGCCTGGAGAGCCCATGGCTTCTGGGTGCCTTCAGAGCTTCCTGGTGCAGGTGTGAGGATTGGGCTGGATTCTGTCGAAAGGGGTGGGAATAGACCCAGACACCTGTCAATCAGTTAAGTGTGGAACAGATACACCCAAGTGACACAATAGCTTGCCTTGGTTTTTAAGGCCTCTTTCTGATGGTTTTAAAACAACTTTTCTTCTCCACTTAAGCAACCTCACACCAAATTTCTCTCCTCCAGGACAAGACCCTCTACCACCCAGTCAGCAGCAGCTGTATGGACTGCAGTGAGAGTGATCGAAAGATCTTTATGAATAGCTGCAATCCTTCATCTTCAACACAGCAGTGGATATTTGAACACACAAACTCAACCATCTTGGAAAAATTTAATAGAAATCTTGATCTTTAAAAGACTGAGAAAATATATATATATATATTTTACAATTATAGTTTTTACTGGGGAGGGTTACAAAAAAAATTTTTTTAATACTTTTTTTTAAACACTTAATGAAGGTAAAAGGGAGAATCTCAGGAGAAGGTTAAGTAGCAGGCCAATCTTTATTGTGAAGATGCTGCATCCTTCTCTTCTGGGGATGGTGGAATTTTAAAGACTTTGCCAGAGCTACTTCTGTGCTGAGACTGAACAGAAACTCTGTTTTTAGAGGAGTCTGAATGTGTTTCAAATGGCTTTTTTTTCTGCCTTTTTTGTTTTATTTCCCACTGGGGTCTGGTGTTAAATGATTTTGTTATCCAGGACCCTTCAGGACTTTTTGTAGCTGCTATACCATGCATAGAAGCATTCCCCCATAGGTGCTTTATCTTCCAAACTCCATATAAGTAAAATCTTGAAGACAAGATTTAAGCTTCCAATCAAAAAAAAAAAACAAACCATTATTGTAAAATGAAATGCGTATTTTTTTTGCCCTGAACCAAATATATTTCAAACAGGTTGAATATTATTACTTTCCAAATCATAGCTCTGATGAAGGAATGAGCTCTAGTGGAAGTGCAGCCAAGTGTTGGGAATATGGCTGTTGTTATTAGCCATGAGGAATCTGAGTTTCTGGTCCGTTCACTTTGCAGTCAGTTTGTCACTCACTGTTGAATCTTCAAGGTGAAAGATTAGCAGAGGGTTTTTAAATTATCACAGTTCTTACTGGTGAAGACTTTATGCTAAGAGCCTTTGGATATCAGTTTCCAAATTTGCCTCTTATAACCTTTTTAGCACAGACACCTCCAGGATTTCTCCTGTTAAATCTACTGCGTGAAGACAATTTCCATTCGTCCTTTAGAGGTTTGATGGCTAAGTTAATTTACAGTTGGTGTGAGCAGATTAATTCAGGATAATTAAGTCAGGGCTGAGATTAGCGATTGGTCTTTATCCATTTGTTCATCAGTCTGTAGTTTCTTGAGTCCTGTGGTCAGTAGTGTTCTAGCCTTGTGGAAATGTGCTGTTAATCTCTCCTCATTTCCCAGCACCCACAGCACTGTACAGTTTACTGTGACTGGAAATCTGTTTGCTTTAGCAGAGATGTGGGACTGATGGACCCATTTTACTGGTACCCTCTCCCTTGTGCAGTCAGTAAGCAGTGCAAGGTGTTACCCTTCTGGTTTGGCAGTCAGATCTGCCAGACAGTGAACCGGGATTGTCTCATCCCAGGAGCTGGAATGTACTAACACTAAAGAATGAATGGAGGACCGTTGGTTCAAGTCCATCTGAAGCAAGTATTTTTTTAAAATCTGGTTTAAAACGAAGTTATTGCGAAAACAGATTTACTAGTTCCCCTGACTTCGTCTTGTACTGAAGGCAGCAGTGGCATTTTCTGGTAAAAGCTGTGAATGATGATGCAGTGAACCTCGTGCACAGATGCTGTGTGCATTAGTAAACAGGATTCCTTTGCCAGGAATTGCCCAGCTCCTTGGTTTGTCTGACTGCCTGTGGAGGGGTGTTGCAAGAGTAGCATGCAGCCAGCTCTGGGGTGAAGGGGATAGGACCCCTCTGGGATGCTTGATGAGCATGGTTAGTAGACTGCCCCACCTCAGAGGGGCAGGGAAGCTCTGCTCTGGGATGTCTTTCATGTGAAGGCAAGGAGATGCTTCCCTGGTGTCCCAAAACAAGCAGGATGGCTCCCTCTGCAGATCTCCAGAAGCAAGAACCCCTTTTGTTGCCAGTTGTAGGGTCGTGTCTCATGTTTCAGATGTGTTCAAGGCCATGCAGAGCTGTACCTGGTAGCTGGGAGCAAACAAGAACACAGCTGTCTGCCCCTCAAACTCTCCAGTCTGATGTATTGAGTAGGAGGCTCAGAATTCACCTCTCTCGTCCACACAGCTGAGTCCATGTCTTACCTTTTCTGCCAGCTTAGCTGGTCCATGCAGTCATGGAGAACAGGAAACATGGACACTGCATTGCAGCTGGGACCAGGTTTCCAAAATATGTTGGTGTCTAATATTTTGGGAGTGAAGAAAGAAAAAAAAGCCCTAAACTTCCCTTGTGACAGTTCTGCAGCAGTATTGAATGGAATGAGACCAGCATCAAACAGAGTTGACATCTTATGTTCTCAGTTACTACAATAAGTCTGTCATTAGGATCCCTCCTCATTTCTGTGGGAGACAGAGTCACCTTCCAGTGCTTTGTGTGTGACTGCTGCTTTCCTTAAGTTATTAATGCTCTCATTAGCCGAGTAGTGCTGACTGTGGAGCCACTAGATGGCCTGACTAGATGTCTTTATGAATGTTTTAATGCCTGTGGAACAAGAAGCTGTTTGTTCATGAACAATGCTAGATTTTTATAACTGGGACACAATCAGCATATTCTATAAATGGACTGTAGGTTGTTCTGCTTGCAGGTTGCAGCTTTGTGTGTCTTAGTTTTCTAATGAGAGGATTAGCTTCTGTTTCTAAAATGCATGGCTTGCTTCGTACTTGGGCTCACCTTGTGAAGGGAGCCCTTGCTTGGCTGGCTGGATTCTTGCTTCAGAGAGAGCTGCAGTAATGAACAGGTCTTTTACCCCTTGGTGATCTTAATTTGGAGAGAAAGGTCAGCTCTTACCAGCTTGCACCAAAAGATTAGGCAATAGTTGAGGCAATTCCTGTTTGACAACCCACCACCAGTACACAGAAACTGGAGCTTTAGTGTAAGTGGTTGTAGCGGGTCCATCTCAGTGTGGTTGATCTGTTTTCTGAAAGTTTGGCATCTGAGTGTGGTTAAGAGCCTCACAAATTGTGCCCACTTCCAAGTAGCTCACTGGGCTTTGAGCTATTAATTATTTGCATCAGTTATACTTTTCAGTATAGAGGCTTTGTTGACTAAGGCAAAGACTTAATATAGCAAACCATCCACTGATTGAGAAATATAAGCTGTATTTCATCATCTGCATCTTTAACTGAGCCTTTGCTGGGCAATCTGGTTAATTATTCCAATTACTTTTGGTTATTTGTAAGCAAAATTGCTAAAGCATAAATACATAATCAAATCTTCACATCTGCATGCAAGTCAAGACTGCAGATTAAATACCGGTGATTATCTAATGCCAAATACATGTTTTCATATTTTTCCCCCAGAAGTATTGAAACACCCCTCTCTTCATGGCTGCGTAAGTTTTGCTGCTTTTAAGTATCAGAATCCCAGACAGCAGGGTGTGTTTTATGTTGCCTGACAATACTTTGATTTGCTCTTGAAGCTGTTGTTGATCTATACTGGTGCTAATCTCTAAGGCCTACAGACAGCAAATAGGTTTGGGGCTCTCGTGTGCAAGGTGTCTTTTCTCATACCTAGGAAATTAACTTCCTTTTTCAAACCACAACAGAACGTATGAGCCTTCCTGAAAGGGGAATACAGCATCATTAAAATAAAGATGTGCCTTTTTAAATGTAAATGTACAGCAAATGCTTAAACTTGAACCATTTCCTAGTGCCTTGCTGGGCAAGAGAGGAGAGGGGAAGGGGTTGGGGTTGGGGGATAAGGATATAAGAGAAAGCTTGGCTCCTGCAATGTTTGTGTGTGGGTTTTTTTTTAAATGTCTGATTTAAAAATATGTGTGAACGACAGTAATTCAGAAGCTCTTGGGTTCCACCTCTGTTAAATCGATATCGTTAATGACTCTGCGGAGGTTTGTCACTCCTAATAGGATGACTTGGAAAGGTTGGCAGCTTCCTCCTGGTGCACTGTAACAGCTGAAGCTGTGCTGGAGGATGTCTTGGTTAGCTGCTGGATGTTTCACCTCATGGGAAGGCTCATGATTTCACTGGCATGCGGGATCCTGCATTTTATTTTCTAAGTATGCAAATCACAATTAGTCCCAAAAGCATATAAACTCTAGCAGAAGTGTCTTTCAGAAGAAGTTGATGCCTTCCATCACTGGGACTTTTCAAGAGTGTGTTAATATCTCTAATACAGAAGTAGCAAGAAAGCAATTTCTCAGCCTAACTTTCCTCATGGTTGGTTTTACAGCAGGCTGTGCACAAGGCTTTGCTTTCCTTTACTGGAGTGTTCCACTCAGCAAACTTTCCTTTTCCCTGCTGCACTGAGATCAGTGACCTGAGAGTCAAACAGGCACCACCAGCATTTCAGGAGCACAGCGCTCTGGGGCTGCTGCAGGGCTGTGACAGCAGCTCTGCTGCCTCGCGTCACCCACGGGAGAGATCTCCTAATAGTCATATTGGGCAGTCATGGAACTGCCAGGTGAAAAGGGAGAAGATTTTTATTTTAAATTGTCTTTCAAGATACAGACAGGGAGTTGAATTGATTGGAGAGAACAGCCAGCCTCTGGCAGTCAGCCTGTCACACTTGCAGTCGAAAGAGCCCTGGTAAAGCCATGTGTGAAACAGCCCAAGTGATGCATGAGTACCTTGCATCCCACATCCACTCCCAGCAGCTGGGGCTCATGGATACACTGGGTGGTTTCACGGGATACGCAGCAAAGGGCAGCTGGCTTGTGAGTCAGGAGCTCTGGGTCCTGCTCCCAGGCTACCATGGCCTGTTACTTGACCTTAAGCAAGGAAAGTCTGTGTGCTGCAATTTCCCAGCTTGTGTAGGATTTACCTTTAAGTGCTTTATTTTCTGACCTGGTGAGTGTTGAGTCCAGATTTTAAAACAAGCTGCAAATCCTCACCTGGTTCGAGTGGCGAGAGATGCAGTGGGTGGAGAACGGGAAATGAGATCTGAAATTGCCATCAGCATTCAACACAGACTTGTCAATTCATTTCATATTCCTCATTAACCAGTCAGATTGATTTATTCACATTATAAATTTGAAGTGTAACCAAAATAAGCTCACCTCCTGCTCTGATTGCTACTTTGTAGTGCCATGCTTTACCTTGGAGAATCTGTATGGAACTAGGCAATGATAGGTCATGGAAACCCTAATAAAAAGCCTGTGTCCGTTTTTGACTCTGCCTCTGCTAGCTGAGTATACTGCTTAATTGAGTGCATTTGAGCTTTCTTGATGCTTCTGTATGACCCAAAAGGCTTCAGTGGTTCCAGCAGTTGTGGTGATTTGGGAGCTTTATATAAAGCCACTGGATCTATGTGGTCTTAAATATACTAGTTCAACTCGAGGAAAAAAGTCTTAATCCCAGGTAGTGAGCAAACAAATGTGAACTTCAACCACAAAACAAGATAAAAACTGATCGAGCTAACAGCGTGAAACCTTAGCCCTTATGATAACAGCAACAAATAGCTTTAGCCTCTAGGGTGGAGAAGGGAATTGGTTTCAAAATGCATTCTCTAGGATCTCGGTGATTAGGTCTAAGTTTGTCTGTACCTTGTACTGCATGCATTTTCTCTGTAAAACTGGATGGTGCCTCTTGAATCAGTGTGTATTTATTTTGTGCGTATTAGGACCAACAGCCTAATATCTGGGGGTGGTAAAGGACTTGTAGCACTTTAATGTAGTAGCTTTCATAAATTGGGAATCATTGATAGAATGCCTAGTGTTTTTAAAGTTGAATGGACTTCCTTTTATAATATATTTAAAATAAATTTTTAATGTGTTTTCTGAAAACTGTGTACGCAGACATGACTGTCCCTACCTGTTTTGCTCCCGTGATTGATTTCTCTTCTACTTATGAGAATAAGCTCAGCTGCCCTGGTGTAGTGTTTCCCCAGCACAGGTTTCCTGTCACTCCATGCCCAGTGGTGCAATCCTGAAAGAACCACAGCTGTAGTGGACGATTTGTGCCCAGGTAGGACATCCCTGGGGGACAGCAGCCATGGACTGTCCTTGGTAGGCCACACTGGGAAGCACAGAGGAACAGAGAAAACCCAGCTGTGACTCTTCTTTCTCTACTTGCCTTGGAAGCAGCTGCTGGGAGATGCATCCCACACCTTGGTTTGCAGGGGAGGGCTTCAACAGCTCATGGCCTTGTTTGTGTTCTGATCTCCATGTGGGGAGAGCAGGCTCAGCCCAAGACAACAGAAGTGTATCAGCATTGCTCATGTTCCCACTAGGACCCTCAGTGCTTCCTGCTGTCACCACTTCATTTCTTCAGTGGCCTTCTCAATACTCCTTTTTACTTAGCTCCATTGGGTGAAAAGCAGTGGGGAAAAAAAATGGATGGGAGACAAACAATGAAATGTGTGAAAACCTGTGTGTGGGAAAACAAGCCTTTCTGGGGGACAAGCAAGGCATGATCCCCAGGGAAGACTGTGCTGTGATTCCTGGCCACAGGAACATTGCCCAGGGTAAGTATGTGCCAAAAGTTGTGACAGTTTAAGCATTTTAGCAGGTTCAATGTGTGCCACCCTAGAAAAGTGCTGATGAGAGTGGGAGTCTGGGGGAAGGTGCCAGAGCTGTGTTTTCATTGGCCCCCCCAAAGGTACTGAGAAAAGAAATGGTCTGATTTCTGATTATGAAAAGTGTAAAAAAACCTTCTTCCCAGGACATCTCCAGCAGCACAGACCATTGGGAGAGAAGTATTTCTGGCCCAAGCCCCCCGAATGGCTCCATTAAAACAGTAAGTTCCAGATGACAGCTACACCACAGACTTACCTTTAGAGGGTAGTTGTTGTGGGTGAGATTTACAGGCCTGCACAGGTTCCCCTAATTTGATTAGAGGCTGACTGGGATGGCCAGGCTATTACTGCTTCAGAGGCACTAAAGCTGGCTGCTACTGATGGGTTTATGAAACATTGTTTCTCACTTCATTGCAGCTCCCACAAAGAATTATTGGATCACGTTAGTGATAGATACCTAATAAAGAATGTCTCTATGAGGCAGTTTATTTTGCAGCAAGCTCGTTCCCGGCTAGCAGACTGTGAAATCTGGAGGTTCCCATGAGGATAAATATGCTGAAATAAACTGCAATTATAAAAACACCTCCATGCACTTTTTTTTTATTTAGAAAGACTGAAAAAAAGGTGTCATCATGTTAGCCTGAGCAGGAGGTAATTAACATTGAATTAGCAAATAGACAGTGACAAAAGCTGGGTTTTTCCTTCTAGTGAGCTTTGCAGAAGGACTTAAAACGTTTTTATCTGCAGGGATGAGAGGTCGCAGCCCAAGATGAAATACAATCTGATGGTCAGTACCAACCTGTTCTGGCACTTATGGTGCCTGTTTCTTCCCAAAATATAGCCAGGGAGCACCTGCACAATCACCTCCTCAAGGTGACAGGAAGAAGTTCTGCTTGTTAGGATCATGTTCCCTTTTATCTCCTTGCTTGCTGTTATTATCATTTGTCCCTACAGTCTGTGGTTTTGGCTTCCTGAGTGTCAAGATAATCCTTCTGCAAGATTTCCTCAGCCAGCCATTTGATTTTTATTGGTAACGTTAAGATAAAGCCAGAAAGCTTCCTATCAGCAGCTTTGAGATCTCTGTCAGCCTCTTGGTGTTTTCCCTTTCTCCAAAACAAGGGAATATCTGTATGGCTTTGCCAGGAGGGTATTACTTCAGGCAGGCAGATCCCAATCAGTTTGGCCTGGGGCTTTTATAACTCGTAGTGTTTTGCTTTTTTTAAATCTCTTTGCGCTTTGCTCACTGCTTGTTTGGTCTGTGGGTAAAGTCGTTTGTTTCCACCAGCTTCCCGTGAGAACGGCCGGCTCCAGGGAGCATGTCCCCAGGAGGGTGCACTGTGGTTCTCCGCCGGTCACATGCACAAACAGAAATTACTAATTGCCTGAGGGCACCCGCAGTAAAAGCCAAGGCAAGAGGCAGAACTGTTGAGGAGTGTTAAGTCTCTGCCCTGCATATTTATTCTGAGGCTTGTTTGGTATTGTAAGGAATGCTTGGAAAATACAGATTTTTGCTTTTCTCAGTCGTCTTGTGCAGACCAGGCAGAATTGGTTGTCAGTGTTACTGTGGAGCAGCCTGAGCTGATGACCAAGGGCTTTAAGGAGTCTCTTTCTTGCGAAGGTATTTCGTGTGATTCAGCACAGTTCACCCATTGCTCACGCACATTGTTCCATGTGCAGGATTTCAGGCTTTGAAGTCATTTTAGTCTATAGAACCTTTCTTCTCTGTGCAGAAAGTCTTTTCTTCAGGAAGATGAAATCCTTTTCCTTTTAGAGCTGCTCAGGGACCTCTCACAACAGCATTTGCTATCTGGTAGTACAGAAGTCACAGCATTTCCAGAAGTTACATCTTTTCTTCACAGATCAGTAGGAATTTCATTCTTACCCCACCCCCTACTTTGCCTCCTCCTTTTTTCTCCCCTTTTTTTATTTTTTGGGGAGGTTTGGGGGTGGGGGTTGGGGTTTTTTTTGTTGTTTTGGGGGGTTCCTTTGGAGTTTTATCTTTTCCCTGAGATGAAAGAAATGCGAAGCTTAAACTCTCATTGCTTTGAGAAACAGTTCTCCAGGTCCCATCTTTTCACTATCCGTGCCTTGTGATTAGAGGGGGAGGAAAAAAATAATCAAAAGGAAATCTTGTTATTTCTTATACCATAAAAACAATTACATTTCAGCCAGAACTCCTGCCTAGGTGACGACCCAAGAACAGGCATTTGTGGCTGTGCCGACCCGAGTTTTGTACGAGGGCCGGGTGGGAGCCGCAGCTTCAGGTCTGTTACGGGTTCAGGTCTGTCACAGGAGCGGTGCCGGTGCGGCTGCGGGCGGCTGGAGGAACCCGCGGTCCCGCGGCTGCATGCGGGTGTCCCGTGCGCGTCTCGGGAGCAGAGGTAGCCCGAAGGCCGGCGGGGCAGGGACGCGTCCCGCTTCCTCCGGGAGATACCAGCCCAGCCCCAGCAGAGCAGCGCAGGGAGAGGCCGGGTGCCCTCAGGGTCCGGGCGGACGGGGGGGCCGAGCCGCCGCTCCCTCCGCGCGCCCCTCACGGCGACCTTCCGGCTGCGGGGGCCGGGCGGCGGCGGCGGACGGGCAGCTCCTCCGGCCAATCGGCGCTCGGAGCGGCGCGGGGCGCCCCGCCCCTTCAGCCGCGCGGCCCAATCAGAGCCGCGTCTTCGGGCCGGGGGGCGGGACTTCCGCGGCCGGGGAGGCGGTTTTGTGTGTGCGAGCGCTGCGCGGTCCCGGCTCCCCGCGGGCGGCGGCGCTTGGGGGGCCCGGCCCGGCCCGACCCCGCAGGCAGCGCTGAGCGGCGGCGGCGGAGGGGGGTCCCCTCTCCTGCCGTAGTGGGGGGCCCCCGCGGGGGCGGCGGGGTCCCCCCGAGGGCGCGGTAGTGACGGCGGCTCGTCCCCCGGTTGGTCCCCCGGTTGTCGGCTCCCCGCGCGGGGTGAGGGGCGGGCAGGTGGGCGATGAATGGGTTCAGCACCGAGGAGGACAGCCGGGATGGGCCGCCCGCCGCCCCCTTTTACGGCCAGAGCTGCTGCCTCATCGACGACGGGGACCGCTGCGTGCGCCCCGCCGGCAACGCGTCCTTCAGCAAGAGGATCCAGAAGAGCATCTCGCAGAAGAAGCTGAAGCTGGACATCGACAAAAGTGTGAGTGCGGCCTCGGCCTGGGCTGCCGGGCGCTGCCGAGCCCTCCGGAGGGGCGGCCGGGCCGGCCCCAGCCGCCACCGCACTGCGGTGCCTCCGGGGAGACGCGGATCCGCCCGGCGAGTTGAGCTCCCGGGCGGCCGGGGGGGTTGGCGTTGGCCGTGCGGGCTGCGGGGCTGTGTGCGGCACACACGGTGCCTCCGGACCGCCTTTCCCCATCCCCAGCGTTACAGCTCTCGGCAAGGGAAGGACGTGCCTGGGTGGACGCGGCTGTTCCCCGGGTGCGTAGCCGGCTTTTCCCTATGGCACTGACCGTGTTGCTGGGGCATAATGAAGCTAAAGCACTAAACCCCGTGTTTGGGAGGCAGGTGGTGTGCAGGGAAGCAAAGGAGCGAGCTGTCAGTGCTTCCGAGGCAGGAGTGCTGTTCCCATTGCGGTTTCGGGTTGGAAAGGCTGGTGCTGTCAGGTGAAAACAGCGCTGTGGTTGCTGCTTCAGTCAGGCGGCTCTGACGTTACTTCTTTAATTGGTAGGAATTGGTGTTGTAGTGAAGCAGGTTAAAAGCCGAGCTGGTAGTGAGATGTGCTGCATCTTCAGCGGGGCTTATTCGCACACAGAACAGCCCGGTTTGCTGCTTAATGACACTAAGTGACAGCTGTCAGCTCGAGATAGAGACGGGTTATTTGCCCAGCAGAGAAATAGGCAGAGCAGAGTAGACCGTCAAGATCACAGAAGGAATTTCTCAGAAGTGATTCAGTTAACGGAATTCAGCTCTGCACGCTTTTCTTACCTGATCTTTAAAGATCAGAATCACTAAAAGCAAAAAAAAAAAAAAAAAAAAAAAGGTGAAGTTTTGAGTCAGTCTGTTTGGCAGCTCCCCCAGTTGGTTGGGTCCCTTTTGCACAGCCGAAATGCATCGTGTCACGGGAAGAGAGTGACTCAATTTGAAACATATTCTTAAAAAATAGAGTATTTCTCCCGGTTGTAGTCCTCAGCAGATTTGTCTAGTGGCGTAGTAATTTCTTGCATTTTCGAAATGAGTCTTTGTTGACAGATGCCAGGCTTTAGAAGCAAAAAGGGGAGATCAGACTAATGAAGTCAGAACAAAGGGAAAGTGTAAAGCCGGCTGCGTGGAGTGATTTTGGATGTAGGGTGCCTGTGTTCTCTGAAGATATTTTTGCCTTACAGATACCAAATAATTTTGATCTTTTGAGGTCCTTTGTTTTGCTAATTCTAGTGAGATAATATTTGTTAAAAGGGAGGTTCCGTGGCTGAACAAGCAAATAGGAAAGAGGCTATTCTGCGTTTGGTTTATTTGTTTTAATTGAGGTGAGCAGCCCAACTTTTATTTGGTCAACGTTTTGAAACACTTGCATTAGTAATCCTCCGTGCTATTCAAGCCAGAAAATTCACAATAGTGGAATAGAATAATTCTTTTTTTGGTAGTTACCTGCTAGTAAGTCCTGAAATAAATGCATTTCCTCCAGACAAGCACCCATTTTTTTCCTGACATATGATTGCAGCCATAAAAAAGAAATATATTATCTGCAGAGGTTCAAGTTCAGCTGGAGCTTGAGTTCTTTGTTTTCTTTGCCTTTAGTCTTTGTAAGATATTTCTAAATAAAGAGAGTGATATCAGACCTGGGGTTTAAGATTAGAAATTCCTCGATGTCAGTCAGTCACACCAGTCTTGAGGGATGCACTTGACACTGGTGTCTAAGTGGTTGCTGTTTCACAGTATCTTTTTTTGATTGCTTTTTTCACCACTTCTGGTTCTTAGGTGAGACATCTGTATATTTGTGATTTTCACAAGAACTTCATTCAAAGTGTTCGGAACAAAAGGAAGAGGAAGACGAGCGATGATGGAGGTGACTCTCCCGAGCACGACACGGATGTTCCGGAGGTTTGTGGGCTGCTTTGCCAGTTCTTAGCATGTTGAAGTTTTACTTGGATGCTCTCATATATCAGAAAATATTTATATCTTAAATTGCAAGGCCACCGAAGCTGCTGTGGAGTTACTTTCACTTTCCAGGAAGAGTTTTTTTAACGTGTGGTGTCCTGATTCTCTTCCTCATTCCTGTATGAGTTGTTTGCCCCTGTAAAGTTTTCTATAAAAAGAGGTGTGATAAGGTAACTGCACAGCTTTGTGTATGTACAGTTAAAACTGTATTTGATACTAATTTTTTTAAGGACAAAAATAAGTTATTTTTGGTGGTGTCTGATGCCCCATCATAATTCTTTGTTACCTAACATGCATCATTTTGCAAATACACTACAGAATTCAATAGGTCACTCTCTTTGATTGGGTGTTTGATATCCAGGGATATTGAGCTGCTCCAGATATTTGCATATATGGTATTTTTTTAGCACTATTTAAAACTACCTTTAAATAGTTTGTAACACATTTTTATTTTCAGGAGATAGGCCTGGGAGAAGTTTTCTGTGATAGAGAACTCTAGAATAATCCTTTCTCTGTGCCGTTGCGGGCTGCACTTGCTTCAGTGATGTTTCTGGTAGTGTTGACATGGCAAAAGTTGTGCAGAGGTGGTGTTGGGAGAAGCAGAGCATGGCCACGTCAGCAGAGCCCTCTGCTGGAAATGCCAACCCTATTGGCAAAAAGCCTTTAATTTCTGAAAGGAAAAAAAAAAAAGCCACCAAGAGTCATTTGCCAGCAAAGCTGTGCCTTGGTGCAAAGCTTGTGCGCACACCTCCTGTGTGGAGGTGTTGAAAGAGTAGCAAGTTTTTGGTATTGAGTTTTTTTTAAGATAACCTGACCTTTTGTTATCACTGTTCATGTTTCCGTTCTACAAGGTTCTTCCTCAAAACTTTCCTGTTCAAGCTTTGCAGTAGTTGCCAGGGTGATTGCTGAAGACCCAGTTGGCATCTAAAAATGTTGGTGCTGCAGAGCACACAGAATATTTGGTGGCTGAAATCTGAGGGATGCACGTCACCCAGCTGAACAGGGAACTCTGCACTGTGTCAGTTTTAATGTCACTTCCCTCTCTCTTTTCAGCAGAGATTCCTTTTGTCTTTGAAACTTGGCATTTCCCACGTGATCTTCATCTTCCCTGCTGTAACCTTGCCACCACCCCCTTTGCTTTTAAACTGTGCACTTCCTATTTAAGTATTTGAATTTCATTTCATCTCTCTACTCTGTTTTATGTCACAAGCCATTTGTTCAGTGCCTGCTAAATTGTTATTTCATGTGTGAGCTTTTTAAACCTTGTGGGAACAAAAGGTTCCCCTTTGCTTGGCGGTTGCAGAGGTGTAATTGAGAGCAGAAATTGGCCAGCAATTCTGTTGACAGCATGTGAACCAGAACAAAATTTTCTATTTCCCTGAGGCTATTTTGGTCCTTTAGCATTAACAAATACAAAATATACTTAGGTTTGTCAGTAAGACAAGCCGGTGTGGTTCTGAATGCAAGCAAGGAGAAGTCCTGTTGAGGAAGAAGTAGTTATTTTTAGATAAAATAACTACTCATAGAAGCTAAAGGTAGTACTCATGCCCTCTTCTCTTCCTCACTTCCAGGTTGACTTGTTCCAGCTCCAGGTGAACACCCTGCGACGTTACAAGAGACATTATAAGTTGCAGACTAGGCCTGGACTCAACAAGGCTCAGCTTGCAGAAGTAAGTGACGACAGCGGTGGGTGTTACCTCTGTTACGAGAAAACTTCTTATCTCCCCTGTTCAAGTGCACGTTTTGTGGACACTCACACCTGTGTGACTCACTGGTACAGACCAAGTACTCTCTGAAAGGTTTCAGGGAATGATGGCAGCAGAAAGCTTCCTGCTTGCTTTCACCTGGGACAGGCTTGGAAGGCATGGACACTGGCTCTTGAAAGCCTGTTTTAGTAACTTGTTTGTCTCTCCTTCCTTTCCTACCCTTTTCGTAGTCAAAATCGGTGCCCTTTAGGGAGCAGAAACAGGACCCAGTTTTCTGTGGCCTGGAGGTTATCTGGGGGTGGCTGCTCAGCTGAAACTCAGACTTAACCCACAAATAGTGTCTTTAAGTGCTCCTGTTAGTTCTTCTTTCTAACACGCACTTGAACTCATTGGAATTGCTTATTATTAAAGGCGGCATCACTGTCCATCGATTCAGATTCTTTATTTCCCTCCCTTGTCCTGATGATTCTGTATTTTAAAAGGATTTTTTCGTAAGGGCCTCTGCTGCTTTCTGACCATATGGGCTCCTTGTTCAGAAAGAGCTCTCCGTATCTCTCTGTTATTTGGGCGAGTTGTGCTTGCTATGCTTCTGCTCTGCTCTCTTTCCTGACTTGATCTGAAAAGCATACTGTGGGAAAAATCTTCTCTAAACTTGAAAAAACTGTAGTAGTTACTGATTAGTAGTGAGGTTGATTTTTTTTAAGTTGTGGCTTTTACAACTGTCTGCCTAAAACTGCCTGGTTTGCTTTTACTTTTGCTTTAAAGAACAAAAACCTGACAGACCAAAAAAGTCAGCAAGACACTGTCTGTCTTTCTTTCAAAGTCAACCAAGGAATGAATGTACAGAATATAGAGAATGTGCAGTGTAGGGCATGTAGGAGTAAGTTAAACAAAGCAGGATGGGGTTGTTCCTCATTAGCAGTCGTGATTTGTCATATTCTCACTAATCAGTTCGTAGTCTGTCAGCTGCCTCCTGCCATGAAGGACTGCCTGCTTAAGGAATTTACCATGAAGGTACCCAAGAGGAAAGAAAAGATCAATTACTGTGCAGGTGGAAAATAAAGGGAGCCTAATTTAAAGTTGTCACACACTTCCCAGATTTCCTGTGAAGCCTTAGCAGCTTTGACTCTATGCTGGATCCTCATCCAGCTCCCATGCTTGGATCACTGCTGGCTGAGGCTCTTACACTCCTCATACTATCCCACTATAAGGAAAACTCAAGCATCCATAAATCTCCTTGGAGTTACTTATTGCTCAACCTGCATCAAAATCCCATTCTGGATCTGTGTTGGGTATCAAAAAAGAGCTTCTTCCATGTGAGAAGCAGATCTTGTCCAGCTCCAACATGTTTTCTGTATTCACTTTCTGAGGAAAAAGTAGCTAACGTTTCAGGCCTTATGTTATTGTCAGAGAGGGATAGCCCTATCCAAACCCTAACCCTCCCATTTCAAATTACCTGACGTTCCTCTCAGTGAAAACTTAAGAGTCTAAAGGAAATCATTCTGGATAAAACTTGGCTACACCTGGTTCACACAGCAAAGTGCTGCAGTGTTTCTGACACTGTCCTTTAAAACACAGAGGTGCAGGGAAAACTTGCTTGCCAAATAATCTCAGCACAAAATGTCGCTGAGGAGAAGCTGTGCTGCTTTGGCAGGAGGACACTCTGGCTTCCAAATTCCTCTTGTAGGTTGGCTGCAAATCCTGCTGACATAGCAAGGCTCTGCTATGTTCATACACACATTCCAGCTGTAAAGAGAGAGGGAGGTAAATGAGGACTGACAGTTGGAATTGGTGCATGTTTCACTCAAAGGATAATGCACTCAGTGGCCATAAAATTGCTTTTGGAAAGTGAAGAGAAACCCTGTTCTGATCATTTATAGTTTTTAATTCCAGCATTTCTGTCTCTTTACTTTTTGTTCTTCTAGACTGTCAGTCGTCATTTCAGGAATATTCCAGTGAATGAGAAGGAGACACTTGCATATTTCATCTACATGGTGAAGAACAACAAGAGCAGGCTGGACCAGAAATCAGAAGGCAGCAAGCAACTAGATTGAAGATTAACAAGGCTTGGAATAAGAGGGATCTTGAAAGAACATGTGGTATTGTGCATTTTAGGTATATAAAAACTGTTAAAGTATATTGTAAATTTTTTTTTTAAATGCAGTGTCTGGATGACATAAAAAAATATAGACATTCTTATGAGGAGTATTTGAAAACATGTGCCCAGCATGTTTCCGAAGACTTCTTCCCCTCATTTCAAAGTCATATTGGAATAAAGAAATGAGGATAATGGGGAAACCAAATAAACCTGTAGAACTGTGGAGTTTGTCAACTTGGTGTTTTAAACCATTTCTGGAAATCTACATCTCAGTGCAATTCAGATCCCAGATGGAATTTTTTTCACTGAGTTCAGGCTGCATCACAAACCACCATGCAGTTTGTCTTGGTACAGGACCGGAAGAGCAGCAGAGATAAAATTCATTATCGAGGTGCATGGGTCAGAAGTTTGTCTGAAGCTTGCTGCTCACCTACACATGCTCTGTCTTGCCTTGAGTCAGTGCTTCAAGTCCCAAACTTCTACAAATGCTCCAGCTCACCAGATCTACTCCAGTGAACGCTACTTGACCAATATGAAATTGATGTATTTTTTTTGCCATTTTTACCTCCTGACCCCATCCAACACAGATGCCAACCAACTCTCTGCAGTCTCTTTTTCTAATCTCTTTTATTTAAGAACTCACTAATTAAATTTTATGTAAGCATTTAAAAACTTCTGCATTTCTCTGAATGTGGTATTAAGGCCAACACAACCTATTTGCTGGGTCTGATCATGTTGGTAGAAGTGCTTATTTAATAGATTTATGTATATTTCAGTGATGGCAGGTGAAACAATGGCTTGAGACATCAGTCTCTTAATTTCTGTGTCAGGTCAGTATCGGTCACAAGTGATGTGAATTTTACGCTGAAGCTTTAGCAGATGTCATGAAACTGCTGTGTGCATTCAGGGGCTCTGTTTAGTATAAAGCAGATTTATGGGTGAGACACCATAACCAGGGCAGTGATCTGACTGGAGCATTTCATGATACATTTCATCTCCCTTTGCAATGGGCAAGAAGCATCAAAGCATTTGCCTTTCATGAACATTACATGTACTTTCATGAGAGCTGTGTGAGTGAGGGTGGCACACTGGTTGCTCCCTACTTGGGCACTGTAGGAGGAGATCACCCTGATTTTATTTAAAGCCAAGGTGTCCTTACAGATAATACAGTGGGTTTTTTGGCAAAAGGAGCTTATAAAAGTGTCGGTTGTGACTGACTGTTCTCCAGTGACCTCAAATTCTCTTCAGGGGATCTCATGATGTAAAGCACTGCTCTGTTTCTTCGCTGTCCTGACCAGTGTCTCCATTCTGCTACAAGATGCCAAGACTCCACATAGAGAGGATATTCTCAACAAGCCTTAAGCAACGAAATGAACAGTAGAAAACTTTGGCTAGCATTTTGTAAATGGCAGGTTTTATTATTTCAAAACTGGATGAAGCTTTGTTGAAGAGCTAAACACACTGGTCATGGTCCCAGCTTAGTACTGCATCGTGTTTTGTAAGGCATGAAGGGTTCACTTAGTGAAGCTCTTGTTGAAGCTCTCCCAGGGTCTCTTTAAAATTCAAGTCACAATTTAAAGCAAGTTGTTCACATCACTCTGAATTGTTTGCTAATACTCCAAAAACATGTTCAACAAACTTCAACATGTCTTAAGTCCTGTGTCATAGGCAGAAATACTCCATTATGGTACACGTCCCATTTGTGACGTCTGGGGAGTGTGATTGTTTCAGCATTCCTTGTTCTGTTCCTTGTTTGATGGATTTTCAGAACATCAGACCAGAGAGAGGTTCAAGGAATGAGGAGAGGATGTCTTGTGTCGGTATTTCACGAATGTTTAAAAATTTCCTAATTGTGCTGGTCCTTTCCTTATTGAAAGGGTGGAGTAACTCCCACATCAGTCAACATGATCTGGCTTCTCTCATTCAGGACAGATGGTTAGAAGGGTATGTTCTCTGACTGCATGTTAATCTCCAAAGTGCTCATGTAGTCAGAGGATGTTACCAAGGGAAAATGAGTTTCTGAGTTGAGAAGGTTATGCCTCATAGTGATTCTTCCCCTGTACTGGGCAGTGGTGAGGCCATACCTCGAGTGCTGTGTTCAGTTCTGGTCCCCTCAATTCAGGAAGGACCAGCAGCTCCAGAGAAGGGAAACAAAGCTGGTGAAGGATCTGGAGCACAGGTCCTGGGAGGAATGGCTGAGGGAGCTGGGGTTGTTCAGGCTAGAGAAGAGGAGGTTCAGGGGCACCTTCTCACTCTCTGTAGCTCCCTTGAGAGGAGGGTGGAGCCAGGTAGGGGTTGGCCTCTTCTCCCAGGCAACCAGCAACAGGACAAGGGGAAATGGCCTCAAGCTGCACCAGGAAGGTTTAGGTTGGACATTTGGAGGAATTTCTTCACAGAAGGGGTGATTGAAGATGGGAATGGGCTTCCCAGGGAGGTGGTGGAGTCACTGTCCCTGGAGGTGTTCAAGAAAAGACTGGATGTGGCACTTGGTGCCATGGTCTAATTGACACGGTGGTGTTTGGTCATAGGTTGGACTCGATGATCTCAGAGGTCTTTTCCAACCTAATTGATTCTGTGATTCTGTGATTCTAGACCAAAACTGTAAAAACGTAGTTTGTTTGGGATTTACTTTCTTTGTGGTTGTATTTTATTTTGCTTTATTTTTAAGAGTAAATAAATCTGTTGGGGTGTTTTAGTAGCCAGCAGCAAACTTATTCTTTTCAAGGAAATACGGTGGCAGGTTCCATCTGTTCAGGTGTATTCACTGGAATGCTTTTGTGCCGAGGTGGTATCCAGGAAACTTTTCTTTTTTTCCTGAAATAGTCAATTGATGTTAAATGTGATCCTTGTTGGTTTCACTTCTAAAGCAATTACACTTTTTTGAAAAAAATTCTTAGTGAAATGTGATGATGAAGAGATGTTTACCAGCCATTAGCAGTTGTTTATAAGGTGGAAAGCTTGGAGGCAAGACACCAAAGAAACGGAAGAATCTTTGGCTGTCAGACCCCATGGCCTTATAAACCCCTTGCAAATGCCTTATTACCTTGTTCTCAACTTAGCTAAAGCAAAACACCTTGAGCAACAGAAAGCTGATGGTCTTGTTGGGAGGGTCAGCCACTTGCTGGCTCCCATGCTATGAACTGAAACCACACGTCAATTCAGTAGCAATATCCATGTTCAGGGTGCCTGTGATTCTTGAAAAGCATTTAGTGTCTAATAACCAGAAAACGCAACAATGCAATTGTCGTTGTGTACGATACCGTGCTGTGTGTTCGATTCCTTATGCTGCATGCCAAGTGAAAAAACAAAAGGAAGACTTTCCAACTTTTTATTTTAAACGTCAAAGTAAATGTGTTTGAACCTCACACTTGTGAAGCCATGAGGTGGGACATTTTCTCAGCACTTTTAGATGGGACTTGTTGGAAAGGTGTAAGACCCAAATTGCTTTGGCTGGTATGATAAGAGATTTTTTTTTTTGCATTTTGCTTTTCACAGATGGGCCTTAAATTCTGTCTAGCTTTGAACCATGGAGCACAAGCCTTGGGGGCATGGAGGATGACCAGATGTCATATTCTATTTATAATAGTGGAAGCTTATTTCTTACAAGCCTGCATAGGTGACATTCACCCTGGGGCAGAGGAATTGTCTCTGAACGTCTCCGGCCATTATATAGCCTAATGCAATTCCATAGCCTAGCTCAATTCTCATTGCAGACTTCCATTAACTTAATTAGAGTTTTGAATAGATCCAAAGCCATTAGTATGCAATCCAAATAATGCAGAAACATCTCTTCTGGGGTTAATTTCATCCTGTATGCTGACCCTCTGCTCACTTCAAGGGAAGAAGAAGAAATCATTGCTGGTAGTTACTGGCTTGAGCTCAACTCAGGGGAGTTGGAAGCATGCAAAGACTCGAGTCGGTAGCAACCTGATGGCTGAAAAGTGCAAATACATCCAAGGAGGCTCTGTTAGAATGCAGTTTTCAAAATTTCTGAATCTGAAAGATTATTATATCTCAACCTGAAGTAAACAGTTGCATTTAAAAGTAATGTTTCTTTTGCCAGGCACTTTAGATGCTCAGCCTGAGAAAAGCAGAGGTTTGTACCACTTTCCTCCAGTATTCTGGTGTCCCAGTTTTCCTTAGAAATGTGGCTGTAAACCACTATATACCCCTGTGTGCAAGGCTTAACCAGAACATGTCAAGCCTGGCATTTCAGGTTAGTCTAAAGTGCAAGCTGGGTTCAGAGAGGCTTTGAACACAAGAGCCTAAATAATCTGCAGTAAATGGGAGTTTTCATGTGGGTCATGATGGCACAGGGAGGATGAAGCAGGACATGGCCCACAGAGAGACTGAACAAAACTCGCTTCCACAGCAGCAGCAGCAGCATGGAGGGAGATTTGTTCTGCATCAGCTCTTGTGATGGATGTTTTATGAGAGGGGGAGGAGGGCAAGCTGTGCACTTTACATCTTTTGGTTGAGCCAAATGTAAATACTAATGGGAGATCTTCAGCAGGAACTGCAGTTGGAGTGGTGAGGAGGGGTCTGCTGAGGGACTGTTTGTTTAAGTTCGCAGATCTCTGAACTTCCCTGGAGCACTAGAGTCACTTTGTCTCTACAGTTTAGAAACGTGGGTAATACAAGGTGGCCTCCCTTCCAAAAGGAGTCCTTGTGCTGCCCAGAGTAAGGACTGAAGAGTCCTAAAGGTGAAGGAATGTTATTTGATGCCTCACTCCTCGTGTCACTGATGCCCTTTAACCACCTCTAGCTTACCAAGTTAGGGAGTTCTCATTTTCCACTTTTGAAGTGCAAATGAACTGTTAGGATGTAAGATACTCCTTGCACTTTTCACAGCTATCCCTGGTCTTGCGTTTTGGACTTGCTTGTGAACACATCTGTTTGGGATGAACTAAATGCTTGAAGAAAGTGTGGGGAGAGGGGGAGGCTCCTGCCTTAAACCTGAACTTCCCTTGCAAGCAGCTCTGCAGGCCATCCTCTACATCAGCAGGTTCCAGGAGCCTTTGGCTTACCTGAGCCTTACCAGGGCTGGGTTTACTCCTGTCCTACCCACACCTCTGCTCCACAGCTACTGCAGGGGAGGTGGGTAGCAGGTAACTTGCAGAATGGTTTGGAGTCTTTTGGCAGGCTTACTGGGAGAGAAAACTGTGTTCCCTCTTCTGTTTCTGGCCTCCATGTGTTGTGCTGATCTTATGCCAAATGTTTTGGACACCTTGTATTTTTAACTGTGTAATATAGCTGTGTATTGTTAAAGCAACTTAGTAACTTATAGCAAAAACTGTAGAACTCATTTCTCTGAGGTGTAGGAAATGTCCTGCTTCCACTGTGTATGAGACTTTAACTCTGTACTGTCTGACAAAGATAAATTCTGAATTTCACTTTAATAAATGATCTATCTAGCAACTAGGCCCACATTCCCTTGTTTGCCTTCCTGCCCTCGGCACGGATGGTTCCAGAGCCAATGGAGTTCTGCTTTGTGTGAATGTTTCGTGCCAGGCTTCTGAGATTCGCTGTCTTTTCCCGGCCACCTCCCCAGGGCTGAAAACACTGCAGACCTGGAGCAGAGAATGGCACTGCCGAGTGGGAATGCCAAGCCTGGAGTAAAATCTCAGGCGATGGGATGTTTTGTGACAAACCCATGTGGGTTGCACAGGTGCAATTCATGGAGTCTTTTGAATGCAACAAAAAGACAATTCACAAGAAGGATGGAAGTTGTTGAAGAGCTACGTGCCCTTGCATTTTGGGGAGTATTGGGCTTGTCTGTGATGGGAATTCCTCCCCTCCTGTATCATGAACAGTCTATCAAGTGCAGCTTCTCATTTGATTTATGTTTCCTAATGAATCTTCTTTATGTCTAGTTCAACCCTGTGCTTCTGTTCCCTTCTCAAGAACATCCTTGGCTTCATTTCATGCATGATTTATAGCTCCTGTTGTCCAGAGTCAAACCTGCATGCCCAGCTGACAAGGTGGGCGCTGCTCCAGAGCAATGCTGACATGGAGCATCCCAACATTCAAGATTCTTTCCCATTAAGTGAAATTTAATTCAGTTCAATTTTTTTTTCCTGATATTCCTCTTCCTCCTGACCATCAGTCGTACAGGCAAAGGTGTCTCACTTTTTTGCAGCACTGAGAAAGCAAGTGAAAAAAGCTGGGACTTGAGTACTTGTTCATCTGAACTCTGTCATGGTGTTCCCAAAGGCTCTGCTGGCACTGGTTGAGTCATGCTTTTAGCCTTGATTTTTTGCCTGGAAAGAGGTTGTAGTGTAGGTTTTCACACACTTGGATTCTCACAGGGGAGGATGATCAGATGTTGAAAGCTTTACACCCAAAACAGAGCCCAGTGTCCCTAGTGCCTGCCTTTGTGGATGTGTCTGGAGGCCTTAATGAACCAAGATAATTTTGGAATCTGCTGCCATGCCACATGAGGTCCCTGCCTCAGGGAGCTTTCAGCTGAGAAAGGCAAGACCAGAGTGACACAGGTGGGCACTGTGGAACAAGGAGCAAGGGTGGATCATGTCTCACAACCTGTGTGCTGTCAAGGGGTTTTAGGAGGTGTCAGGAGAAAGTCTTCAGGTGAGGACAAGGGCAGCATACCCCAGTGGAAGGGGAAAATTCTTGTCATTTGCATTCCCAAATTGATGAGTGGGGGCCTCTTCTGCCAGCACAGTGAGAAGGAGAGGAGGGCTAAAGGAGGACAGCTGTAAGCAGCAACCTGTTGTGCAGGTGTTAACTTCAGTATGAGAGGGTATAATGGAAACTTCTGATAGGAATACACCCTGCCAGTTAATCTGTTGTTCATTACTCTATAGTAATGAATAACGCTACTTAATCTCATGTTTGCTCCCTGCCAAGAAACCCACAGAAGATTTCAAACTCGAAACCGAGGTGGAATCTGCTCAGTCTTTTTAACTTACACTGAGAAACAGCAGATTGATCTGAGGGCTGAGAACTGCACGTCCCTCTCTGCACTCCCGGCTGCCGTGCGAGGGCAGTGTTAGCTCGGGAACCCGGAGGGGGGGATCGCTGCCCCTCCGAGCCCAGGGCAGCTGCCGGGGGCACCGGGGCCGTGTCCCCATCCCGAAGATGCTTCCTTGGCAGGAGCTGGCTGTGCTTGTCAGAGACCGGAAGCAGGATTATGCTGTGCTGGGATGTGGAGATCATAAAAACGGTTTGTTTGGGTTTTGAGGTTTTTTTTTCGTGGTTGGACATTGAAATTGAACACGTCCGATCCTCTGCGTGAGCCGTCCTTGCAGCCTTGATGGAATCCAGGCGTTGCTTCCCCGCTCCCCAGCAGAAAGGGCAGCACAGAGGACCAGGGAAAAATGTGAATGTGGATTTAATGGTTTTGTGTCTTAGAGAGGTGGCTGTGCAGGAGGAGTGTGGGAGTGAGACTCAGGGTTTGCTTTCTTTCCTTTCCTTTTTTTTTTTTTTTTTTTAAATTTCTTCTCTATCCAACAAGGGATAACTACACAGTTCCACCAGCACTCAGTCTCATTTTGCCAGGAGCTGGAGTCTATTTCACATCTTTTATCCTTGCAGGTAGTGCTGGGTTCTTCCCTAAGAACCTGAAAACCCCCCAGTGTGCTTTTAGTTAATGGCTTTTGGAGCTTTCTCCAGGATCTCTTCCCTTTCTATGTTGCAGGAAGTACTCCATGATCAGCCCAGCACCTTCAGCAGGAACACTATGGTGCTGTGGGGAAGAGGGAACTGTCAGGTAGCTGAGGTGGCTCTGCTGCTTCTCCTACTGCAGATATGGACTGCCAGGGACCAGAGCACAGTGATGGGCACTCCATAACCCTGTGTCCCTCCCTGGCCTTGACACCTGCAGGGGCAAAGCCTGTTGTATCCAGCTCATTTGCACCTCACTTTGGTGTCTGGGTTCTCAGCAGCTCGTGCACCCAGCCCAGCAGCCATGGCCTGAGAGGAAGCCCAGGTGAGCAGAGGAGGGTGTTCCAGGGTTCCTGCAAGCTTTGTGCACTAACTCAAACTCGTAACTCCTTCCCACGCCAGGAGCTCCTGGCCAAGGCGATTAAACCAGCCTGCTCTGGCCCCTGCTTTCCCCTCTGCTGCTCCTGTAGGTCACTCACAGGCCATGAGAATTTTGTCAAGGTAGCTGCAGTTTGAGGAAAAAAAAAACCCCTTTTCCTCTCAATTCCTCAGCTTTCAGCTGCTGGTGATGCCATAAATTCCCCTACTTCTCTGGTTACTGTAAAGTCAGTCAGGGTGGTCAGGACCTGAATTCCTCACACAAAAGAAGCTGGGGGAAAGGAAACAGCAAAAAGGGCCTTCCCTGCCTTGGGGATCTGTCACGGTGAGGCTCCAAGTGTGTGCTCCTGCTCTGCAATCCCTCTGGTCTTAGGTAACTGCCTCTCACTCCCCTCTCACCAGTGCACACCCTCCTCCTAGCCTGCACTTCCCACATCTGGCTCCTTGGCCCCTCTGATCTGCAGGCTCCTGGAGCTGCAACATCTCCAGGTTTGGAGTAACCAGGAGAGACAGAGCTCATCCAGCATCACAGAGCTGTGGGGATGGCACTTAGTGCTGCTGAGCAAAGTGCCCAGCTGGCTTCACCCCCTGCCCTGAGCTGTACAGAACTGGTCCTCCACCAGTCCTTCCATGCTGGGCCTTAAATCCAGCTGCTGTATGAGACACAAGTGGGCTGATAAGCCACCCCACACCACCCACCCTCAGCTGAGGGCTATGCTGAGATGTTGTGGGAGATCAGTGGGAAATTGGCAGCGAAGTGTTAGCACTGCCAGAGAAGGTGTTTGCTATGGGCATTGCTCCACCACTGAGCAGGACAAGAACAGGTCATTCTGCAGAAAGCTGTGGTTCTCCCAATCCTCTGCACTGCAGAAAGCCTTCATGGAATAAAGGAGCAATGCAGGCTGGCTTTGGAGAGGTAAGGATGTGGGATGGATGATGAGTTTGTCCATTTTTTGAAGGATGGTCTTGGGAAGGCTGGCCCAAGGTGCAGGGTTCTTGGTCTATTCCCAACACAGGCAGCTGCATGGAAGAATATACCCTGGGTAGAGCTCAGTGCCAGCAGACCTAAGCAGGGACTGCCATAAGGGTGAAAACCCAGAGACTTCGGGTTTGGTTTAGAAAATAAAATAGAAGCAAGAAAGTAAAAAAAGTCAGTCTGCATCTACCTTGTAGCTGCAGAGTCTTCCCGTGCTTGGACATCATTTCTACAGCTATGGATTAGAAATGCATCTTCTCTTTAAATGGGTCTCAGAACCACGTGACGCCAGGAGCATGGAGATTTGAGGAAGAGCTATCTCATGTCATGAACTTTGCGCCTGGGCGGGGCCTCGGTTGGGCAGAAAACCTTCCCACCTGAGCAGTGCTCCCAGGAGACGGTCTGACTCAGGAGCCAGCAACTGGGCAGAGAGGCTCCAAGTGTTGGGAGAGGATCAAAAAGCTCCCCTGGCAGTAAATCTTTTACCTGCCATGTGACTCACTGGGGCTTGTGGCCATTCCTCCGAGGTCGGCCCCGGGTCAGGATTTCTCCTGTCTCTTTAGCCTCCAAACCTGGAGATTTTTGTCTTATCTTTGACGCCATCTTGACACTGAAAACAAATTATGGCCCAATTACCCTTACTCAGCGGGGCTGGGGCTACCTTAAATGGCCACAACTACCAGGCGCTTCCTTAAGAGCGGTAATTAGTCGGGCGTGGGATGGGGAGGGGGCAAGGACTGGGGGTACCCCTGGCATGAGGCTGCCCTTGCTCCCCTGTTTGCCATGGCAGGAGGGGACATCCCATCCAGCCCTTCCCATCCCATCCCATCCTATCCCATTCCATCCCGTCCTACTCACTGGCCCAGCCCTGCTGCCCCCTTGGGCTCCGCAGAGGCCAAGCTGAGGTGGGGCTCGCTGCCACCGCGGTGTCCGGGCTGGGGGCTGCCCTGCCCCCTGCCTCCCCCAGCCCTGTGTCACCGGCTGGGGCCAACCCAGAGGGGCCCCGTGACGGGAGGCAGCAGCCCTGGCCCTGGCCCTGGCCGTGACCTTCGGGACGACCTCGAGTGAGTCCCTGCCAGGGCTGGGGACTGGCTGTGCCTCTCATTCCAAACTGGGACATTTCCATGTTCACCCCGAGAAACACGGAACAGCAGCATCACGGCTGAACTGCCGTAACAACCGACCTGGAACTTCTAAAATTTCTTTTTCTTCCCATCTTTCCGTGTCATTACACCGCCCTCTTCTCTGCTCTGTCCCTGGGCATTCCTTACCCAGGGTTGTGCTCTCTGCCTGAACCCAGCAGCTGTTTTGGGAGCTGGCAAATCCAGCCTGCAGCCTGGACAGTGCTCATGGGTGATCGGGTCTGGGTGTTTCTTTGCGCCCCCCCGCCCCCCCCTTTTTTTTTTGTCAGATTGGTATTTTATTTGGCTCCATCCTGTCTACCGAGCTGTCCAGTGTAACCCTTCCCTTGCTGCTTCTGAGATAAGAATAGGCTCCCCCGAGATCAGATAAACAGGCCCATAAATACCTACAACAACAAGAAACAGAGTCTCGGCTTGGCAGGAAAGGAGGGGGGGAAAAAAGGCAAAAAAA
Organism: Corvus moneduloides; assembly: GCF_009650955.1. NCBI lineage: Eukaryota > Metazoa > Chordata > Aves > Passeriformes > Corvidae > Corvus > Corvus moneduloides. Next base: position 5,550,263 of record NC_045490.1, on the reverse strand, counting down.
GAGCCATTCCTTTGCACGCCAAAGCGGGGGTGCAGAGCGAGGGGTGGGAAGCGCCCGACAGCCTCCTTGCCCACAGCACTCGCCCCCTTGGCCAGACAGGCAGCCAGGGGCCAAGCAGGGCTGGCAGCAGGGTCCCCTGCAGTGTCCCTCGTGGCTGGATTCCAGCGGCAGGGAGCCTGGCACGTAAGGTGCTGCCCCGGGGCCAAGCGATCCCTGCGTGCGTGTTCCTCTGCCCGGGCAACTGCCGGCCGCAGCCTGCGTGCCCCGAGCCAGCTGCTTCCCAACGGCAACAAGTTCACGGCAGGGTCGAGCCGAAGGTATGTGCAGGGCCCTCTCCCCTGACCGATGAGCTAGGCCCTTCGGTAGCCAAAAACTGAAAGCTGGTGGCCAAACCGTTCTTGCAGACAGTTCTGGTGCCGGCAGCACCGGGAGCTCTGCCGCTGCCTGCCGGAGGCTGCCGGGACGCCGCTCCCAGCCGTGGTTCGCCGCTCCCAGCCGTGGTTCGCTGCCGGAGGAAGGGACACTGTCGCTGTGCAGGGCTCCCATTCCCCTGAAGCTCCTCTTCCTTTGGGGGTGAAAGGGGCGACCCCATCCTAGGCTGGCACAGGCGCTGAGCTGGACCCTCGACTCCCCGGCCCCGGAGTGGCGGAGCCGCCTGAGCGGTGCCGAGCTGGGGACAGAGCTCGCTGCTTGCAAATGCAGCCCTTCCAAAGCGTTGTGGGGAGCGGGGAAGCCCGAGACTACAGGAAATGTTTAGTGCCTTTTTTTACCCACTCTCCCCCCAAATGCTGAGCCACTATCTCAAAGGGAAACCCCCTTGCTGGGCAGGGAAATCCTCTGCAGCCGTGGAAACGGAGAGCGCTTTCACTTGCAAAATCCCGAAGGAACAGCGGAGGCTGGCACAGAGGACACCTTCCCCAGAAGTTTGCAGCCAGCAGGTACCACAACCAGAAACTTGTGGTAAGAAAAGCAAAAATCCTGCGGATGCAGGCAGAACATCGCCCTGGCTGTGCAGGGTGCCCCTTCCCAGAAGCAAAATTGGAAACACGTAAGGTAAAAACCAGCGGAGGTTTTAGGTGCGGTGAAAGGTCCGCAGGCTGCAAGCGATGTACCAGATAGAGCCTGGTGTGACGGCACCGAGGACACGGTTCCCGTGCAGAGTCACCTTTGCCTCACAGCAGAGCAAGTCCCAAGTCCCCGTTTAACCCTTTCCCTCATCTGCTGCCGAAGGGCAGCACCGATTTGTCCTGTATGGATACAGGGATACCGGCTGGCACATATGAACAGGACGGGAGCTGGACACATTTATGGGGCGCTGGATTATAGTTTCAGTGACAGCTTGGGAGCTTTCCCATAAGAACCCAGCCCTTTAGGAGACTGAAACTTGCACATAAAATTGGATCCTTGGAACTGACTTTCTGTACGGGTTTTTTGTTGTTGTTGTTGGTTTTTTGGTTTGTTTTGTTTTTTTCTCCCTTGAATGTGTTTGGGTTTGGGAGTGCCCTACTCCACTCATGGAAGTGGTAGCATGCTAAACTTGTTATAGCTCAAACAAAAACGTACCACTGCGGGCGGGCACTGCTCTTCTCAGGCAGTCCATTTTCATCTCAGCCTCCCTCAAAGAGATCAGAAAATGGATCGGGGCAGAGAAGGCAGCCGTGCAGTGGCTCCGGGGTGAGGGAAGGCTGATTCAAGCAGCCGGATCCTTCTCCATGGGAGTTAATTACTCTGGCTGTACCCCCCAGTGTTTGTGTGTCCCTCCGTCTGTATTTGCACACATGCACAAAGTGATTATAAAACCCAAGCTGCTTCCCCACGGCTGAGCTGGGATATTCTTGGTGTGTGCGGCCGCACAAGCACAGATTGATCGATGTGTCGGTATTTTACAGATGTAGCATCATTATTTCTATTCCTTTAGTCGCAATCAAAAGCTTGGTTTCAAACACAAAATGTAAACGTCCCTGCTGTGCGCCCTCAGATTAGCCCTAGAATAATGTCCAGATTTACCTGTGCTGTTTTTCTTTGCCCCAAGCAGCCGCCCGAGTGTCCGGGTTTATCCCGGTGTCGCTGGGAACGACAACGTGGCCAGGCTGGGAAGGCTCTGAGCCCATGCACGCACGTCTTGGAACTCTTTGGTAAGAGCACCGTGTCTGCACAGTGTGAAGGAATGAGGATTTGGCTTTAATTATTAAGGATTGTTAAGGATTTATGCCTGAGTGGTGACAGAGGTGAATTTGGGCTGCATGAGCGTTGCTGTGTCTGAGGCTGGTGACATCCATCGTGTTCAGATGACGAGGAGGGGACGCTGCTCCTTCAAAATGTGGCCAAGGCAGCGCCTAACAGAGGATCCCTGTGAGAAAGTGCTGCCGGTGCCAGAGCCGGGCGAGCTGCCCCGGCAGGACACGGGAGCCGAGCCCTGGCTCTCTGCGTGGCAGCAATAAAACCCGGGGCTCCACAGCTCTACGGTACCATCCAGACGCTGTAAAGGCCTGATCCTGCCATCCTTCCTCAAGCCAAATACGAGTCCAGTCCCTCTAGAAGGTCTCCTGGGTAGGGAGGGAAGGGGTTACATGTAGGGCAGGGGCAGAGTTCGTGCCCTGGGGGAGGCTGCGGGTACACGTTTGCAGAGCTCCACCAGCTCCTGAGGTGAGCAAGCATGGCATAAACAAGTCTCAAAGGATCCCGAGCTCCCCAAGGAGGAATTCCCTCACATGGATCGGCCCCGCAGCAGGGTACTGACTTCAGGGATGTCCTTAATCCCGCAGCATCTCTGTGGGCAGCGCAGGGGACCTGGCCAGAGCAGCGCGATTGCCGGAGCAGGGGAAAGCAGAGGGCTTGGACCCGAGGCCGTTTGCATAAAGTTTAAATTTTATTTTATTAAAAGTTTTTTTTTAGCTATTCAGTTTTAAATACGTGGTGTGGCGCGCTCGGTCCCTCGGGAAGTGGTCATGCAGATCTGAGGTAGAAAACCCGGCATAGGAGTGTTCCCAAATGCACCTCTAGGTAGTTTCACCGCAGCCACACGTCGGTCAGGCAGCGGACGGGGAGAGGGGATCGGGGGCTCGTATTTACAATAGCAAACGAATCGAACCGTTCCAGTCCGGCCCGGCACGGCAGGAGCCGCCGATCGCTGCTGGCAGCGGGAAGGAGCAACGATTACTGCAAATGCGGGAAGGGGACACGGGGAAAGGGCCCGGCTGGTCCCCGCTGCCGACGGAGCGGGCAGGACCCGAGCCCGCAAAGCGCTCTCGCCTCTCTCCCGCGGAGCATCCGTCCGGGCGGGGGGCAGCCGGGCCGGCTCCCCGTGTCCTGAGCCTGGATGGGCTCCGGGGCCGGGCTGGGCTCTCTCCGTCATTGCACATGGAGGGGCGGGCGGGGAGCGCCGTCAGGGCGGCGGGGCAGCTCTCAGGGATTCAGTTCCAGAGCCCAGACCTGCTGGGGCCAACCAGTCCGGCCCTTCAGCTTCTTCTCGCCGTGACCCAGAGGCTGCGAATAGACCTCGGGCTGCTGCGGGAGAGGAGACGGGGAAAGGAGGGAGAAAGGAGCGGTCAGGAACGGAGCGGGGTCCCGGGCCGCCCGCCCGCCCCTTGCGCCTGCCGCAGGGCTGCAAGCGAGCGGCTTTGCCAGCCCGAGGACAAAGAGGGGCTTTAGGGGTCCCCACCCCGCCACCCGCCCGCTGCAGCACGGGGAGAAGCGGCCGCCCTTGCTCCGAATCGCTCCTGCGCCCGCTCGTCCTGGGAGAGCTCCCGGGAGAGGTGAAGGACAGACCGGGGGAGGCTCCGCCGCGGCCAGTCCCGGCCCCGGGGGCTGATCCCTCGCGGAAAGTGCTCGGAAGCCCACCCGGCCCGTCGGGCGGGCTATTCTCCGACGAGTTACCCTCCAACGATTTATTATCATTATTATTATTATTATTATTATTATTACGCTGGGGGAAAAGGCTCCCGCGAGGCCGGGAGAGTTTAGAGGTTTTTTTCCCCCAAGCCCGGCGGTTTTTCCCTCCCGCTCCTGGCCCACGGAGAGCAGGGACGCGGGTTCCGATCCGCCTCTTACCGTCTCCCTTTTCCTCTTGTTCTCCCTGCCGTCCGTCTTCTTGAGTTCTGCTTTGAAGCCCTCGGTGTCCCCGGGCTGGCTGTCCTTGGCCAGCACCTCCATCAGGTAGGCGATGTAGCTGGTGGCCAGGCGCAGGGTCTTGATCTTGGAGAGCTTGGTGTCGGCGGGCACGTTGGGGATGCACTCGCGGAGCTCGGCGAAGGCGCTGTTGATGCTCTCCGTCCTCCGCCGCTCCTTCTTGGGTCCCCCGACACCTTTTCGCCGTCCCAGGCGGCCGCTGAGAGCCTCCAGCCGCCCCGGGCCGGCCGGGCCGTACTCGGCGGGGCCGTAGTTAGGGCTCTGCCCGGCGAGCTCGGGGGTCCCCTCGGCCGGGTTGAGCACCCAGCCGGGGAAGTAGGCGCGCTCCTGGTGGCACCGAGCCGCCGGCCCGAAGAGGAAAGGGTCGTGCAGCATGTGGTGGTGATGGTGGTGGTGGTGGTGATGCTGGTAGCCCCCCACCAGGTTCATGATCCGCTCCGCTGGCCCCGGGGGCCGCTCAGCAGCGCTCCATGGCCGGGCGGGAGGCGCTCCCCGCCGGGCGGGCGCGGCGGGCTGCGGGGAGCGCGGCTCCGGCGCGGGGCTGCGGTGGCGGAGGCGGCTGTGGGGTTTGGGGTGGGGCGGTCGGGGTTTGGGGTTTTGGATTTGTTGTTTGGGGTTTTTTTTAACCCCTTCTGGAGCCTCCCGACCCGGCCTTTATATAGGGCCGCGGCCCCCCCGCCGTGGAGCCAATGGGCAGGGGAGGATGCGCGGGGGCCCCGGGGGGAGCGGGGCGGCGGAGGGGGCGTGCGCCGCCCTCCGGGCTCGGGGGTTTGGGCTCACACCTCCGCCGCTTGCCCTCGGTCCCGCCTGCTCCTTGCTTTCAGGGAGAAGGGGGTGAGGAAGACCAGAGGGCCACCCCAGCCCCTGTCCCGGAGCGCTTCGATCCCCGCTGCCGGGGCAGGGGTGTCCGAGCCCCCCGAGAGCCGCCGCGCCCGGCCCGGGGACGAGAGGCGGCAGCGGCGCGGGGGAGCCCCGGCCGGGCCGAGCCGGGCCGGAGCGGACCGTGTGCGTGCTCCGGGGCCGCAGCGGCCCGGGGACAGTCTGCTTCCTACACACCGAGTCCCCACGCGGGACAGGCCCGACCTCGCGGGAGCGGAGCGCGGGGAGGTGGCGGGGCCGGGTGGGCAGCGCGGGGTGCTCGGGGCCGCACCCGGAGCCGGGGGATGGGGAGACAAGGGGGCGAAGTGAGGCCGGGCTGGGCCCCCCTGGGGTTGGGGGGCTCCCTCCCTGTGCATGGCGTTCCTGGCCCATGCCTGCTCCGTGCGTTGCACAACTGCACAGGGATGTGCACTGCATGCCCGTACAGCACACGCCCACGCTGTGCAATGCACGCTGCACAAATCCACGTTGCACTTGTGTTGGTTACACCACGCACTGCTGCTCACACCAATACACTGGACACGTTGCCCACATGCACCACAAAGATGCTGCACACACCACACACTCCACAAGCGCATCACACGCGTGCACCCATAGGTGTTACATACACCAGCAGCACGGATGTGCTACACACACGTAAGTATGTTACACACACACACGTATGGCACACGCACACCTATCACACACGTGGCTTATAAACACACGTCTGTGTGCTGCTCACCCGTGCACAGACACTGCATAGATGCATAGATATATAAAAATGATATTGTCCGTGCACACTGACCGATTTACAACAGGGAGGTGGGGACCTGCCCTGTGTTTCCCTGTCCCAGCCTGGCCACGGAAGGGCTGGGGGGACCCGCTGAGGTCGGGATCTTGTACTTCACTGCAGCCCCAAACTCAAGCCCAGGGTGGGGCCCTAAAGGGGACAGCACGTCCTGCTCTTCTCTGCACCCATGGGAGACAGATCCCTAGGAGGATGCGTCCCAGAGCTCGGGCTTCACCCCCAGCCCTGCCTGGTGGCATTGGGGCCGACCCCTGCTCTTGCTGCAGTGACTCCCAGTGAGGACAGGCTGGGCACGGCAGTGGTGATCACAGCGCGGCGGGGCAGGAAGGGGCTTTGGGCCCAAGGTATGTTAGCGATTAACGGCGCTTTCCAGCGATTCATCTTGCAGCGGAGGGTGGAAACGTTGGAGGGTTGTTTGCAGGCGCTTGTATTAATCATCCGGGCTAACACACCATTAACGTCCTCCTGCATTTTAAAGATGACAAATTTTATTTGACTTCTCTCAATCACGGTTCCCGGGCGGATTCGGGAGCCACTTAAATGCCTCGGATTTTCCATCGTTAGTTGTTACAAGGCGAGTTGCAAAGGCAGGAGGCTGGGGGGGCCGGGGCAGGGTGCAAGCAGGTCTCCGGTTCTGCCGGGCCCCGGCGGCTGGGGGGGAGCGGCCGTGCCGGATCTGCCCAGCTTTGTTCCCCCCTGCTTTGTTCTCAGCTGCTGCAAAGACCCCCCTTCCCCACCCCCTTTAAAACAAGCGCCCTGCAAACATTTGCTAGTGATTATTCTCCTGTTAGAGCCAGGCCTTGGGTAGGGCGTCGTGTCCCCGATTTCCTTCAAAACAGCCGTGGTTGGGTGGGATCCCCGAGCCCGGCTGACCACCGGTGGGAGCCAGTGCCCATCTGGGAGAAGTTCAGGGGTCCCACTTCATGCCTCACCCCCTCCATGCTGGCAGAACATCACCTGTGGAGCCCTGCTCTTCTTAGAAACCCCAGGCTCCTCACTGAGCTTCTCTCCAACCCTGCAAACTTCCAGATTAGAGTCTGTGCCACCAAACCCCATCTCTAGAAACACTCCTCAAAAATACCCTTTTCATCCCTGTATCCCTGTATGCATTGCACAGGCCACTTACAGCCACATCCTGCTGGGAGCTGTCACCTTGAGCCGTGCAACAGAATCACCTCCAGCCTCCAGCTGCCGAGCCAGGTAAGTCCAGCCCAAGCCTGGGCATTCTCTTGCTTAATCCACCCCCTGATGGAGGTCCCTGGACTCTGCAGAGTTTGGAAGTGCTCAGCTGAGCAAATAGTGGGACCAGAGGGTTGATTTTCCTTTGGAAAATCATTCTAATCTTTCATGTTTTAATAAAATAATAAAACCAGAGCCCTTTTCATGCCGACACCTTCTAAATCAAACCAGACTGCCTTTGTCATGGCGTCCAAATTTAGCACTTCTCAAACTTTTGGTGAGTTTCTTTAATTTCACATCTCCCCACTCACATGGGGGAGAAAATGCCGGGCAGTTTGGATTAGGCGATTTATGGCTGGCATGGCAGGCGGAACCACGTTTCTCTCCACCTGTTTTCCTTCAAATCCTTCCCAGAGAAAGATTTTCTGCCCTCATGGCCAGGCAATGGTGAGGGGGCCAATGCTGCATGTTGGGAGTGAGGTTATCCCAGGTCTCTGTAAACCCCAGCACCCCAAACCCAGGGGGAGCCACCATGCTCTGCATCCATCCCCATTTCTGGGACGGGAGCTGAGGTTTTGGCCCTGGCCCCTCAGCCACCTCCTTATCAGCGCCCAGCGAGCGGCAGCCCCGGGTGTCCTGTGACTTTGACGCCAGCTCTGCTCCCCCCCTCTGGCTCCCTTATCTAAATAGGAGCGTAAATCAGGGCCTTGGCAGATGCCCTGGCAGGACAGGGACTCCATAAAAAGGGGCTCTGCTCCAGCTCTGTTTACATTGCAGCCCCGTAAAATATTCCCCTTGTCTTCCTTGTTAGCATCTCCCTGCAGCATCCCGGCACCCTCCTGCACCCACATCCCCCCACCCCAAGCTCCACTGCAGCCCCAGGGTGCGGCCAGGAGGGTCCCAGCCCTGTCACCCCACAGCCCCACACCACGTCCCCCATCAGGTTATGCCCAGGGTACCTCCTCACTCGGCCACGGCCTTCGATCCCCTCCTCAGCCACTGCAGGCGCAGAGCAGGGCTGAGCCAGCTCCCCTGGGCAGCTGGGTTGTGTCTAAAGGTGCCCCTGGGTATTTATAGCACTTGCCTGAAATAATGCAATAATAATCACTCAGCACCTTCCTAACAGTTCTGCTCTCAGAGGCCTCAGGGGATGGTGGCAAAAACCCTTGGGAAACTGAGGCATGAGCAGAGTCTGCTTCAAGTAGAGCTGCAGAGAGCTGCTCTGGGGATTATTTTCCTCCTGGCAATGTGAGGAGCGAGAGAACCTGCAGAAGTGAATGAAATCAAGTCAGTTTGATCAGCAATGAACTCAGCCCTGGGGTCACAGCTAAGGCTGGGCTGCAAAAGTCCACTCAGGGCATCCCTCTACCCCAGCAGGGTTTGCCACGTGTCCTGCTGTGCCAGGATGGGTTTCATAGGGGTGGGAGGTGCTGGAGTGCAGCAGAGCTCATGCTTGCTGGTGCCCATGCTCTCTTGCACCCACACACTGCCTGAGAGCCCCAGACTACCTCACTGGGCTGCTTGATCCTACATCAGCATCACAGGAGCGACTCCAAGTGGGGTTCAGTCTGTTAAAGCCCCACAGAAGGAGCAGGAGGAACTGGGGGTGAGCACGGTGCTGTGCCTGGATGTTCCTGTTCTCAGCAGCAGCCCACAGCATCTCCTCTGTCCACACCCCTCCCGTGCCGCCCCTATGGCGACACAAAGGGTGACTGCAACCATTGCCCCTCAAGAAATACCATCTATTTATGGCCAAACAGCCACTGTCTTGCGTGGATAAATCAAGAAGAAAACAAAGCTTTACGGAAAAAAGTATTAAATTTTCCATGTGCTCCTGCAGGGATGGGCCAGGCACTCGCTGTTTATTTTTTGGGCTCTCTCTTTGCTAGTACTGTAAGTGACACTGTGTTTACAAAAGTTTTTATGTCATCAGAGCAAAGTCACAGCTCAGCTTCCTCTCCTGTGTATTTTATGTAGATGGATGTGTCTGTGAGGAACATTCAAACTAAACAGAGAGCTGGTTTATAGGAAAATGTATTTATTTGAAAAATCGTAACTCACAATTTCGGCAAAACCGGGCTCCACATTTATTGCTGCTAATGGGGTGTGGCGGCCATAAATTAACCTGGAAAATTGCTGCGGCCATTTCAACAATGGCTCATTGTGCTGATAGAACAGCAGCTCCCCAAAGACGGCTCATGTCAATTTGCAATTAAGTTTGGATGCAAACAATAGGTAAAGGGAAGGTAACAGCAGCCTAACTGCTGGAACCAGCCCCAGAATCATTCCTCTAGGCTGGCATGGGTGCTCTGAATCTCACTTAAAACAGAGCTGTTCCCTCATCTGATTGCCCTGGAAATCAGTGGAAGGAGGCTCCACCTGCCATAAGGGGAATTTCTCTTTATATTACATTATCTGTCATAGGCACGTAATTGGAGATGACAGAAAAACCCAGCCCATGAGCTCTGACTGGCAGCCCAGGTGAGCCATGTGCTTGGAGAGCCCGTCCAGTTGCTCCCTGGTTGACCTCTCTTCTTAGAGGAAATTTTGCACAGAATCAGGAGTGATGCTCCTACCTTAAAACCTCTTATTTCCCCACTCAGATTCCCTGCTGAGACAAACACTGTTCCCCAAAGCCTTGAGGCTGTCTGCTGACCCTGGAGTAGAAGCTGCCACTGTCATTCTCCCATCCTTGATCACCTGGCTCAGGGCAGGGTTTGGCTGCTGACACGTGGTGGCAGCTCTCCACTCGTGGGAAGTTGTGGAGAAGAGCTCCCAGATGATTCAGGTCCCTGACAAAAACCAGTGCCTTTCCCTCCTCAAACCACTTTCCACTCCTGAAGCAAATTTACAAGGGCTCTAAAATGTCCTGCTCCAGGGCATCAGCCAACTGCTAATGGCTGGGGATTGGGAAAGACATTTCCTCTGCTGAGAAGGATTGCATAAGCGCTTATTAAGGCAGCTCCTGGCGTCTTCGTCAAAAGCATCTGGTTTGGGGCATAGCTGGAGACGAACTGCTGGGTCTGGATGGGCAGAGCTGGACTCGCTGCTTCCAACTTTTCCCTTGGTCAGACATGAGTGCAGGTTTGGGTCATCTCCTGTGTGCTGGTGGGGAAAGGGACATGACATGAGATGTGTCTTTCTCCCTGTCCCCCTGCTCTCCATCTCATCCTGGTGCTGCCACTGTGGGGACTTCTCTTCACACTCCTTCCAACTCCAGGTACCACGATGCCCCATGTGCATGAGGGATTTCCCTGGTCCCTGCTTACACCAGCATCCCACATTCCTTGAAAGAGGGGCTTCCCTCCTGTCCCATTGCTACAGAGACACGTTGGCACAGAGACTGACATGGCTCGGTGGGTGAGCTCCTGTTCTGCACCGCGTCTGTGTGACATTGCAGGTAAATGGCTTCGTGGTGGGAAAAGGCTGCTGACAGTGGTTCAGACCACTGAAATAGGTTGGGATGCTTTTAACAGGGCTCTGCTGTGTCACAGGCTCAGTGTGATGTGCTGGCACTGCGGAGCAACCAGAGCCAGGGAACAGCATCCTGTCCATGCTTCCCTGTGGTGGGACCATGTCCTGGTATCCCAACCTCCCACCTTCCCCTCTGTGTGGATCCACATGGGATTTTTAATTCATTTTGTCTCTAAGATTTTCAGGGCAACTCCAGGTCTCATCACACAGTGCCTCGTGCCAGGTCCGGCTATGCCTTCCCAGCTGTTGCAGGGTAGGAGGATGAGGACAATTAGTGGTGCCTTATTATCCTGGTTATCATTGGCTCTCTCAAAATTCCAGGTTTTCTCTCCCCTCAGGTGCAGGAGTTACTGCTCACTTCCATGGGAGCGGAGGGATTGATTTTCCCTTGGTTCCCCCCACTGCATCCTGAGATGTCTGTGCAGCTTCCGGGCCAGCCATGACAGCAAGACTCTCAAGACGGGTTTTCCAAGGTTGGGTTTTTTGCAGATTGGGATGGTTTTAAGAATTAACAAGCATCTGTTAATACTTTTTTTGCAACTGAAAATTATTTGGGAGTTGGGGGTTTTAAATAATTTTAGTGCTTTTTCCCACCCTTTTTTCCCCTGTTTTATAAATGGGAGGTGGCAGAAGCCTCCCCAGGGCTCATTATTCCCCATTCCAAGCTGGGATCCAGTACCCAGCATGGCTGTGCTGCTGCCTTCACAGGCATAGGGGGAGGTGGGGGTATTTTGGGGCAAAAAGGCACAGAGACACTGAGTGTCCTTTTGTCACTATGGTCCATGGTGTCACCATGGGTATCACTACCTCCTTGCTTTTAGGGAGTCACAGGATGAGGACATGCTGTAAAAAGTGAATCCAGACCTCCAAAGAATAACGCTTTTATTGTATATCGATATATACAGTAAATATGTGACTCCTCCTAACATGCTCTGGAGAAAAAAACTGTCTGAAATGGAGCTTATTGGAAGGAAATAAATTGCTCCCATAAAAATGCTGATCCCTCCCTACTTCTTAAAACTGAAACAAAATCATTTGCTGTGAGCTGAAGACATTTCTTCCCTTGGCTCCTGGTTTTCCAAGAAGAGCAGGGAACATGAAGGAAAAACAAGCCTTCCCCATTAAAACACGCTTAAGCGAAACTCCAGTTTTCTCTTAAACTTTGCTTGGAAACATTTGGAGCAGCTTCGTGCGAATCAGTTCTGCTCTTTGAAAGGCCATTAAAATAAAAAACACCCAACCCAAAATAGCCATCTCTGCAAGGAGCATCTTGTTTGGACAAAAGTGGTTTGTTTTACACCGTAAATCCAAACACTCCTGGGGAAATGTTGTGAAATCCGCCGTGCTGGCGGTGCAGCGGCTCCAGGGATGTTTTGTGGGACATGCACAAAGCTGGTGGGTGCTGGCAAGGTGATGGCCACCACCAGCACTTCACTGCTGATTATCCCAGCTGCTGGAGTATCCCTGACTTCAGCACAGTGCATTTTCCATCAGGGTGAAGGCTTGTGGGGTGAGTTCTGGCAGGGAGGGATTTGTACCAGCATTCAGCCCCGCTGTGATCTTGCCCCAGAGCTCCTGTGGCCTCTCTAAAGGGCCCATCATATGCAGGAGCTGAGAACACTCACCCTGGGACAAACAAAAACCACTCTCCAACAAGGTGTTTAAACCCTTCTTAAAGTTTTTTTTTAACATGCTCCATGTCATACCTAGAGCACAAAAAAAAAAGGCAGTAATTCCTAAGCCAGCAATATACACACCAGCAATCCTGATACTGTATTTACAGATAGATAAGAATATACTTGCTTATATAAATCAATATTTTAATATATAAAAATAAAATAAATGTAACTATGAATATAATTACAATTGCAGTTGTAAATATAAATAAATATATATATAGTGTGTGTATATATATATATGTATTTATGGTGCTGCTTTTTCTGCTAGCGGCATCAATCTGTGATTTAGGCACAAATATTTCTATCCCAGGGTCTTTGGCAGTGAAGTTTTGCCATGCAGCTGCCCCTCCTGTGCAGCAAGCCCATCCTGGTGAAGCCCTGCTGGGAGCCCAACACTCATGGAATTAGGGAGAAGTTGTTCCTCACGGATTTGAGTGGACCCCGCCAGCTTATGAGGGAAACTGGGATTCTCTGGATGGGCACTCCTCCTTGCTGTGGCTCTCCAGGAGGTAGCTGGCCCAGCATCATCCTCTCGGTGTGATGCTGAAATTGTGGGGTGGAGGGTGGTGAGCCCCCAGCACCACGTCCTCCCACCCCTAGAGCCACTGCCTTTGCTCTGGAAGGGACGGGGGGAGAAGAGGCTACACTGCTGTGAAACTGCAGTTTTAGAGGGTGGTAGTTGTTTTCTTGGGCCGAAAGGACAAGAAACATCATGTCTGAAGATGACAGGCTCGATTTGCTGTGTCATTAACCAGAGCCGAAACTCTAGATGGGCTGGGTCTCCTGCGGGCCGCGCGCTGCTTCCCGTGCCGCTGCTGAGCTCTGATTCTGCCAGATAAAGGCCTTTGCGGATGCATTTCTCTTGCTCAGACCTTGTTTTAATTCCATGGATGCTATTATGCAGTCTATGGGATGAGGAAATTGTTTCTCCCCCTCTCCCACATGCATCCGTAACAGATGAATGCGCCCCCTAAAATGCACTGGCTCCCCAGCACACGTGTGCTCCCCTGGGTGTTTGCAGGGACTTCAGATGAGCGGAAAGCATAACCCTCCTTCTCACCAGGAAAAAACCCTCTCATTCCCAACCTTCCACAGCCTTGAGATCTCATGGAAATAAGCCCCAGGATCCAACCCAGGAGTGGTGTGGTGACAATGGTGTGAGGTGCAAGCGGGCAGCAGGATAAGGAAGGCCCACAAAAGCCCCATAACCACCCATCTCTCAGTCCTGGTTGTGGTTACAAACCCCATTCCAGGTTAAAAGCAGCTGCTGAGACCCAAATAGGGTGGATTAGGGAAGCAGCCACCAGCCAGGCGAGCTGGGCTGCAGCATTCAGCCACGCCAGGGGCTCTCCTATGCTCATGGACACCAGCACCTAAACACAAAGCACTTTTTAAATGAACACGGGTGCTCTGGGCTCTGAGCAGCCCCTGCCTTGGCAAACAGAAAGCTGGAGGTGACAGGGCTCACACGGAGCTTGCTGGAAAGGGAGCAGTGGAGCCGGGTGTGCCGCCTGCCTGCGCCGCGTGAGCCGGCTTAGAGCACAGTAGGAAAAAATACCGCAATAGGCAAAGCATCTCCCATTTGCCCCTAAGCTCTGGCTCTTCCTGTGCTGATAACAAGCCCAGTAAATCTCCTTACAGCAGTGAGACATTTTTTCCCCTCTCCTTCCCTCCTCGCAGCCTTGTCAGACCACGCTGGCTACGGGAACTGTAGTGGGGCCGCCCTCCTCACCCCTCTGTGGGGAAGTATCCCAAAGCATGCAGCCCCCCGAGCATCCCAGCAGGTTCCAGAGGCTCTGAGCCCTGCCCTGAGGTGTGGGAAGGAGCTGGGTGCAGGCAGGGGCTGTCTCGTCTCTAATTGCCCCCAGAGCCCTATGGCTGAGCCACTTGCTGCTATCTCAGGCCATCAGAGCTGGTGCTGGGTTGAGTCAGGAGAGATACAGACTGATACAGACCCTCTGTCCGACTGACAGGGGTGCAGGGCAAGAGTGGAGGAAGAAAACCTGGGATACACATGTCTAAAATCTCCCTGGCCCTAGTGCTTTGGCCAAAATAGGGAACTTAGGCAGTGAGCAGGTTCCCATCAGCAGTGTGGTGTTCAGCCCTGGGTTGGATGAGTCCCAGTGACCTGTTAGATGTGGCTCCTGATCTGGGAGAGTTTGAGCCTGCCCAAAGCCAGGCAGAAAGAGCATTGATGCTCTGAAAAAGCAGCTCTGGATGTGCTTGGCAGCAGGATGGGGTTTACTCAATCTAGGAGTTGTGGTGGGACTCGGGGCTCATCATTTCCCTTGCAGGAGATGGCCATAGAGCTGCCTCCCAATTGCTCTTTTTATGGCTGAGGGCCAGGGCCCCTTTTTGGTCCAACCATGCTGCTGTTCCCTCCCCACAGCCAGGACCCAAACTGCCCCCAGTAAATGCCACCACCCCATGGCTCAGTTGCTGCCCTGTTGGGATCTTTCTCCCTTTTGCATCAGCAAATGCTGTTCATTTTCCTCTTCCGCTCATGAATTCCTCATAAATTTCCCACTGCTGTCTCCACCAGCACCATGTTCCCATTAAACCTTGCAGGCTGATTGCATCTGTTAGTGTCACTGTCTGGGGCTGGAATGTGTCACCCTGCTCCAGAGGAGTCATGTATTCAGCCATGGCAGAGCATTTCAGGACAAAGCACTGGGTTGGATCACGGTGGGACAGTTTTCCTGCAGTGGCAAGCACTGATCCATCTTGCGGAGCGGGGAGAAAGCACCGCCTCTGGATTCTTTCCTATTTATTTTTCCTAAACAGAGAACTGAGAAGTGCAAGAGTCACCTACCAACAGGATCCTGAACCTCGCTGGAGTGTCCTAAAGAAAGGGAGTTTACTTTAAAAAGCGTCCAAACCTGTGAGTCTGGGGCAGACATTTTTTTCCACTGTCCCTGTCATGTCTCATCGCTTTTGTCCAGATTCTTGGGGTGCCTGGTTGATGGCAGGGGCGGCCCCAGAGGTCCATGTACTTTGGGGTCCCTGCTGTGTGGTAGCAAGGGCTGAGGCTTGTAGGGTCTGGGATGTCCACAGTAGTGGAGGAAGCAACTACAACCACGACCCAGCACCTCCCTGGGTCCCTGCAGGCAGCAGGGACAGGGAAACTCTGGTGGTGACTGTGCAGCAACAGTGGGGAGCAGCCAGCTATGACACCCCCATGCCCACACCGCACACAGCAGGTCCCTAATGCTGAGGAGGGGGGGTCTCTTGAGCCATTAGATGTGATAATCAGGCATTCAGGGTTAAAACATAAAATGAAATTATGCTTCTGCTCTCATTATCCATATATGTGTGCAGCCCATGTGCTGGGAAATACTTCATCCTGTCTTTCAGGAACTTCATCTCCCCTGTCCCTGCCTGGGGAGATCTCATCTCGCAGGGATGTGTGTTTGGTGGGGCATGGAGTGAGATGAGGAGATGAAGGCACAGCTGTAACCTTGAGGACAGCCACCCTTGGCAGCAGGAGCGAGTCATTCCTGGCACAGCAATGGATTCAACTGCCTTCCTTTGGGATACATATCCTTGGATGGTACCGTGCCACTGGGGACAGGTTTCCCATTGCTTTTCCCCAGCTACCTGTGCTGGTGTCCTCCGAGGGGGGCTCAGATGCGCCGGGAAGCGCCTCTCCCCGGGGTGCTGCCCGGTGACCTGCGTATGGTAAGGGTGGAAGAGACAGTCAGTCTGTGTTGCTTTGTTTATAAGAACATATTTGCAGTGATTGATGCCTGAGCTGGGGAAGTATGCTTGCAAGTGAGACTTTAAAACATGAATCAAACAATGTTTGGAATATGTATGCTGCTCTGTCAAACATTTCTCGGCGTTTGGAGTCTGCAGAGCCTGCGCGTCCAGAGGTACCAGTGCCTGTGCAGAGGTGTCTGCAGGGAAAGCATCCACCCCACTGTGAGGGTGAGTGTGGGCATCCTTCAGCCTCACCATCACCTCTCCACACCAGGAGGCTGCTGGGAACAGTTCAAGGTTTGCACCCGTGGCCAGGGGTGCATGTGGAGGTGTCCCATTAAGCGCCGTCCATCACGGGACATTCCTTTACGCGACGCTCCTTACTGCCAAGTTGTCCCTTGGGCTTACTGAGGAATGAAAGCGGCCCTGGAGGACAGAGTCAGCTTTCAGGCTTCCTTCCCCTCCAGATAACCCGACTGCCCGTGGAGAGAAGAAAGGTCTGGAAGGGGCGGGCCGTATCCAGATGTTCACTAAGTGCATTAAGACCCTCAGCCAGAGGAGCACATGCTTCAGGTTAAGCCCCTGAGCAGTCCCAGCTGCAGCAGTATTAATAAAGTCTTCACTTAATCGCTTATTGAATGCTCTCCCTGATAAGGGCCAGCATAGTTTATGGTGGACAGGGAACTTTCTCAAGGTTTCTCTTTGCATGTCCTGCTTGGGAAGTCCTGTATGGGCATCCCTCCACACTGGCAGCCCTGCTGCCATGCCAGCTCCGTTGCCCATGGAGAGATGTGGGTTTCCCAGTTAAGAGAGCTGCCTGCACCATAATGCAGGGATTGTGGATGTGGTCCCATACTTTCTGAAGCTCTGCTTTCTCTTCCATTCATAGGGATGTTCCACTTTCCATTGCCCATAGAGTGGGACTGGACACAGCTCATCTCGACAGAACCAGCTGTTGAAATCACTGCCAGCTCTTGGAACAGCTCTGTCCCAGCTGCTCCATCCCTCTTCCTCCAGGTCTCAGGGGATACCTTGTTCTTCCTTGCCCCAAAATAGCCCTCAGCCACCATGTCACCCCACAGAGAGGATCCAGACATTCCAGTTGAGGTGAGTCTCAGGAATTTGCACACATGACCTGATGGCATGAGGTGATGTGTTATGCTCAGAGTAGCATCCTCATCCCAATAAGCTGTCCTGGTGGGCAGATACCTGGGGTAATGCCAAGCCCACCTTTCCTGGGAAAGGGATTGGTTGGGAACAGCCTGAGAGGAGCAGGTGCCAGCTGGCTGCCATTTACTGCCCATAAATGATGTATCCAGCCCCAAACTGGGTGAGGGCATTTGGAACAGTAAGAGACACCAGAAACTGGGCATCCCTCCAAGATGGGCAGACCTTCCTCCTCTAGGCTTTCTGCCCACTGCTGCCCATGGGGACAGCAGGTCTGCCTGTCTCATTGCTCCTCCCAGCCATTATTTATTTATTTGTTTTCCCCAGGAATCCCAGAAAAACCATTAGAAAGTCTCCTGTTCCTCCACCCAGGCATGCCACTCCTTGTGCGAAGCCTCTCTAACTGCGTGCATGGAAAACACATCCCACGAGCAGATCCCCTTCTCACGGGTCCGCTGTCGTTGCCTTTTAGCACAACGGAGATTTATTCACTCCACGGGTATTTTTAAAAGGCATTTTTTTTATAGCTGGGCTTCTCCTACTTAGGGGAGATTAGGAGATCGTATTTCATGACTTCTTGTGGATCCCCTTTCGCAGGTTCTAATGAACTATGGATGAGTGACCATGGTAATCCAGTCTGCGCAGGACCTCATTAAAGTCACCAAGGCCGTTATAATAACTGGCTACATCTGATCACATTACTCCTTTAAATCGCTGATTCCACTGGTGTATGAGAGCCTGCTCTAGCCCAGCACGGGCAGCAGGAGCTTTGCTCTGAGCTCTCACCTCGTGTGCCACTAACAGGGCACAATTTGATTAACTCCCATTGCAGATTTCCCTTCACTGTTTTGCTCAACCAACCTCAGCCAGAGCAGGCAGTGTCCCATCCTGCTGGAAGCAGGTGGATGGTACAAAGAAAGGATCCAGACATTTCCCAGTTATAAACAGAATTTTGGGAGAGGGCTGGCAAGTGGCTGTCTGGGGCCACATCCAGCCTGTGCCTGTGTGATGGCGCCAGGGGAAGTGACACTTTCAACTCCATACCTTGTGAAAAGCAGCCTGGAGCAGCTCCTCACTGTCCTGACTGGCAGCTGCCTGCTGCCAGCCCTGCTCTTATGCTTGCCACCCCAAGCCCACGGCATCCCCACAGTGGCAGGGCTCACAGCCCCAGAGCCGTGGGATGGATCCCACCATGGAGTCCCACTAAAATGGGGCCCAGCCCTCCAGAAAAACAGGCTGCAGCCCCTCTGGCAGTGGGGTTTGCCCTCCTGCCCCACACGGGGGTGGTGGTCCTGACCCCTGCCCATATCCCTTCCTTACTGAAAGCAGACGCAGGCAGCCCAGCAAATATCCAGAGGGGCGGGGGGGGGGGGGGGGGGGGGGGGGAGGAAGAAAAAAAAAGCCAGATCCATCTGCAAAAACCCAAGCAGAAATGTTTCTTTGTCTTGGGAAGTGTCAGCGAAAGAAATTCCCTTTGAGGGTAGGTTTGTGTTTGCAAGACTTCAAACCCCTCATCTGGACAATAACAGCTTCTGTCTGCAGGAACCGGGGCCGCGAGGTACCGGCCGAGCCTGCGGTGTTAGAGGTTCGGACAGTAATTAGGGCTCTGGCGCTGATAAGGGCGCAGAGCTCAGCCACCTTGGGCTCTGCTCATGCCAGAGCAGTGAGTGTGCATCACTCCGGGTGCGCAGGGCTCCGGCGGCGCGGAGGCACCGGGGGATGTAAACAACCACGGCCAGGGCTCTCCATCCATCGCTGCCGCACCCCGAGCTCAGCAAAAGCGGGGTGTGCTCAGCAAGCATGGCAAACACGTCCTCGCTGGCAGCATAGCACCAAACCTGATTTAGGAAAAGGGAAATAAAGGGGTTTTTTTTCTTGTCTCGGCCACCCGTGCCGTGCCAAAGCCCTGCAGCTCCCGCTCAGCCGTGGGTTTGCCACAGGGCACCAACTCCTGCCAGCGCGTGGGTCCGTGATGCACAGGCACACCCAAACACGTTCAGGACCAAAAAACCCCCTGTGTTCTGGGTTTTACCGCTGCTGAAAACCAAGAATCTGCCTACGCTGCCTTCTCAGCCCGCTGGCAGGGAGCCCCAGGCTGGCAGGGGCTGGTGCCAGAGCTGTGCAGCCCCAGGCTGCAGAAGAGGAGGTTGATGCACAGGACTGCAGGCAGAGGAAGGCCGCCGGGGACTTCTGATCATCTCATTAACCACGAGAACGGCAGAAAATAATTGCTCGTGGTTCAATGCAGTCCATCTGTGTGGGATTTTCTCAATAATAAGTGCATACGGCCTGGTTTTAATGTTTTTCAACGTTTTTTAAACTGAAACATTTCCTAGTGCCGAAGCCCGGGCAAAAATCAGTTCCAGCCCTGGGGGCAGTGAGGGGATTTAGAGGCACAAGTCTCAGGTTGACTTTTTAACAGGGTTCGTACAAACTATCCTGCCCATAATGCTCGTGTAATTGATGCTTTTGAATACTCCAAGGAGGCCAAGGTCCTCTGAGGCTTTGAAAGTATGTTTTACAGTACTTTCTGATGTGATATATAAAAAAACCCTGATCATGAGTCAGGCAAGCAAAGCTCTTGAGACTGACTTAAAATTATTTACATGCACACACACCCCTTTTTAAGTGATCACACTTAAATCTTTTCAAATATTTGGTTGTTTTTTTTTTTTTTAAGAAAAGCTGATTTCTCATGCAGAAAACAGAACTTCAGGACTCTGGCAGTTTTGGTGTAAAAGCTGCCCCTCAGCCAGCTGCAGGGATGCAGGGAGGGCAGGACAAGCTGGCTGGACAAGATTGGGCTGTACCTTCCTGCAGAAGAGGTCATACCCAGAGCTGATGTGTCTTATTTCCCTGCAAGATGCAGGTTGAGGCTTAACTCTGGCCAAGCAGCGAGTGACTGCAAGGAATTTTGCTCATCAGGATGGATGAAGCAATGGGCTTGGTCCTTTCCAGTTCTTCCCAGTCCATGAAAGCCAAACAGGTAACTGGAGCATTTTCCCTGGGATAAGGGAACTTAACAGGCATCTTGCAAACACACACATGCTTGTTAAAGTCACTGCTGTTAAAGTGGCACTCTGCCCCTGCCAGAACTCCGCCCTAATAATTTCCCTGTGTGATGAAACACGGGGCACTCATTGTGGCTTTGCTCTGCCACCTTCTCCCCAAACAGAGGCTACACACCCCGCCCACCCCACTGCTCAGCCCCATCACCAGCAGCCCCAGCCCCTCCTGCTGACTGGGGAGGGAGTGAGGAATGACCCTCCTAGTCCCTTATCAGGCTTGTGTGCTTAATCCCTGTTTAAAGTGGCACGGAGTTAACTGGCTCCCTTTCCTGGGGCATTGCTCGGGGGAGAAGAAATGCTCCCCACGAGGGTCATGGTGACCCCCCCATGGCCCCTCTGTGCCTGGACCCCACTATGAGGGTGCCAAAGCCCTGGGAGCAGCCAGCCCTGGCTGCCTCACCTGGCTCTTTCTGTTTGGGGCTGCCTCCATGAGACAAAGCATTCCCTGTCCCCCTGTCCCTGCTCCCATGGGCATAGCAGCACCCACCCCAAGGATCCCCATACAGTGCTACAGCCAGGGGTTATTTTGGAGAGGATTTTTTCCTGGGAAACCATTTGGAAGCCTGAGCAGCACAGGAGTCCGAATCTGGCCCGAAGCATTTCAAATATGCCTCGCTGTGGGCTGGAGCACCGAGCCTGCCTTAAGCGGGCAAGGGATCTAGTAATCACAGCCTCCCATCGTCCTGCCAAGGCCACAGGAGCACAGCTCTGGCCTCCACAAAATACTCTCCAGAGGCTGAATATTGCACAGATTTCCACCTACCCCCGAAGCCCACAGTGGGAAACTGGGGCTGAGCTCGAGCTGTGGCGCCTGCCCCAGCTGTGGCTCGCATGATGGGGGCTTGTAGGGTTTCCAGGGGCTGTTGGTTACTTGGATGATAACATCACTAATTGTTGTGATTAGTGATAATCCAGGAGAGAGAAACAGGAAAGAGAAAAATTGGATTTTGGGTGTCTCTGCATCACCCTTGGGGGTGTTCTTCCAGCACAGTGGGGAAGCAGATGACGTTTCACTGAGCTCAGCATTTTGGGAGCTGCCACCAAAACTGAGAGCTTCCCTTTCCCACACACTTACTGACTGCTTTGGGTTTCACAGCTCTCCCCAAAAATATATAGTGGGGAAATCAGTGATTTTGGTACAGGAAAGCTACCAAGAAGCTTCATTTAAAGGTTGCAATGTGCTTACGTGATCCAAATTATACTGGTTTGGTTTGGTTTTGGAGGAGACACTTTCCAGATTTAACCATTTTTTTGCTGAGTCCCTTCAAATCACAGAATGTGCACTTAGGGCACAGAGGAAACTTCTCCCAGACATAGGAAACCAAGTCATATTTTTAAATGGCACTTGGCCTTCTCAGCCCATACTCCAGGCATCCAGCCTTGCCTGAGTTGAGAGGAGTTTGATTAGAATTTATGAATGATTTTGCTTACCTCCAAATTTACACTTTTTATAGTGAATATATACTTCTCCAACAGTTTTTTTTTGCTGCTGACGGGCAAGGGCAGTTTGGGCCATGAAAAGGAAAGGGTGGAAATGGGGTTTTTCCCTGCGTGACTTTGCCAAGAAGAGGGAACTCCATGAGCAGTGGAGCCTGGACAGCATCCACAGCAGGGACACACACTGGGAACAGGGTGATCCATCCTGGAAAGGGGGTGACAGGCTGGAAATGGGTGACATATGCTGGAAAGGTGTGATGCATGCCAGGAAGATGTGGCACACTGCAAAAGGGGTGACACATACCAGGATGGGGCTGACACTCACTGGGAAGGAGGTGACACAAGCCAGGATGGTGGTGACACAGATGCTGTGGAGTGTGTGACACATGCCAAGAACAGGTGACACTTGCTGGGAAGGAGGTGATGGACATCAAGAAGGGAGTGACAGACATTGAGAAGGGAGTGACACATGCCAGAAAAGACATGATGCCCATCAGGAGAGCAGGGCAGGGCCCTGCACCCCAGCCCAGCAGCTGCAGAGGGCACAGGGCACCCAGGATGGCATTGGTGTGCAGCAGCATGGCCAGATCCTTTGGTGACAGGCCACCTCAGCTGTCACACACGTGCCCACATGTGGAGCAGCCCGACAAGGAGCGACGCCTCACAGAGCTGCTCCCCTCTGCCCAGCAGCAATACCCACCACTGGTGCTTGAGCTGTGGCTAATGTCCTTTCACCGTGTATTATACAAATAATATAAATAACTCCTCCTCGGACTTCAAACATGCCACTTCAGATGTATGGTGGGAGATTACAGAGTTTGTTAAAACTCAGGTCTTCAATCATCTGGGCAGTTTCGAAGCTGCTCACTAAAATACAGATCAATGCTTCAATTTTATGGGAGGCCTGTCCCATGTGACCAGACTCAAATCCCTTATTTTATGGCTTGCTTATACATTCCTGGTGAAAATCGGTTTACATTTTGGGCCCCGGGAGCTCTCCTAAATCAGCTGCCAGGTTTTTGCAGCTGGTAGTAAAGGGAAGTGCTGTCATCGGGCTGCCCGGAGGTGAACAAACGAGCCGCCAGCCACGGGACTGACGGCTCGCCCCGACCCTGCGCCAGCTCCCCGGCTGCTGCTGCCACGGGGACACCGACCTGGCAAGGGGACACCGACCTGGCAAGGGGACACCGCCTGTGACACCCTGGGCACCCCCCCAGAGGCGCCATCCCCACGGTAGCATCTCCCCCTGGGAGACCCCAAAGCTTCAGGACTTCGGAGACACTCAGATGAAAGGGTTAAGCCAGACTGGACGGCTGGAGAGGAGAGGGATGTTAATCCCCCGGCTCTGGGGCTGCTAATTATTTGCTGATTCAGCTGCTGAGCAGAGCCCAGCTCCAAAGCAGGGCCTTGGCCCTCGCCTGCTGTCAGCACTGGGGTGCTGATGCTCCTGCTGTCAGTTTTGGGGTGCCAGGGCTCGGGCTCACCTGTTTTGTCCCAAGAGGCAGAGCTGAGCTCCAGCTGTCCCTCTGTCTTGAGAACAGCAGTGTGTCACAAGCAGGTTTTGCAGGGAAACTTAGGCACAGGTTATCCCTGGGCAGACCCAAAGGAGTCATGATTTTATCCTCTTTAATTTTCCAGCAGTGCTCCACCCTTTCCCTTCACTGGTGAGCATGAGAAAGGGGGCCAAGGGCTTGCTCCTCTTGGAGGACCCTGAGCCCCAGCAAGGAAAGGAGCTGCCACCCACCATGGTGACACAGGGACCTGCAGGAACACGGCACAGCGAGCAGCATTTGGTAGCACGCCCACCTTTCCCGACTTCATTGCTCCCCTCCTTTAACAATCACAACAAGCTCCCAGCATTTCCTGCCATCCAGGATCCCTGAGTTTACCACTAACCAAGTCCCCTCCTAAGCCCATAAACCCCATTGTCAGCTGCCACCTCACCCAGGCAGCTTCAGCACCGAGTTACGGCCGTGACTCTCGGCTCTTGCCGGGGGAGCAGAGGTGCCATCGGTAGCAGAGGTGCCGTGGCTGTAACTCCCACACATTTAAACACCTCCTTGCCCAGCTCCTTCCCAACAGCACTGTGACAGAAAGCAGCTGCTTTGACACAGAAGGGAACTTTGAGCTGGGGAGTAATGGAGGTGAAAAGATCCTGAAGGGTGAAGGTGGGTGCCTGGGTGTGCTGGTGGGGCAATGAACCCAAGCAAACCTGAAGCAGTGGTGGGATGTGGTGTTGCGGGATGGGAGGATGGCTGAGCCCATGGGCTCAGATTTTCCCTTCCATTGCTTCTCACTGAGGACACTGTCATGGGAGCAGAAATCCCCATGGGGAGGCTCATCTATCCCACTCCCTGGCTCTCCTGCACGAGGAGATTTGTCTCCTCATGGGGCTACCACAGATTTTCCACACAGTAACTCTGTGACAGGATGGTTGGATGAGATGCATCTAAAATCTATCTGGGCTGACCTCCTCCAGCACCTGCCCAAGTGAACTTTCATGGTACCTTGGTGGCATCTTGAGGAAATCCAGCTCCTTTGCCCTGGCTCCTGACCTCCTGGTGTGTCAGGAAGCTTGTCCCCTGCTCTGAGCATGGCTGGGCAGGATTCCCTGTCCCCCACTCTGGTAACGGCCAGTAAAACACCAGGTAATCTTATCCCACCCTTATTAAACAAAGCTGAATTTCCTTCTTGGGGAAAGCAGACAGCATCCTCCTGCTTCCACCTATTTAGAGGATAGCTGAAGGTTTGGGGTTTCTTCTCTGTTGCAAATGGGTAGCTTCATAAAGAACAGAAAAAGTAAAAAATGGCCACATTCATCTTGCTTTGAAAACGCTGCAAATAAATCAGTTCACTCCCAGAATAAGCTCTGCCTTCTTTTTGCAGTTGACTCCTGCCAGTGCTAATTGGAGCCAATAGGCACATCACGAGGGTAGCAACCCCCTTTACAGGTAACACTTCAGCCTGGCGAGCATGTTTACAGCCTTATTTCAAAGCCTTAAGGAGGAAGGATCTGTCATAAACCCTGGCAGCTTTCACTGAGCAAACAGTGCTGCTAGAACAGTTAAACCCCCAGCATTTGGGTGGAAAAATATAGAAAACACGTGTGTTTCCATGCGAGCTCTGCTGCTGTGCAGAGCTGGCTTTGTGGCAGTGCAGGGCAGCTGTGGAGCCTGGTATGTCCTAGGTGATAAAGAGCCATCTCTGGCAGGGCTCAAGGACACTATTAGGTCTGGGTGACCCTGAGGACCCCCTGGGACCCTCACCCTGCCCATGGAAGGGCATCCATATAATCCCAGTGCAAGGTTTAAGGAGATATATTCCCTTTACTGCGCTTGTCCTAAAATGAGCCCTTCAAATTTTGGGGTGTCTGAAGACAGTGATCTAGAAGAAAACCACCATTCCCAATTAGTGAAGGAGTTAGGTGTTGGTTTATTCATTTAAAGACAAAAAATATCTTGGGGAAACTGCAGAAGTAAGTCAAGACATTTTCAGGATTACTTTTATCTGAAGAAAATAAGGAGAGATTTCCTGTAGTAAGGATGTCAATGAGGTTTATAGGAAAAGCTCTGTGCAGGTGTCGATGAATGTGTGAAGGAGCCATGCTCAGGGACTGGGATGGGGAGACCATGGCCTGCACCTGCAGCTGATGCTCCCGATGCTGGATGCTGCATCTCTTGCTGCGGCACCATCTGCTCAGCCATCCTCACCTCTAACACTTGGGGATAAACTCAGTGTGAACAACTAGCAATAAATCAGCTCTTTCTTGCGCAGACCCCCCTGATGGTGCCCTTTGTCAGCCCCCCTGCACAAAGTAGCTGATGGTGCCATCTCCCACTCTCTGCAGGGTTAGGACCTCTCCGTCCCTTCAGGGCAGGGAGCAGGAGGCTGGCAGGACTCCAGCAGGGACATGGCACTGCCACAAGCCTTCCCCCAAAGATGAATGGCTGCCAGTTTTCTTAATCCAGCCACTTTGGAAAAATTGTTTGTTCTCATCCTGTTTGAAACAGCTTCAAAGTGGCTCCAGTCTAGACTGTGCCAAGATAAATTACAAACCTAAAGCATTGATATAAACCATAGGGGAAGGAGTCATTTGCTCTAATGTAATTAAAACAAGATATCATAATGTATGTAAGTATGTATGTGTGCAGGCAGGCTCTCCTGGCAGGGAAAGAGCAGGATGCTGCCAGGCTGTCCCCAGCAGGGACCATCCCTCCTGGGCTGGGGGTTTTGTCCCTTTAAGGGGTGGTGGAGCAGAAAGACCACTCCTCCAGCATCTGACAGCCAATCAGGCTGTGACAGGTTCCTGTGACATCACTACAGCTGCTAGAAAAGGTAACGGCACTGAGCTCTGCTGGGTGGTGATTGGACATTGTGGTTGGTCATGACCCTGGTTCATGGGGTTGGTTATATCCATGATCCTGGTTTATGGTGGTTCATCATATCCGTGATCCTGGTTCATGGTGTTTGGTCATGCCCATGATCCTGGTTCATGGTGGTTGGTCATGTCCATGATCCTGGTTCATGGTGGTTGGTTACATCTGTGATCCTGGTGTGCAGTGGTTGCTCATGTCTGTGATCCTGGTGCTCATGTCCATGATCCTGGTGTGCAGTGGTGGTTGTTGGTGCCCATGATCCTGGTGCATTGTGGTTGATGCCCATATGTGGGGCTGGTGTGTGATGTCATTGCTGGGAGCAAAGCGGAAGGCTCTGGAGAGGTGGCAGTGTGACAAGAGAGGCCCAGACCATGGTCATGGGAGGAAGGGAATGGCAGAAGGGGTGTCCTGATGGAGGAGATGAGGCAGGGAATGGGAGTCTTCCAGCATCCAGATGCCTTTTGTCGAAGGGTATTTGATGGGAGCTTTCCTCCAGACCACCTGTGGAGGCAGCTGAGGAAAAGGGCTTTTACTCCACAAAATACAGAGGGAAATAAACACTTCTTCATTTGAATAGCTCTAATTTGTGATGAACTAGATCAAATGATAAGCAATTGTTCCACTTCAATTAAATTCAACTCAAGTGAAATAGATGGAGATCCCCTTGTTCTTTAAGTCTCCTCTCATTTGCTGAAAATGAGGAAGGAGGAGAAAAAGGAAAGAGAACAACCTTTGAAATTTGGGGGAAAGTAAAGTAAATAAAATTGTGATTAAAATTCTAATTCTGAGTCATTTTGTCGACAAATAGAGAGTCCTTGATAAATAATGATTATATAAATTCAAGAGACTTTATAAAAAGTTAAAGATCATTAATTTTTCACCATGACTTGGGATAGAGACAAAGCTCAATGAAAGTGAATCCTAGGACAAGAGGCAATTGCCAGCTACACTGTGTGTCTTTTTGTTTTAATAGCATTATGACACTTGTAAATTCAGGTATGTGTATGTACAGCTGGAAGTTAATAAGTGTCTGAACATATGTGTATGCAGAAGTGTTTGTGAGTGGACATGTGCTGTACATCATCCCTCCACTCCACATTGCTGTCCTCCCCAAGACCACAGCCTGGCTTTAACACCTCTCGGATCTCCTGTCAGGGTCTCTTTCCCTGGAGCTTGCAGCAGTGGATCATCTCAGCTGTGCGATGCTTTCACCCCTGCACTAAGCACAACACAATTCTTTCGCCAGTCAGTCCTGAAAAACGTCCCTCTGGTGCTGCCCAGACGCCGTCCCCAAGGGTGCGGTGGCAGCGCGGGAGGGGTGGGGACACCACCGCGGGATGCCCTGGTGTGATGCCTGATGGATGCGCGTGGAGTTTCGGCCCGTGCCACAAGAGGTCTCACGGATTTCATCGGGACCATCGGAGGAATAAAATCCCTGTTAATGCAAGCGGGAGTAACGCTCGTGGGACCTCTCAGACGCAGGTGGAGTGTGGCTGTTGGAGTGTTCCCTGGGAACAGCCCTCAATCTCCGTCCTGACAGCCCTCGAGCCGGTCTCCAAAGCTACTTTATGCCTGTGACAAGCAATTGTCCCTCATCACTCCTGGCAAATCACTTGCAGTACATTTTTATGGGATGGTTTGGGAGCCTGCAGGCACAGAGAGCCCATGGCCATGGAGCAGAACCCCGTCTGGGGCTGAGCTGCTTTTACCACTTGTGCCCATCTCAGTGCAGGGTAACCTGCTCTGCTCCTTGCCTGCGTTCCCTTTACATTCCATTTGTCACATCCACAGCTCCTGCAGGCAAAGCGCGGTCCCCTCCCCACGTCCTGCCCATGTCCCCACCCTGGACTGCCCGCACCCTCCCAGCACCCACGCAGTCTCTGTGACCACATAAATTTCAGCTCGGCGCTTTGAAGTCCCGAGGAGGGGAGTTGTTGTTTTTGTTTGTGAGTGCTTATCGCCGCGATGCTCCCGCCTGTCTCTCGGCGATGGCTCCGGCCTGCCGTCCGTGCAGCCCCGCTGCCAGGGACCGCCGGGCTGCCAGCGCCGCCTGATAAGGATGATGGATGAGGATGAGCTTGGCTCCACCATGGCCGGCTGCTTACTGGGAGCCAGAGCCGCCGGCCCAGCGCTCCCTGAGCCTGGAGGAATGCGAGTTCCTGGGATGGAGAGCCGGCACGGGATGCTGGGCCCTCCACCAGCCCTGACAGGGGGTGTTGGTACCACATCAGTCAGGGTCCTGTCCATATCCCCTTGCCCACGGAGCAGGGTGGGCAGTGCATATCCAAATCCGCAGCCTGGTTGAGGAGCAGTGGGGAGGGGATGCTCCCACCCTGCTCCATCACTTCCAGGGTGGCTCTGCAGCCCACCCTGGTCCCCTCGATGGGATGAGGGCAGTGGGTGGCTTTGACAGGTGATGGGGGGACTGCCACCATGCTGCTGGGGTGACACCACATCTGTTAGCAGCAGCGTTATGCCGTAGGGAGACCTGCAAGCAGATGGTCCTCACTTGCTGTGCCAGGGAGATGCTTTTGTTTAAATTAGGCTTCCTGGGTTGGGAGCAGGTCTGAGTGGGCTCTGCACACCCTGATCCCTTCAGGAGGGTGGGCTCCAGCATTGAGGGGTCCCTACCCTGGGTTTAGGGCATCCCAGCTTTGAAATGATGGTGCATCACATGTGGGTCTCCCCAGCCTTCAGGGAGGCTTTTGCAGTGATTTTCAGAGCTGAGCTGCTGCAAACATACCTGGAACTGCTCTCTCCATGGGCCAGCTCTTGTTCCCGACTCAAAGCAAGCCAAAGGAAACATTTTTGTGCAGCTACCACAAGGCCCATGTTGTAGTTTCTTTGCAATGCTGTTCTTGCTTCTCTCCCTTACCACAAGTTTTCTTTGCCTGCCTTTGACCCAAACCTCCCTCCCTTTTGTATTTCTTTCCCACTCCCTTTCTCCCAACCTGTGCCATGGAGGACTCAATGCCTCTGCTCTCAGGTGTGAGCTGCAGAATTCAGCCAGCCCAAACCCTCTTCCCCTGGAAAGAGTCTGGGTCTGGTTCCCTCTAACAGGCAGGATAACGAAGAGCCCAGAGCACGGAGATTGCCTCTAGTCCATTCCCCACAGCATCTCTCACTGAGCCCTGCCAAATGCAAACCTGGGATAAAACACATTAATTCCAGCCCCTCAGTCAGACAACGGAAAAATTGGATGCCTTTCCACGCCAGCCTCATTACGAGGGTTTCTTAAATGGAGGTTGTGCTTATAATTAAATAGCCATATCTTGGCTCCCCAAGACAGGAGGAAAAGGCAATTTGAAAATGTATTAAAACAGAAAGTTTGGCAATTCTCCTGGATTCAGAACAATTCATGGATTTAAATTGTTCCATTTCAAAAATGTGTGCTTGCTTTCAATGGAATTAAATAAAGATGTGCAAGATGGAGGGAAAGCAGTACTTTCCTGAATGTTTTTCCCTCTCTGGCTATGAAGGGAAGGGGTAAGTCTGGGCTCTGAGAACTTCCTTGGTAGCCATGTGGGCTGCTCTGTGTGGCTGATGCATTGGCTGACTCAGCTGAGGAGTATAAGAAAGCAAGAAGTCCTATTAATGCCAAACTTTCCAAAATTTTTCATCCTGGTTTCTGGTTTTACTCTAACCTCTGGCACTCCCTAATGTGCTCCTGCCACTGGTGGGACCAGCTCCCTAAGCATGAGCTGTGACTGTCTGGGGATGGACAGGCTCCTCTTCTCCAGCTGCTTTCTTTTCGGGGGTGCCACATTAAAAATAATGGTCTCAAGGTCGCTAACAAAGGACTCCTCAGGCATTTTGCACTCTTTGATTTGGCATGAAACATTAGTAATAGCATCATTATACAAGTTTCCACGTCTACAGGGGGAAACTCATGAGATATTTGAGAACACATCAAAATCTAACACCTCTTTTACTCCAAGAAAATATAAAAAACACCCTTAATTTCTCTTTAGACAGCAGCTCTTGTGCTGGGAAGGTTTAGCTCGGCAATAGCAGATGAAGCTCCTCACTTGACCAGGAGTAGTTACTGGGGAGGAATGGGAAGCTCCAGGAGAAAGTAACCCCTTGCACTTGCACACCTTTGCCTGCTTGTGCATTTAAGAGTCACTTATTCTAAGCCCCAAACAGAAAAATCCTGTCCCTGCTCCCTCTGGCTGCTCTGGCACCACACGTGCGTGTGTCAGCTGGGAGCTGAACGGGAGATGAACTGTGAGATGACTTATCCGGGTAGCAGGGAAGATGGAGGAATAGTTTGAATCCAGACCAAATCCTGAGCTCTGTGGGCTTCACATAAGCATTTAAGCCTTTGGTTGGGATCTGGTGATAGAAGAGGGCTGGAAAGCACATTTCTTTTGTGGTTAAAGGTCCTTTTGCCAGTCCATAAATCCAGAGGGAGGTCTGTTTATTCTGTTTACTGCAGTTACCTAACCTGTGAGCCTCTGTGTAAATCATGGCAATTTGATTTAGGGGGCAGCTGCTCTCCCTGTGGCGTGTGCACCGTGTCCCTGCCCAGACCCCCACGCAGGCAGAGGGATCTTCCAGAAGCTGGGAGATAAGAGCAATAAAAGCCGCAGCTCTCTCCAGCGCCACTGCCGTTGCATTTGCTTTGGCACAATCACACACTGCTGTGAACTGGTGGGAAGAGGGACCCGAGCCCAAATTATGCTTTTTCCTTTCCTTATTTTAAGGAAGCAGCAGGCATTTCCCAGAGCTCCCCAGATGCAATGTCCCATTTCCACCCTGTCACCCCAGGGGTGTCTGAGAGCTGCTATCTGATGGGGCTTGGCCAGGTGAGGGGGTGGCCAGACTGATAACCCCCCCTGACTGCACAGCACGGGCAGCTGCTGTCCCAGCCTTCCTCACCTGAGAGGTGCTGACTCTCCAGAGCCAAAATCGGCTGCCAGATAAGAGAATGACTCCCAGATAATGGCGCCAGCTCCTCCAGATGAGTCCCCCAGCCCCTGGGGAAAACTGTCTGTGTTGTCTGTCTGTAGAGCAAGAGGAAGAAGAGAGTTTGGGCTGAAAGGGAAAAATTTGAAGGGGAAAAAAAAATCACCTTTGAAGCCCCAGGCTTGTCATGCTGGGCTTGGACACAGGTTTGGCAACAGAAGAGGGGTGATGCAAAGCTGGACTGCAGCAAGGGAGGAAAGTGACTCCAATCCAGGGGCTCCCCACTTCCCACAGCCTGGGCTCCATCCTCCAGAGTCCCTTCAGCCCTCTCTCCACCTCCTCCCACCCGCCTCCCTTAAGCAGCCACAGGATTCCCTTGGCCTTCTCCTCTAGAATGCTGCTGCCAGTTTTGATGCAAACCATTGCGCTCTCCCGATCCCCCCCCATTTCCAGGCCAGAGCAGCGCAGGGGGGATCAGCCCAGGTCCTTGCTGTTTAGTCTACCCATCAGACTGGTGACGAGCAGTCTAGCAGCTGGCAGAAAGCACTTTTCTAATTGCTCGGATGCTGGCTCTGAGCTGTTTGTCCTGTGGATCTTTCTTTAAATCCTAGAGTGGGGGAAGGGGAGGATGATTGGCAGAGGGGTGGGTGAAAAATGTTATGTTTCCAGCATTGAAGTCTGGGCAGCTGGAAAGCTGCTGACCTCAAATGAGAGGGATTTGGGGTGTCGTTTGCTGGGAATAATAAAGTCAAGAAGCACAGCATCCTCTAGTCTGGGATAGCTCACTCCACCTTTGGCTTGGAGAATCCTCGACTGAAAAGCTGGACAGGCAGCACGTGGCTCTGGGCGTGCAGATGTTCATGCAGATGTGAATGTGCATTTGGTGGTGAGGGTCTGAGGACCCCTCAGCCTGGAGCATGTGGGCAGCTTGGTCCCTCCAGTTCCAGATGTGATGCAGGGGGATGTCCTGCCTCGACTTCAAGGCTTGAAGGGTTGAGGAGCCGCATTTGGCCTCAACTCACATGTGCACTCGAGTACGTAGGCAAAGCAAGTGACTCAGGGCGTTGGGGTCCCTACTTTGAACACTGATCAACGTGAACCCCAAGAGCTCAGGGCTGCCAGCTCAGGGAGGGGTGTAGACACTCAGAGGAGTCAGTGCAGCAGCAGGAATGACAAAGTGGGTAGTCCAACCTGACCAAAGAGATGGGCTTTGTTTTCTCTAGAAAGCTGGAAATGGAGAGAGGGACATGATAAGAGTCTCCCAGGACCTCTGAGACAACAGTGACCAGTTGATCTCAGGGTCTGCTGAAGTTGGGACAAAATGTAATCAACTTAGTTTGCAATGAGAAAGCTCACAGGTCAGGTATTAAGACAAATGATTCAGGCACCATAGGACAGTCAAGCCTGTGCCAGGTTATGTGATGAGTAAAACCAAGCTGGACAAGGCTGTGGGAGGGCAGTCAGGTGCAAGTGTGGGGCTTAGAAGGGCTTTAATTCCCTGAGCTTGGTGGTCAGGCAGGGGACACACAGTGGCATCATGCACTGAGGACATCCTTGTCCTGCATCCCTGGCTGTCCCCATTCCAGCAGCTCTGTCTCCTAATTGGCTGGACAGGCTTGACCCAAACCATTTACTCCTCTGTCACAGCACAGCCTGAACCACTCAATGTCCCCTCAGCAGCTCCTGCCCTGCAGTGGGACAGGGACCAGAGAGATCTCCCCAGGCCCTCCCTCACTCTGTGGCTCTGCTCTGGAGGTGGCATTTCTAAGCCCAGGAGAGCAAAGCTCGGCAGCTTTTAGACACTTACAAGATATTTTACAGGAATTTTCAAGCTATTTTCTAAGCCTTGTTTTGGGCTGGTGCCTTTTGGCATTTTAAAGAGAAAAATTATGTGGAAGCTGAGGCTTATTAAAATCCAAAACTCGACCACTCCTGCAAAAACAACCCCGTTTGTTCCAGGCTGGCTTTTATGGCTGCCTGTGCGTGATGAAAACTGGCTGGGGCTAGCGGCAGAGTGGTGTGGCTATTGCCATATCCCAAACCGCATGTTCACGGGTGTGTTCCTGATTTGTTGAAGCGCTCCGACTTTGGAAAGGTTTCGTTCAAACAGAGACAGTGGGGAGCGGTGCTCGTTTGGGGTTTTGTGGCTCTTTTCATGTGACTTTGGATCTCTGGTTAAAAAAGCAGAATTAATCAAGATTAATCAAAAGAAAAGCACTTTCCTCCCCTTTCGCAGGCTGCAAGGAGCACACGCACTCCACAGTTACCGTCTGCAGCAGGAAAGCTCCCAAATCCTGGATCTCCCCAGCTCACGCTCCTGCCCGCATCCTTTCTGTCGCAGTCTGCTGGTGACTAAGGAGGTTTATCTGCAGGGCTTTGCAATCAAAGGGCTGCGATAGGCAGGGAAGGATTAACCCCAGAAGGGGAGGAAAATCCCTCGCCGCCTCCTGCTCCATACATCAAACGCAGCGGCCGCGCGGCTCCTCTGCAGCGCAGCCCAGCAGTTAATCACGGAGGAGCCCGAGCCTCGGAGACGGACGAGACCTGACATCTGGCTCCTCCAGCCAGCACAGGACCCTTCATGCACTCCCTCAGCCTGTCCCAGCCTCGGGGCTCCCACTCGTGCCCGTCACCCTCCTCCGGGCTGCTCTCCCCAGTGCCCCCACACCAGATCCCGTGCGGCCGGGCGGCCACTTGGCAGCAGTGTGTGTGCAAAGAGAGATGGGATGGTTCATTCCATGGTCGTGGGACAGTCATCAGCTGTGCCATTGTGGCTGCCAAGCCTCCCATCCTGCCCAGCCAGGGACGGGGAGGCACTCCCTCCTGCAGTGCAAGGCGCTGCTGTGCAGGGGTGCAAGCGTGCAAGCTTCCCTGGGACCGGAGCATGTCCCTGGCTTTACAGGGCTTCCCCCCATGCGGTTTCCATCCCATGGGCTAATGTCTATTGATAATGATCCTTTGGAAGCGTTTTGCACTTACCACGAGAGGCAGCAGCTCGCTCAAACTCCACAGTCCAATGCGTTCATAAACTTTTTACCTGAACCGTCGCCCCTTCCTTTTAGTCCAACCTGCGTGTCCTGCACCCCAGCCCAGCCCCTTCCCTCCAGTGCCAAGTGCTGGATCACACCCACTGCAGGCTGACAGCAGCGAGATGTCCCACCTGGGCAATGCCAACACCCACAAATGGCACCGTGCCACACGCTTTCCCCCAGATGATTAATCACCACCAGGACTTCAGAGAGGAGAGATGGTAGCCCTGGGAGCTGGATGAATGTTTGAGCTAGAGTGCACAGCTAATGCTGTGATGCCTTGCTGAACACATCCAAGAGCAGCTGTAACATCCTCCTGGCAGGTGAGTGGTCCCTGAGCAAGCAGAGTGATTTGATGTTTGGAGGAAAGATCAAGGGACTTTTAAGGGAAAAGATCCTGGTTTTGCAGCCATAACAGTTTCCTTAGAAGACACAATGGCCATCCCTGCCCAGTCCACAAGCCAACCTGTGGGAGGCATCCAGGCATGGATGCTCCAGCTTGAAGTGTTGTGATCCATGTCCACCTTCAGTTTAGCAGGAAGCACTCCTGGGACCCTCATGGCAGGCAGGAGGGGAGTATCCAGCCCAGAATGGAGGATGCGTGCTGCCACTCTGGCACTGCCACCTGGGCATGTTTTCAGGCAGCTGCTCAGTGCTGGCCATACCCTTGGAGACCTGATGAATGCCCTGCCTCACTTGGAACATGATCCTGGCAGCTCAAAGTGCTGTGCTGGGCAGGATGGGGACAGCTCCCATGGCACAGGGAGCGCAGGCAGGCTGGCAGCAAGTGCATCCCATAGTGCATCCCTGCTCAGGGAATGGTGGGGAGGCAGGATCCCCGGAGAGGGCTCTGCAGAGCAGCACAGGGCAGTGCCAGACCCGTTCGTGACGGGAGCTGATGGCCAAGAGGGTTATCCCGGCCTGTCTGCAGCTCCATCTGCCTCCCTGCGCACCCGCAGTGGGAACAACTCAAAGGAGCGATGCAGGATGCGTGCGTTCACCGTGCTGTAGGGATTTCCCTCTCACAGGTGACCGTCACCTGGCCGGCAGCATCCCCAGGACGGGACCCAGGAGAGCGGAATCGGGCCAAGCCCCGAGTGGAGCCGCAGTCCACATGTGCCACCCCCTGGACACTCGGCGTAACCGACTGGAAACCTCCTATCCCGCGGCAGGAGCCTCAAATCTGGCTGCTGGCGGTGGGACACGGAGATATTTGGCACTCCTGGGACTCTTCTCCCGGCTCAGCGGGACCCAAAGGGGCAGCGGGGCTCAGAGACAGGACTCTGGGCGAAGGGCATCGTGGGGTGACTTAACCCACAGCCCTGTAAGCTCATTCTCCCAGCTGGGCTCTTGCTGTTTGGGGAGTTTGGCTCTCCCATCCCTGAGGACTGCAAGGCACCGCAGGGAGCAGCAGGGTTTAGGAACTGTTACCTTAAACTATCTCCAAATTTGCAAAGAGCACGGAACCTCTGGGCTTTTTCACCTCGGGATTCTGCCAACCCAGCCCTCCAGGTGTAGCTGGGGTTGGAAGCAGCTGTGTTGTCTGTAGAGCTGAAATTTGGGGAAATGAGGGGGAGGAATTGGCGCTCACTGGCCCTGAGAGCAGAGGACGCAGAAACAAAAAATCGCCTCTTTTGGGAACCCTTGGAAAATGGGATTTATTTGTTGCACAAGCGGGTATTTGCATCTCTCTGCACACGCAGGCTCTGGCAGAGCGCTGCTGCTTGGCCTGGCACCGGAGCCGCGGGATGCCGGCTCTGGGAGCTGAGATCTTATCTCGGGGATGCCCCAGCCAGAGCCAGGGCGTATCAACCCGTACTGTGCTGAGGACACCTTGCAAACGTCCCAGCGTGTTCCTGGGATGTATTTCTGGGATGAAGCCAGGCAGGAGGAGGCTTTCTGCTTTCCTGCCCCGGGCAGCTACTTTTCAAGCAAATCCTTTGTTCCCGCAGGACAAGTGTTTCCCTTTGGAAAGAGAGAAAGGGTTTGTTTTCACTGTTTTTGGAAGAAGGGCTGAGCAGCGTTCCGGGCTCCCCCCGGGCCGGGCTGCCGGCGGCAGATGGCAGCAGAGCCGAGCCGGGGCTGCGCTGCGCTCCCGGGGCTCCCCTCATCCCCGGACTTCCCTGATCCCGGGGCTCCCCCGCTCCCCGGTCCGTCCTGGAACGAGCCAGCAGCAGTTTTTCCTTCCAAGCCGATTTTCCTTGCGGCGCGAGGAGCTCCTCTGCTGACTGTGCCGTGCCCTGGCTCCTTTCCCAGCAGGAAAGGGGAAGCCCCCAGGCAAATTGAAGCTGGCTCTGTGCTGCTCCCCATCCTCAACCACTCCAAAGCTTCCA
Organism: Corvus moneduloides; assembly: GCF_009650955.1. Lineage (NCBI taxonomy): Eukaryota > Metazoa > Chordata > Aves > Passeriformes > Corvidae > Corvus > Corvus moneduloides. The sequence goes on along the minus strand of NC_045490.1, from coordinate 5,514,120 downwards.
CCGTGACCTTGGCAGGGCCCTGCTGGGCACGGTGACAGTTCAAACATCTCTCTGCCTGCACCATCCTGGGGTCTCATGCCTCCCGGAAAGGATAAGCAATTCCCACTGCACCGATTTTCTAATGCCTCTCAAGAGAGAGCCCCGGGGACCAGGGAGAGGGGAAACCTCCTCTCACCTCCAAATACTCTCTGGAAAACAAAACAGAAAAAAAAAGCACAGCACAAGGCTGCGGGAGCCATAAACAGGTTTTCAGTGGGTTTTCCATGGCACCTACCACCTGCTGGGAGCTCAGCCAGAACCCACGGCAGAGCATGGCTGGCCAAGGCACCAACCAAAGCTCTCACTTGGCTCCGGTGCAATGCTGGGAGGGGGCCAAGGACACCCCCCTTCATCCTTGGGGTGCTCTGGGGTGCCTGTTTACAGGGTCAGGTGGTTTTGTTGAGTCACGGGGCAGGGCTGGCAAGTGCCCAGAGCTGCAACATCAGCTGGATGGAGGCTTGGGGCTGTGCTATCCTCAAAGAAATAGAGGAGGAAAGAACTGTAACCCCTGGCAGGGAGCTGGGAGCATCCTCCCCAGACTGCCATGCTCCTCTAACACCCTGCTTGGTCAAAAAAGGAATAAATTAAAAACAGGGAGAGGAAAAAACTCTGTTTTGAGAGCACAGATCCCTGGCTGGTGGAGCAGCTCCTGCCAGGAGCGTGGGCACAGGAATGGGATCAAGCTGTCCTGAGAGTCATGGTGTGGGCTGCAAAGCTGGGACCAGGTCCTGATTTGGAGCCATATGATTTTAGGAAGCCCAAATGTGGCCACAGAGGCACATGAAAACTGCTGCAAGCAAGGAGAGAGTCTCTGAGCTTGTATGTGCTTCTGAGCAGGACAGGAGCTGGTTGGGACCAGCTGGGGATGCTGGTGATGGAGGATCTGCAGCCTCAGATGGTGCTGAGCCAACCTCAAATATCTCCCTTTTACTCCCTGGATCACCTCTCCCTGGAAGCAGGGATGGGGGAATTTCCACTGCAGAGGCCCAGGGTGAGGGAGAGGGCACGAGAATGGCACTGCCAGTTCCCAAAGGACTGACCATGCAGGGAAGCCCACCACAGCTGCACAACTTCTTGGGCCGCACTGGCACCTGCCACGGTGGGAAATCCTCCCTGTCAGAGGCAGCCCCTCTCTCCCTTGCCGGCTCTGTCTCCTGGCACACCGAGTTATCTCCGGCACTGCCATCCTGGGTGCCTGTGTCACCCCACCCAGCCTGGCTCACCACAGATGCAGTTAAGAGCTGAGGCTGCCCTCTCCTGATTACACACAGGGGTGCTGAAGCTTTTATCATGGGCAAAGCCCTGCTGGCTCACTCCATCCCTCTGGCCTCTCCGAGTGCTCGGAGCCCGGCTGTGCTATCTCCCCTCCTTGCAGCTGTACGCCTTGCAGCCTGCCTATCTGCAGAGCCCTGCTGAGCAGGACAGGGTCCCTGGCCTCTGCCCAAGGGAAAGTCCCATTTGCTGCTACCTGGGGAACTGGTTCTTCCAGGGAAGGACAGATCCTGATTGCTCTGGTGCTGGCATTGCAAACCCCCAAACACCAGCAGCTGCTCCTGGGACAGGTGCAGCTCAGGAGCTGCCTTCAAACCCTGTCCTGTCCCTGGGAGTGGGATGAATGGACAGGATTGCCCTCCAGTAGCCAGCAGACCTTCAAGATGGGACAAAAGTGTGTTAGAAAAAGTTTAAATGTGAGCAGCCAACCTCACTGCAATTTCCTGGGAGTTTTCCTGGTGTTTGGGCTACCACACAAGTGAGCAGGACACTAGAGGGATTACAAAGAGAACAGCTTCAGTAGGCAAAGCATCCCAAACAGCAGCACTTGGGGAACTCCATGGATTCATCTTCCACTGCCATCCCAAATAGTCCTCAAAAAGCAATTGCACTGCATCTGTCAGTGGACCCCCTGCTTGGAAAGGGGACAACATGGAAGTGTTTAGCCCCCAGAGAGTGTGGGGAGGAGGAGAAATGCTGAGGACCCTGGGAGGACATGTCTGTGTTTGAGGATGAAGCAGACAGCATGCCCCAGTGCCTCACAGCAGCAGCAGCTCAGTGCTCCGGCCTTGGCTGGGATTATCAGTGACCATAACACGCCATCACCATGTGGAGAAAGGCAGGAGGTGCCTTAATGAGGCTCGCTAAAGTTAATTATTAAATTAACAGCTTAGACAGTACAGCTGCAGAGACGGCCAGTGCTGGCACAGGAACGGCAGTGCCACGCGGAGCAGGATGGCTCCTGCCTGCCACAGGGAGTGTTCAGGCAAAACCACCTCAGGACCTGCTGGGAGGAGGAATGGGGCTGGATTTGGCAGGTGCAGGGAGGGAGGGATGTGTGTGCAGGGACACTGCCCTGGGGTTTCCCCTCTCTGGTGTCCCCATCCCACCAGGCAGGAGAGAAAGTCAAAAGCAGCCACTAACGTGGGTTTTGTGTCGTGTTGTCCTGGGGAGGTCTTGTGGCCCACTAGCATTAACCATCCCTAGCTGCTCTCCAGGCTCCAGCTGCCATCCTGCTCCAGGCTCTGGGCCACCATCTCATGCTCCTCCCTGCTCGGATAAACTGCAGGGATGTTTTGGTTTGGCACGAGCTTTGGTTTTGCGTCTTTAGGAGAGGAATTACAAAATAATAAGATAAGGCTGTAGACTGGAAGCAAGCTCAAAAAAATCCCGTTCCAAGAGTAAAGATGTCTCTTCTGCTGGGCAGACTTACAGGGTGATCTTGGTTTAGGACAGAAATTGCTGTCAAGGGTTTCTGGAAAGCTGGAAAGACCACCTTGAGGTGGAACTGTGCTGACCTTGTGCTGGCTGTACTGAAACAGAGGCAAGATTTCACTGTGGGAACAGGAGCTTAAGTAACTTGGTGGGCTGGAGAGGGGCAATATGTGCTTTTCTCCTTGTTCTTTTTCTGAGGATGGAGACAACCTGAACAATGTCTCTCTCTGAAGAGGATAAACTCCTCTCTGGCTCCTGTTGTTTCCACTCTGAAGTCCTGGCCTTGCTTGCTGTCGGATGAAAATGTGTTTAGGAACAAACAGTGTTAGCTGAGAAGCATGAAAATTGAACAGACTGAAACACAGGCGAGAAATCCTGGCTCTGACTGCTCACGACTTCACATTTATTTCGCTCATGATTTGACTTCAAAGTCTAACAACAAGCCTGGCAGGAGGACAGACTCCCTTACAGGTCAGCACTGTTCCTCTCACCAGACAAGGGAAAGCTCTTGTATCACCGCCAAACTGGGCAGCCAAAATATAACAAAATCCACCTGCAAATTCTGCACTTCTGGCCTGAGATTCTTTCACCAAATGTGGCTGGAGCTGGTCAGTCATTGTCACTCCTGCATCAATCTCCATCACCTAACATCCTCAGGACTTCCTCAATCACTGGATGTAATTGATATTGCTTGATGTAATTGTAGAAATGAATTCATTGATGCAGAACATGGCCACTGCATCCCCAGATTTGCAATTAAACTTCTCATCCCACATTAATTTCCCCTGACAGCATTGGAGGCAGAGGATATTTCAGGTCCCTGAGGTTAGTCTCTTTTCCCCTTGTTGCTTGTTCGGCTGTCAAGAACCTCAGGAGCTCATTGGGAAGCACAGGGACAGAAGAGGCAAGGGGAAATATATAAATTCATAAAATACAGTATCTTGAAGCCTGGGCTCCTGGTCCACTGGCTCTCTGTGGTCTATGGATTCAAGATCTTCCTGGAAGCTTTACAGGAGCATGTCCATGAGCATCCCATAGTCTTGCTTGCCCCCTGGAGCTGGGAAAGCAGACAAGCTATATCCTGGGGTTACTTAGAGATACTCTGGTTAATGCCATTGCAGCTGCTGACCTCGATGACTCTTTCCTACAGCAACAGCTCCGGGCTTTTTAAAACCACTGGTGGAACAATTCCTTTCCTTTGCTCCCATCTCCAGAACCAGGTGAGGTTCTCCAGCCCTCCTGAGGGCCACTACAGAGCCAGGGAGTTCCTTGCAACCTTCCAGGCACTACAGCATTATCTGCCATCCCCAGGCCGGGTCTCTGCGGGGAGGGGAGCTGGGGTACAGTCCCCTTGCCTGAGGCCAATCTCACTCTGCCATCCCCAGCCCTGTTCCTCCTCTGGCTGAGAGGACTGACACAGACGCTGCATGTCCAGCCCTCCACGACCCTTTTCCATCCCCACTGACCTCCCTGGGGACAAAGCATGAACACGAGCCCTTTTAGCTGCCGTGTTTGTGTACACAAGCCCACTGCTGACACAGATCTCTTAATCCCCCTGCCTGTGTCCCACAGGCCATGCTTGTACAGCGGTGGCCACGGCTGGGTGCTGGCACTGCACTTTGCTGAAGCCCTTTTACCTCTGACTCGCTGATTAGCTGCTGACAGGGTGTTATCAGGAGGCTGTGGTGGGTGCAGTGGCAATGCCAGCATCCTGGCTGCGGGGACTGTCCCCAGCTTCACTTGGTGGCACCAGGGCAGACTGCCAGGGGGCGAAGAGGACTGGTGTATGTTGCTCTACGCTTTGGCGTTGCTTTGCTTCTAATTTATCGTCTCTCCCACTTCATGGGCTTCAGCTCGAAGGTGGAGGTGGCTTAGCTCATGATTCAGCAGGCTGATGTTTCCTTTGCACCAGCAAAATATTTGGGAAAGCAAACACAAAGCTGGCAAGGCTGAGTGGGAGTCACAGCCGGAGGGCCTGGCTCGAGGCAGAGCCCGAGGGGAGGGGATGCTCAGAGCATGGAGCCATGTCCCCTCCATGCTCCCTGGGTGCTGGGTGCACGGGAGAGCTGTGCTGGCTGCACGGGGAGCATCTGTGCAGGATGGAGCCCTCCCAAGTCACAGCGTGGGGAGGAAAGGCAGGAAAACCTGAAAACTGAAGCTTCCCTGCAATGGAATGGGAGCAGAAACATATGCAGTGGAGGAAGAACTTCGTGATACCAGGAGCACAACAGGCCCACACAGCACATCCCAAAATTAAAGGAGGCTCATTTAGTCATGCCTGGGGGTCAGGTGGAGTCAGGCATGGAGCTGCCCCTGCTCCAGCCCCTTTGCTTACGTGCACGGTGCAGCTTTTGGACACAGAGATGTGCTGTACCCTCCTGGGGTCCTTTGTCACTCATGGTGTGATGGCTGGTGTTCAGGGCAGGCAGCCAGGACCAGCTGGACAGGGAGTGGGTGTGTGCTGACCCTCTGCTGCGGGTCACAGGAGGAGACCTGAACTCTGTGTGGGACAGCTGGGCAGGCAGCTCAGCCCCACCACTGCAGACTGGCTCTTGATGGGGTTCCTGCCTGGTTCCACCTCCTCTGGTACCCCCAGGACGCCTGTTGGAGTCCAGGCTGCTGGCTGCTTGTGCCTGGCACCAGAGTCAATGTGGCTGCAAAAGTGGGAAGGAAAGCATTTGGGGTAGGATGCCCAGTGCCCTCAAAAGTGGGGGAGCAGAAGTCTGAACTCTTGCACACAAAAGAGCAAAATGATTTTAACTTCTCACCAGTTTTCAGTCCCCTGGCTATCCGAGGAGGAGAACAGCACCCATTGGATCTGTACCTACTGGTGCAACGCACAGATCCCAGCGTGCTGCCTGCCAGGGAAACACCTGGCAGTGAAATCCTTGTGCTGTGGGTCAGGCCAGGATTTGAATGGCAAAGCCCAGGGCTTTGCTTTGACTGCAGAGGGGTAAAACAGTATTTAAATAACTGCCAGCCCCTGAAAGGAGCAGAAGTCCCATGGGAAAAGAGAGAATTTGCGGCCATGCGTGGCTGATGGCTTCATCACAAATGTACAACCTGCAAAGGGAGCAAGCGAAGCTGCTGGGAGCTGCCTCTGATTTAGTATTTCATAACTTTGGTGGTTGACTCCAAGCATTTTGGCTGTTAATTATCCTTAGGTGCTTAGAGGAAAATATCCCAGCAATTCCACCCATCAATCTTATTGATTCTCACCTTGAGTCTTTGGGAGCTTTTAGGGCACCTGCACAAGCTGCCACTGCTTGAATTAATTGAGCTCTGCAGAGTAGCTGCTGGCTGGTGCCTCCCTGCACATCAAGCACAAGGCAGAAAGATGTATGACCCTGGCCAGTGCTGGTGCAAGGAGCTGATGGCAGGGAAACACAAATTCCTGGGAATCACAGCACATTGCCAGCATGCTTTGTTTCTCCATAGGAATGGCACATCCTTGGGCGAGCTGAGTCAGGGACCTCCAGCACTGTAGGTGGTTGGGACCTGGGAAGGATGCAGGACATCGCATCTGAAGCAAGCAGAGTTTAAGGCATCTTGAACAAGGATGTAGAGGTCTTATATCTCCTTTCTCTTTGTAGAAGTGTCTGAAATATTTCTGCTGAAATTCCTGATGGTAGAGGGGTGGCATGGAGGGTAAATATCCTTCAGAGCAAGTATCAGGCTCAGTGGTCAGCTTATGTCATGTTTTCACGAGCTCCTGGAAATGGAAGTAGTTTAGGGGACATAAGAAACCTTGGGCTAATATATCTCCAGCAAAATATACAAAGTGAGAAATTGTGCTCTAGAGGACATATTGCTTTCAAAAGCCCATGTCATCAATAACTAGGAAATGGGGGAATTTTTCTCAAGCAGTCAAGATTATTTATTGGCTTTGGGGGAGTCCTACAAGAACTGTGGCTTTTGGAGGGAAAAGTTGGGATGGTAGAAGCAGTTATGTATCATTCGATATCCCTCCCTCCAATCCGCTTATTAAAAACATGCAAAAACTCCATGGCAGACTTCAGACTTTTAATTACAGGATATTTGCTCACATTTCAATCTAACTTCCTAACACCAGGAAAACCCATGGGGTGCACTCTCAGGCACGAACACATCTGCAGCACCACTTCCCAGTGTGCAGAGGATGGGTGGAAGCAGCGAGGGGCCGGCGACTCCAGGAGTTGGTTCCTACCCCATGCATGGCACGAGTGCCCTGAGAGCACAGTGGCTTTGGCATCAAACCACTGAGCCCCAGCCCCTGGGCTGTGGAGTCCTGCTAAGTGAAAGCACTTTTTAATGGGCATGTAATGGAACTCGTTAGCGTCTGCTGTTTTATTATGCAGGTTGAAAATTACTTATTGGTGGGAATGTGCTCACTCTTCATGCTGATCTTTCATATGCTTTGCTAGAATGGTCCAAAAGTGAATTAATCTCAGAGCCAGGGAGTGTCTTCCATCTCTGTGCATCACATGGCTGCAGATAGAAAAAGCTTGTGGGACTGTCTGGGAGCACTCAGTGTGTTCTCACCCCTGGGCCCTGGCAGCAGAAGTGGAGAAGAGGCTGTGTGTTGTGCTTTAGTACACGGTCCCTCACTCCAGATCAGGGGTGGGAGCTCTGGGGTTAAAAACACAGAGCAAGGAGAGGCTAAAATCTGGGTTAAACAATGGGATGTTGGAAGTCTCTCTGGCAGAAACCTGCAGGAATGGGCACTTTCTTCTGGTTCTGAGCTGAAGCAGCTTGAAATGTGAGTATTTTGAGTAGTAGAATAAAAGGTTTGGGTGTTTTATTTTAAAAGTACTTGAGTCCTTTGTGGTGGCCACAATGTGCCACTAATAGGTGTCTGCTGGGGTTGGGAGGCACTTGCCATGGCAGGGTGTCAGGGATTTGCTGGCAGCCTGCCCTCAGCCCCACTCACCAGTGGGACAGCAAACCAGGACTGGAATTTGGGTTTCCACTGCCTTGTGGGAAAGAATCTCACCCAGACTGAAAAGGTTGGGTCAGATTATCCTGATGAGCAACTTCAGGGCAAGCTGAGTATTTTTCAATGGGAAACAGTCAGGTTTCCTGAAATTGAAAATTCCCATTTCAGTCTCAGAGTTGTAAATGCCGGCCCGGAGTCCTGATAATGGTTCTGCACCAGCATACCACCCTCTCAAAGAGAAGATGTTTCTCTTCTAGGAATGAGCTCTGGGTGTTCTTTGAAAAGCTTTTCCCTGTGGGCACCAGCAGTTGGATGGTCAGGCTGCATTTGCAAGTCCTTTGGGAGCAGGACTTTGACACCCCTCAGGGGCAGTGGGGTTTGTTGGAGGGCAACACTGCAGGGCTGCTGCAGGAAAGTCAGCCCAGCCTTGTGTGCATTGTCCCTGACAATGTTTTTGCCTGGCAGGGTTCATGGAGCAATAACAACCACATAAATAAGTCAAAGCATATGACTCAGGATAGGAAGCTTGGACCTGCCTTGGCAAAATCCTCTTTCTCTTTTGCAAAGCATTAAAGATGCCTGAGCCTTAATATTCTGCCATCCACGTGTAAAGCTTGGGCATCTCACCAGGGAACAGCGTGACCAGCACTGGCAGCAGGCAAACTGGTCTGGAGGTGCTGGGCAGAGAAAATTCCCTTGGGAAGCACACTTCAAATCTGAGCCGACTGCGAGGTCTGCACAGCCCCTGGATGCAGGGAGAAGAGGTGTGATCAGGAGTGTGCTGCAGACGCTGATCAGCATTTGGCCCCAGACTAGAGCAAAGGTGAAACTGCAGGAAACACTTTTAACGGTGACCTCGTTGCCACAGCGCTGGACAAAATTAGGAAAGTAGAACCTGAGAAAGGGGCTGAACTACCAGCCAAACAGGATGGTGAAGTTAAGGAGCGTATCAGTCACATTGGCTGCTTTGTGCTCCTTGCCATGCACAGCCTTGCTCCACGCCACTGAACTAAAGCTGATCCCAAAGGGAAGGTTGGGACCCTAGGTGAGCTTGCCAGACCAGCAGAAATTAAGCTGGGGATATTCCAGCCAAGCAAGACCCAGAGATGCTCAGAGACATTAATGGCCACCATCAAAGCATCTTTAAACCTGCAGGCCAGCACCAAAGCAGCCGGCTGTCTGTGATAAATATGCAAGCCACGCTTCAGTCGGGGAGAAATAAATAAGCTGTTGTACACGGAGCAAGGGAGGTGGGGAGCTCCTGCCCAAATCACTGCTCAGCAGAGGAGTTTCCCTGGAGACTGCTTCCTCGGAGCCTGCGCAGGGCCAGCACAGGGCTGGGAGGCAGCACCCAGAGCTGCTTGATGTGGTCTGGGCAGGCACAGGGACACATCTGGGGTGAAGGATGAGGTGGAGAAGCAGGACTGGGGATGCTGGTCAGGTGCTTTCATTGAATTTGGGGAAAGCGGAGATGGATTACTTCCTGCAGAAATGTGGAGACTCCTTGGCTGCTTCTCAGCAAGCCCCTGGAGGGAGGAGCAGAATATCCAAGTGCCGTGGATGCTGGGCAGAGCAGGGGAAGATGGGTCCAACAGAGGTGAGGACACCAAGGGGAGAGACATGGCCGGTGTGTTTACACCAGCTGGAGGTGGTGCACACTCAGCTTCCTTTCCCATGAAGGATGGGGTGTTTGAGAGCTGACCTGCCAAGGTGATGTTCCCTACGGCTGATGCAGGAAGCTTGCATGGACACTTCCCTCTCTCCCCCCTCGCTTGTGCATTTATTTTCTAGCACTGAAACCCTGCCGGGGTTTGGCCTGGCTGGGCACAGCATGAGGGTGAGACTCGCCCAGCTCCCTCCTGCCTGGCAGCTCTGGAGCCAGTTTGGCTCTTGGCCACCGCGGGCTCCTTCCCGCTCACGTGGCAGCAGAGCAGCGTCCCAAAGGGACCGAACTGGAATGCTGCACACTGGCTGGGGGACAGGTGAGGGACACCACTGGGCTGCAGGTCCCCTGGCTGCAGCCACCTTCCTCACCCCACTGTGCTCCCCACCCAAGGAGCTGCTCCTAGAGAGGGTGTAGGTGGGAGACTGGCTGGGGGTTGTGCAGCTCCCAAGTCACACTCATGAGAAGTGCAGGGACGCCTGGCACATCACGGACTGGGCCATACAGAGCACAGGGTGTGGCCTGGGTTACTGCAGTTGAGGTACTGAGCCAGCCAGGCAGCCAGGCCAGCAGACAGCTCACTGGAGTTATATTTAAACTTCCTTTTGGAATTTTACTGGCCAAGTTCTTGAATGATTTGGGATAACTGCTCATGATTCCTGAGGCTGTGGCACAGGATGGTACTCTCTTTGCCAAGAGGTTGGGTACCAAGGGATGCAGAGAGCCAAGATGGTCTCAGTGGAGCATCCCTGACAGCCTGGGACTCCCTCTATGGATCCACCAGAGCCCTGACGCTGTTGCCCTTCCAAATGTTGTGCTGAGCTCACGTTTGTTTCTCACTTTCTTCTTTCCTTCCAACAGTGAAATCAGCTTTTCATCCTTCTCCACGCATCAGCAGCTGGGAGCTACGTCTTCAGTGCCTTGTCATGCTGACGGGTCTCCTGCAGGGATTGCATAGATGTGTCCCTGGGGCTGTGGGACATGCTGGGACTTCCAGATGAACCTTTCCGGGCAGAAGCAGAGTCGCGTGGTTGCTGTGATGAGGGAAGAGGCTGGGAGAGGCTTGCATTGAATAAAAAAGGCATCAAGTAAGGGCTGCTGTGAATTAGGCAGGTTGTGCTAAATGGTAACAGCAATGCAGGTTGCCTTTTAAACGTGTATAATTCATGTGCACATACACACAGAGTCTGCAGCCACTGTCTTGCTGGCTGCAAGAACTGAGGACAAATACCAGAAACATTAATGATGGTGATGAGCATGTGACATTCTATCAGCTAGAGATCAATTATGTATTTTAACCTCCTCAAACGAAGGTTTTTCTGGGCACAGGAGACAAGAGGTGGTCTCTCCCCCATCGATGTGTATAAATATCTGAAGGGGGGGTGCCAAGGAGATGGAGCAGGGCACTTCTCGGTGGTGTCGAGCAATAGGACACAGGCAATGGGCAAAAATTGATGCACGGGAAGTTCCACCTGGAATATAAGGAAGAACTTCTTTACTGTGCAGTGACCCTCACTGGAACAGAAACCAGAGAGGCTGTGGAGTCTCCCTCAATGGAGATATTCAAGAACCGTCTGGATACAACCCTGTGCCATGTGCTCTGGGACGACCCTGTTTACACAAGGAGCTGGGACCAGATGGCCCAACCAGACCGTTTCTGTGATTCTGTGTTCCCCAGGACACGCACCGAGTCCCTTTCTGCACTTTCCAACCAGGTTATCCGTTATCCCCGGCCGGGGATACTGTCGGATGCCGGCCGGGGAGACTGTCGAAGCCGGCTTGGGGACTCCGGGGCTCCACCGGTGCGTTCGTCCCCGGAGTCCCCGAGCCGGCAGCGCACCCCTGGCCTGAGCCCGGCATCTCCCGGCTGGACAGTGAGGCCGGCAACTCGGGGAAGGGGCCGGTGCCCTTTAAGCTCCCCCCCCCAGCTCAGCCGGGCGTTGCATCAGGCCCGTGCGCGCCGCCGGCCGCCCCGCGGGGGCGCGCCCCGCGCGGCCCCTCCCCTCGCCGGCGGCGCGCACGGGCGGGCGGTGCGCGCCCCCGCGGCAGTCGCGTGGTCCCCGCGCGGCTCCATATTGCGGCGGCACCGGGGTCGGGGGGTTCCCGGCGGGGCTCGGGGGCGCGCAGATGGCGACGCAGGTGGAGGCGCTGCTGCCCGGCACGGCCCCGCTGCTGCCCGCCGAGGAGCGCGCCCTGGTGCTGAAGCCGCCGCAGGACGGCGGCCGGGAGAAGGGCGAGCCGCCCATGGGCCCCGACGGCGGGCCGGCGGCGCCGAGGCCGCCCAGCGCCAAGCAGCAGAAGGAGGAGAGCAACAACCAGGAGAAGGAGAGCCTGCTGAGGGCCGGCGGCGAGGCGGAGGACGGCGGCGAAGCGGGCGGCGCGGGGCGCCGGGAGTTCATCGAGGCCCCGCCGCCCAAGGTGAACCCCTGGACGAAGAACGCGCCGGCCGTGAACGGGCAGTCGCCTCCCGGTGGGTGCTCGGGGGTCGTTGGGAGCGGAGCGGGGGGGGCCGGGTGCGCCGGCGACCGCGCCCCGGGCGGCCGCGCCATGCGGCACACACGGCGTGGGGCCGCGCCCGCGGCCTGCGGGGCCGCGGCGGGGCGGGGGGCGCGCTGGGAGCGGGGGAGAGCGGCGGCGCCGGCCGCGGCCACGAGGCGGGGAGGGCAGCGCGGCCCGGCCATGCGGCGGCAGGGAGCGGAGGGCGCCGGGGGCCCGGCGGCGGCGGCGGGCGGGCCCGGCGGCGGACACGCGGCCCCCCCCTCCCCCTCCCCTCCCGCTCCCGGCATTCCGCCGCAGCAGCGCCGGCAACGTGGTCGGTTCCCGGCGTGCGGCTCCCCCGGGAGCGCGGTCCCGTCGCCCCCGCGGGGGCCCTTCCCCGGGCCGCGGCCTGCGCTGCCCACGTGTGCGCGGCCGCGGCTCCCCCGCGCAGGCCGCGCCGCCTTTCTCTGCCGACTCATGGCGGCGGCGGGGCCGGGGGCCGCGGCCGAGCGCGGCTCTGCCCAGCGCGGTCGCTGCCCTGCGTTAGGGGCACGGCTGGGGAACGGGGGTCCCCGAAAAGGGAAGCGGAGGGGCTGCGCTGTCCAAATCGCGCTTGTAACACGCTGCTGTCGTCAGCAAAGGCTGAAACTGCAGAACACCATTTCCTCGCCTGTCGGGATGGGTGCTGTGCTCCCCTCGTATCTGCTTCAAGTGAATCGGGAGTAGGAGGAAAACACAGAAGTTTTCGCTAAGCGTCTTGTTTGGGAAAGACTTAATCTTTTTCTACCTGACTCTGTTAACTCTGAAATCACACTGCCAGATGTGACATCAGATTCCCAATTACTGTATGTGCTAGTGTTTTGTAGGAACTGTTACTGCCTAGCATGATGATTCATCAGAGTTATTGATCTTTGGGAGACGGACAGCTCTGCAATTTCCACCTGGAAAGCTGTCATCTTAATGGAAAGTATAGAGGACAAGTTAATCGTGCCAGGTAGAAGTCTCTGTTCGGATTGTTTGGTGGTTTGTCATTGTAGTCATGGACATAAGCAAAGCTTAAGGAAATCCAGGACAGTGTCGCTGTCTGCGTTCGCCTCGTGCGTTATGACACAAAACTGGTCACATCGCTCCTTTGTGTGAAGGTTGCACTCTATTGTGATGCCTTCTGAGATAATGATCCTGAGAAATAAACCAAAAAATGCAAAGTTGCGAGATTAAACGTTCCTCTTTGAGTCTCTTGTGTAAGGGGTGTCCAGATTCATTACCAGGCCTGTCAGTCGCAAAGGTGCATGATTTGTCAGAGTCAGCAGCAACGAGGCAGCTGCCCAGCACAAGCAGGGGGCCCTTGCAACTCCTGGGATGATTTTTTGAGGGAGAGAGTGAGAGTGTGTCGTTAGCGTGTCCACACAGTTGCAGGGGAAGGGAGTAATGCTGCAACACTCAGAATTGTCCTTGGGCCCAGCACAGTTGTCTCTATATTCCCAAAGGTGTTTAAAAAATGGAATTTGTTAGTGGTGTGTTCTGGGACTCTTGGCAGGAGCGACTGGTTCCAGCAATGCCCCCAGTGCTGCTACCTGGCTCTCCTCTCTTGAGTCATTGTTTCTTTTGGTGCCTGTTCATTAGCAGAAGAGAAAATGTGTAAAATAAACATGGCTGGTGAGCTCCCACGAGAGGCAGGCTGGCAGCTGACCTTGCTTGGCAGCCCTGCACCCAAGTACCTTCTTTTAGAGTTTGCAGGCTCATGTTGTGTCTTCATTTCATTGGGTGGAGGATTTGTTTTGGCAGACACTTACCAAAAAAGATCTGGAACGTGAATGTGTGTGAAAGAATCAGCTGGTGAGGTGAGTTGTCATGTTGTGACCTCCAGGACGATCACCGAAGGAAAGCAACTCTTTTCTATGCTTGCAGTGGATTGAGAACTTCTAAACTGTGGAAAGTCACTGCTGGAAGTCTTTGGTTTCTCAGCAGAGCTTACAAAGCCTTGGCTCGTAATCCAACTGTGTTCCCAGTGCAGTGCTTCTGTGCTGGAGGTACATGGGAAATGTTTCCAGCCCTGATCTGCCAGAGGTAGCGAGGAGACCAGACAGTGTAGTGAAGACAGCTCTGTAAAGATAAAGGGATCCCTCTATGACTTGTTTTACAGGCTTTGAAAGCCCTAGTTTTTTTTATAATGATTATATTAATTATAGAGCCATAGAGCAGATTTAATGGACAAGACCTTCTCCTTAGGTGTTCATGCATCCTGTAATGGCCTGTGTTGGAATTGGTGCTTAGAATAAAGCAAAAGCATTGAGCTCAGGGATAACAGAGCCACAGATCTTGCTGAGTTTCTGCTGTGTGTGTTGGAATATGGACAGGGAAGAGCTTAAGTCCACCTCCAGGTGGTCAGAACACCAGGTTGTTTTGAACACTCACCATGGCTGGGCACGTTGAGTGCATTGGGGGCCTGACACAGGGACCGAAGAACAGGGTCCTTTTTTCATGGATTAGGATTTACCTTCAGAAGCTTGTGTCTTGCCTACCTGCTGCAGTATTTTTATGCTCGAAGTTGGCAGTGAAGCCTGTAATATAATAGGATGTTTGAGCAAGCATTTCTGCTTTTTCAGGAAGGAGGGCTCTTAAAGCAAAGCTTCTCCTTGCTTCTTAACCTCCCAAAAGCGCAACGGCTTGGCAGTAAGTGGGGCAACCATTAGGTTGAGTTAGACAGCAGTGATACTGCTGATGCTGTGAGCAGAGGCCGAGGCTCAGCTGGAGTGGCACACCAGAAAATTTTTGTGGTGTCTTGACAAGATGCACGTTACCTTTTTATTCATGTGTGTTTCAGAGTCGGGGTGCAAAGAGCAGAGGGGGGGATCCTTTGAGTCCTGAGATACACATGGTCCTGTCCTGTGTGGCAAGGCTTGTACTTGACGCTGCTGACTGCTTGTGAGGGTCGCTGCAGAGCTGTAATGATGCCTCATTTTTACTCTCTAATGATCTAGTAGCAAGGTCTGTGTGACCATGCCCTTGTTATTACATGTTCCCTTCTTATCATGTAAATAAGTGCAGCCAGCAACCTGACTGACACATGATGGTGTTGTGTGTGTGTCTGCGGTAGAGAAGAAAACATTTTCTGGCAAAACCAGCTTTGCACTACTGGCTATAAACCAAATTCAAAGTGTTTTCTCCAATTCTTCTGTAGATGAGAAGTGTGGCTTACAGTTAAAACAGCTCGACCTTCTGGAACATGTTGTACTCGTCTGCTGTGCCCTGCACTAGGGCTGGTGCTGATGCAAGCATTGGTGTGGACAGGTGTTAACAGCACCCCGTTTTGAAAACCTGCTGGATGTATTTCAAGAAATGTTGCATCAAGGCACTTGGCACTTCTTTATTTTTAAAGCCATTTACATCTTGGAAGTAAGAACGCGCAGGTTTTAATGACCGGCACTGCAGTCGCTGAGCTTTGCATGTGCTAACTTTTTTCATTCTCCTTGCAAGTGCTTGGCCAGGGAAAGCGGTGCATTTCCTAGTGGAGATGCAGGAGATGCTTTGATTTCTTGAGTAGAGTTTCCTGCATGCTGTTTGGCAAACGTGCTGGGTGGATAAGCAGTACTTTCCAGAAGGCACACCTTAGTTGCTAGCAGCAAGCACCAGGGGTGAGCTGACTATTGTTCAGAGAGAGTGCATGTTGCTTTATGCCTGAGCAGAGGCTGACTTGGCTACCGGTACTGAGGACAAGGCAGGGGAAGATTCATTAGCATCTCAGCCCTTGCTGACTAACTCCCCATAGGGCCTTCCTTGAAACCAGCCTCCAGTGCAGGAGATAAGATGGATGGGAAGCTTGTTTTACATTGGCATTTCTTCACGTTCAGAGTAGACACGCACATCTGCTTGCTCAGGTATCCAGTTTGGTAGTCCTGCACACACCTATTTCCAAAATGTTGGGCAATTCTCACTCTGTCGTGGCACGTAATTGTGGAGCTGTTCTGGCTGTTGCAACAGAGCTGCTATCGCAGCAGGAGGCCTCCCCCCACCACCCCAAGCTTCCTCTCCGAAATACTGTTTTGTTCCGATCCCTCAACTCACGTTTGAGTAACTCTTCCCATCTTGTTGAGGAGGATGAGGGTAACTGGAACTTTTTGCTCAAAAAAACGTGAGGCTTAGTGTTTTCCCTCCCCCGCATACCTTTGCCCTTCAGCTTTGTGCTGGACCTTTGCCCTGTTCTGCACTGTTTGTTTCGGGGAGAGAAGGCTGGGGAATGCAGCGCAGCTCCTGGGAGCTGACTCACTGGGCCTGGTTGCTGGGCTTCAGCGCCTGCTTCTGCTGCGACCTCCTGTTCCAGATTGCCGGGTCTGAGGCATCGCTGAAGGATTCTCTCCAACCATCTCCTTAGCCTCACAACTCTTCTTTTAAACTTTATATTGCTCGTGGTGCCATGGAGGTTTCCACCAGCATTGCATCAGGGATCACTGGGTTGGGCAGCAGAAGGACTTGGTTCAGATGTGAAGACAAATTGAGTCCAGAAAGCAGGACTGGGAATGGGGGCACTGGGGCTGCAATGCTCTGCTCTCCCTTCCAAATTATGACACCTGATCTTTTTGCTGTGCTCGAACAGTGTGAAATTATCCTCAGGGCAATGCCAAATGCCGACTTGGATAGAGTTAGGTTGCTCTTTAAATACTTGCGACTATAGTGAATCTCCAACACCATCTCTGTGGTTGTGCTTGTTTGGCAAAATAAGGAATGGGCATTTTAGTAGAAAGCTGTGCTTGCTGTTCAGACCAGGCTGAACGTTTTAACCCTAACAGTTATTACATGTGCTCTTACTGTAGGTCCAGTTGGGACTGGTAAGCTTTGTTCATTCCCAGCTGCAACACACATTTACATTACGGTCTTTAATATGTTAACTTATCCTCTGGTCATCTTGGCATTGGACCCTTTGCTGACTTCCTGCCAGGGGCCTGAGTCTCTGCACTGCAGGCTCTGTCAAATCCCTGGCTTGCTGTGTACACAGGGAGCTTGGGGAAAGAGGTGATGCAACCTTAGTGATACCTACTGAGCTCTCCCATGGTGATAGTGCCGTCTAGGTGGAGCTTTTTATGACCGAGAAGTTGTCTCCTGGGGTTGGCTAAAGCTGTGGGTGGATTTCTGGATCCACTCTGTGGTCTCTGGCACGGCCAACTCTGCATTTGTTCCTTTTCTCACTTCGGTTCCACTTGTTCTGCAGGTCCAGGTCCTTGTTAGTGAGGTCTGAATGGAGCTGGGAGACTTATCTCCTTGCATTGAAATAACTGGCTAATCTGAATATCTTGTATCAAATGATTCAGCTGCATGACTTGAGGTCAGAGGAGAGGGGAAAAAGAAGGGCTTCAAAGAAGTTAATGCAGTGCTGGGATAACTTACAGCTACTTGTGTATTTAGGTAACACTAATGGGTGACCAGAACAAATGGGAACTGAACTTGGCCTTGAATAAATCAATTACCAGATTTCTTTGTGGGGAAAGTTTTGGGTCAGGGTCAGTCTGGATTGCTTGGCAGAAAGGAGAGGTGGGTGTGCACATGAATGTCCTGCAGCTGTGGAGCAAAAACTGGCATGAGGTGTTTGATGGAAATAGGCTTGCTGATGGCAATTCTAATGCTGTGCAAGATAAACTTTTGTTTTTGGGAAAGGTTGTGGAAACTGTGGTCAAGTGTCAACATGTTTCTACAGAAAGCTCATCCTGTAATTGGAGGTTCCCAGAAGATCCTCTTAACTGAACTTTCCTCTATCAGAGCACTCATTTGTGCTGCACTTTGTGGGGGCTTTGTGGGTGGATTGCCTTTCCTGAGCAAACTGGTGTGTGATGTGTTGTGCCTCTGCTGGTTTGAGTATTGCACCAGGCTGATGGTGCTAGGTGAGCTGCTGGAACCATCCTTAACAAGTCATCTGGCCCAACTTCGGTGTGGCACTCACTGTGGGTATTGCCAAGATCAAGAGCTCTTCCTGCAGCATTAAAGCTACGTGTGCTGGGGGATGTTCTGCTGAGACGTGCAGAGAGGGAGGAAGGGCTGGGAACTGGCTCATCTAATACCTGCTTTATCAGTGGGTTACCTTCACTGTCCTTGGGGAGCAAAGCTGACTTAGGAACAGAAGATTGCCTTGACACTTCCATGTGTTTCAGCATTGTATGGGAACACCCAGCACGGTTCAGTGCTCTACAGTGGTTGTGATTTTATTTTTATTTTGTGGGTTCAAGTCACCCTGTTCCTCTATGTGGTGACAAACCATAAGGTTTGGTAGAGTTCTCTGCTGCAGATGATGTGTTGGAGGTGACCATGGTGGCCCTGGCTGGGTTGGTGCTGTGTCACAACAGACCAGGTGGAAACCTTAATTTACTTTAGAAATGGTCAGTGGGGCTGGTTGTTGGTGTGACTGAGGTCTTGATCCTGCTCACTCTGGCTCTGGTGACACTCAGAGGTGACACAAATGCCCTTTGTTCTCTTGATCTAGAAAACATCACTCTGGTTCCTCCAGAATACGTGTGACACTCAGAACGTGCGGGTGGGCACAGCCTGCCCTGACCTGTGCTCCTGGGGATGCACGTTTGCTTCCTGCTGAACACCCCTTGAAGTGGCTGGGAACAGGTCTGCAACCTGCTGCTGTAGCAGGTGCTTCTCTCCTCTCCCAACTTGCTCCCCAAAGCAGCCCTGGCCTCTGACGGGGCCCAGGAGAGGCATCCCTGCCCCACCAGGAAGATGCTGGAGGAGAAGCATCTATGGTGCTCCTCAGTGTCACTTTGGCAGGCTCTGCAGAGATCTCTTGGTGACTGTGACAGCTGGGGGACAACCGGGAGAAATGGGGTCTCGGCTGGGGCTTGTGAACCTCACGTGTCCTTGACATACGAAGCAGAGTTAAAGCGAGCTTGGGAAGCTGGACAGGGGGCGGAAATGTGCTGTGTGCCCTTCCTGCTGGTCGGGAGGGGCTGGCGAGCCCGAGGTGGGGTCCGGCCAGTGGGACACGGGCGCTGCTCCGCTCTTCCCGGCCCCAGGTATGGGGGCGCAGCTCGGGGGGCGGCGGGATGGGAGGAAGCAGAGCCTGTCCCGGGCACACTGCTGAGCACGTTTTTCCAGCTGAGCGGCGGCGTGTGCCGAGCTCCTGCAGAGTGACTCTGCAGTCTGCAGGGCACGGCTGCGCCGGAGCGAGCCGCGGCCACGGGCGGGCGCGGGGGGCTCTTACATCTTCTCCTTTCCTGGTAGTCGTTTTTGACTTCTTTGACTCACCTGCAGCATGAATGCATGGAAAGAACAGGGGGTTTTCAGGGCTAGATAAGGTAGCTTTTAAGAAGTCTGAAAAAAAACAGAAGAGGTGAGTTTTTTCCCTGGCTAAATATGTGGGGAAACAAGTATGAAATCGGAAAAACCACAAAAATGAGGGAAGGGTAGAGTTTTTTTGATGGGAAAGTAAGAGAAAAGGTGTGTGGGGAGATTGGTGTTTTACCTGCCTGGTAACTCAGAGGTGCTGCCAGAGGTGGGTATGTTGCTAAATACTGAGCACTGTCTTTAGGCAGATTATTTATGATCTATAGTCAGCCTCCACACTAAATCACACAGCCTTTTTTATTTTCTTTTTCTTTGCGTGTGCTTTTGAAAGCTTCTGGTCAGTGATATAAACGAGTGATTATTTTAGCAACTCTTAGCTAGCACTCTGTCTGGTTTGCATGCTTTCAGATGAGGAAACTAGTGACAGAATAAAATAGTTATAGGTAGTAAGCAACACTCAAATGTTTGATAAGCCAATGTTCACTTGAACTACAAGATACTAATTTCTTTAGATTCTCCAAGGTCACATCTTCCTTTTTTTTTTTTTTTTTATTAAATGTTGCAAAAGAAGCACTTGAATTTATTCCTGCAAGACCCTTCATATTCTCACTGCAATTTTTATGCCTTTGCTGTAACTGGAAAGGTTACACTTCCAAGTAGTCAAAAAGTCTGTGTCAGCTCTCCTGACCTCACAGAACAAGCCTACTGAAAATGAAGACAACCACAATAACAAATAGCAATGCTCTTGGCCTCATGTGGCACAAAAAGAGACACCTAAAGGAGTGACTGAAGCACTTTACCGTAGCTGTGTTACCTCCAGGTGGGCTCATGTTGGCAGGTCAGCTGCAGGGTTTTGCAAGAGGGAGAGTAGAGGGAAAAACAGCATGAAGAATTAAGTGTAAGGAGTGACACCAGTATGTGTGATGTTGAGAAATGATGTGTCTGTAGCAGCAGATACTGAAATGTGGATAAACACATCCCAAAAATGCTGTTGGGAGGTTTTTACTGTGACTGAAACAGAAGTGATGGGATGTTTATGCATGAGGTTCCACCCAGCAAGACAGAAGAGCGAATCACGGAGGTGTCTCCACCATGTGCTCAGATGACAAAGCATGAGACTTCACTGTCTGTAATCATACTGAATTTCAGTTCCCAACTCCCAGCTCAACCTTGAGAGCTCGGGGGAATACCGACTATGATCTCATGCATCTTCTGAGTGCTCAGAAATCCTCTGCCACTGCAGAGGGTCTTGAGCTGAGCTGAACAAAAAGGGGACTGTTTTCTTTTGGCTTTTTCAGTCTCAAGTGAGCTCTCTAAGCTCACTGTTTCTGTTTTTTTGGTTTTTTTGTTGTTTTTTTTTTTTTTAACTGTGGAATGTTAAATGTGACATTTGCATGCTCTGCCAGGAGGACTTTGCTGTAAATGAGCCATGGTTTTAAATTTTAAAATTAAACCTGTAAAAACAATTGTGAGAGGAGACATGGCAGATTACAGCGAGATAACCCTCTTAGCTTCAGTTGGAGGTGAAATCTGAGTTGATCTAATTGTCAGCAGAGAGTGGAATCAAGCAAGGATGGAGTTTAGAAGGTGATTGGAATGGCTGAGTGTTTGATTAAAATCAAGCAGTTAGCCTGGACCAGAGGGAGGCAATGCCTCAGACTCTCTGAGTCTGATGATTTGTAATTCAGTTAAGAGATTTAATTATGTTGTCTTCACTGTGCTGCCTTGTGTATCCTACAGCCTCCTGCTTGGCCCTCTGCCTGCAGCCCAAAGGTGTGAAGAGCCTTGCAATGTTCAGTTTTTGGGCTTTTCATAGGGGTTTATGGCATCTTCGTCTGACGTTATGGGGCATTACCATGATACTGGTGCATTTGAGGAGGTGGTGTGGGATCCTCTTTCATGGAGAGACTGGATTTCTGGGTGCATTAATGGATTCTCCTTTGTGGGGGGATAGATCTGTCCTGCCCGTAGCTTATTAAGCTGTCCTTGGGCAAAGCTTCTCTGGAGTTTGGGTCTGCCTTTGATGTGCAAGCAGAAAAGTGTGTTGCAGTGCTGAGTGCAACAACCTTGTCAGAGGGAAGCACCATCCTATATCAGTTTCCATAGTGTGGGACTCAGCTGGCTTGTGGGCCACACCAAAATGGCTCCTGTATTTCAACAAGAGTCTTTAAGACATGTATATTTTGCTTGATCGTGCCAGAAATTTTACTGCCTGTTCAATATCCAGTGGCTTAAAGAGCAATTTGGGGAGGCTGATTGTGATATTTGGGCCCAGACTCACGTAGGGTTGTTCTCTTAGAAGGCCTAAGGCCTCCAGTGGTGTCACTCCATGCTTACTGGTGATTAAAGGATGTGAGGCAGAGAGCTGGGTCACCAGCTGCTCTATGGGAACAGTCATTGAGCACCTTTAAGTTGCCTTGGACTTTCTTTGAAGCCCCTTCTTGGGTTCGTGATCAGGAATGTTGGGATTCGTGCTGTGGAGCAGCAGCACTTCGCTGCTTCTCCATTTTGGAGATGAGAGGAAGGGGTTAATGGGAGAGAACACCCAGTGTTTGTTCTCTCCAGTTCGAACACTGATAAGTGGATGGGAGAAACAACAGCCTGTGACCTTCCAGTTATTCCTTGTGTGCCTGTGCATATGTGAGCATTGGATTCACAGGACTGTCTGTTTGGAGAGCTTTCGTTCTTCTGGTCAGGTTCCCCAGAACCCCATTGGCATCTCTGGTGTTGGGAGAAGAGACCTGGACCCTCTTCCATATGGATCTCTGAAAGGTGTTTTTGCTGGGCACGGTGCTGGTCCTTCTGGCGACTGTGTGTTCAGCTGGTGGCACAGCCCTGCTGGGTCTGCACTGCTCCCCTTCGGTCTGGAGGAGACTGAACGTCAGCACTGAGGTACTCATTTAGTGTGTGGTGTGAAGTTAGGGAGTTACCTCAGATAACTCTCTGATTTTGGAGTAGGTGATTTTTTCCCCAGGGTTGTTCCTCTTGAAACTCTGTGATGTTGGAAGTCTTCACTACTTTTCAAGTACATGAAGATATCACGAGCGCCACAGCTGAACTTCACTGAACCCACAGCTGTTCATACACTGAAAACCTATTTCAAGCATTTGTTTCTGTGTGGTTTGTGGGAAATTGATGTCAGAGCTCACAGTGGCTGCAGCTCTTGAGCCAGTGCAGGTGATGGGGGTGTCTGAGAACAAATCTAACCTCTCCTCTGGACAGAGGACAGAAAACCCCTTACCAGGTACTGGTGGTCTGGATACCCTTGCAGAGGAACTGATTTGGGATAAACCCTTATGTAGCTTTTTTTTGTTCCTCTTGCACAGACCTTAGTGGTGCCTTGGGACCTAGCCAGCATCATGTTAGGATTGATCCATCTGTCTCATGCTTCAGCTTCTCTTCAAGGGGGTAAAGATATTATAGTAAGTTGAGAGGCATGGGAGGTGTTTGCATACATCTGGCAGCTGAAGAGGGTTGGGACGATCTGGGTGACTGAGAGCTGAACCCTCCCTGATCCTGCTCAGCAGGTAACAAAGGAAGGGAACAGGAAACAAACAAGATCTAGGGAGGGATATAATTGGCCATGCTAATCTTCGGGTTTAGGGTTTCTTGCTTTGCTACTTTTCCCTAGCAGACCTCACCCCCTTCTCCTGAGTGCTGCTTTGAAGAGGCCTGTAACTGTCTCGGGAACCTGTGCAGACACTGCCTTGGCCTCCGAGGGGGAGCCAGGTGACAGAGGTTTGAACTGAAGTGTTGCATGGAGCTGGAGAAGAGATTCAAGCAGCTCTGGTCTCTTTGCACTACATGCTAAACTATGTAATTTGGACCTTTTCCCTGCCTGGATCGTCCCTGCCAGGCAGCAGGTCAGGTTAGGAGGAGAGATACCAATCGATCCTGCCATCTGCCAGCACTTCCTTCCCCAGTCCCTCTCCTGGGCAGTCAGTGCTGCCTTGCAGCTTTCGAGCCATTGTCATGAAGTTCTGGTCACGTCTCTGCTGCCGAGTCCCCGCGTGACCTTGGAGAGGTCATTTTTTTTGCTGACGTCCGAGTCTTTTGTCTGCAAAACGTGGAGGATGATTTGGTTACAACTTCATGGGTCGAAAGCCAGAATAAATCAGCTGGTGTCTTCCTGTGGCAGTGTGGATGAGCCCCATGTCCCACTGGGAGCAGCCGAGGAGCTGGCTGTCATCTCTGCGCTTGTACCTGTGCGTGCAGAGGCACAGCGCTCACCCAGCACACTGGTGTGCTGGTACCAGTCAGTGCGCTTTGGTGACTGGCAGGTGACATAAAGCACTCTGAGGTCGTTTTTCCCCCTGTTTGGAGAGCAGAAGGGTAATGGGAGGTGGGGGCCAGCAGGGAGTTGGTTCCTGCTGGTGCTTGGCCTGCGGCCACGCGGCCCCTCGGCAGTTATGGCTGCAGGTTGCTGTAATAACGAGTCAGTGTTTCTCTTGCGTCAGGGATAGTGAGCTGCTCTTCAGCCGCTGCCTCCCAGGCCCTGCCAGGAGGAAGCAGTGTCTGTACTGGAAAAGGGTGGCTGGAGTGGGTGGTGGAGGTCCCTCCCCAGCTGTAGCTCCTGAGCTGGGAAGAAGACAGGCTTCCTGTGCAGGCGTTTGGATTCAGCACTGTGAAGCGTGGCTGGTGGAGGAGCATGGTTGGCGCATGCTTCCGCAGAGAGCAGCGGAGGGGAGATGGGGGCTCATAAATGGGGTGACTTTTCTGGACCTGTCCCAGATACCTGAATAGCAGCAGTAGCCAGATAGCCCCTGGGGAGGGGGTATGTGTGTGGATGCATCAGCTTTTCTCTTTAAATGCCCCATTTTAGCATACGGTCTTCTCCTTTGTGTAAAAATACCATCAGGCAGAAATTGAAATTGAGATCCACCCCCAGCACCACCTAAATTAAGGACAACTGCCCTCAATTTAGTTATATCTCCTGGGCTCAGTGTGCAGCAACTCTGGGTATTGGTGCTCAGAGCAAGCACCCCTGTACCACATCTGCACCTTCACGTGATGGTCCTGAAAGGCTCTGTCCCAACATCCTGCCAGCTGCCATGCACACCCCTGACCTCATCCTCCTCACTCCTTCCTCCAACCCCCCTCCCCCACCCGCCCCTTCCTGATAATAGGAAGATTCACAGTATGTGTTTTCTGCTGATCTGTTGTAGGCTGTATGGATACTCTGCAGGGCTGAAGAGAATGGTCAGGGGCTTGGGAAGTACCTGGCTCTGCAGAGACTGGTGCTGCAGTGAAGAGATCACTGGTTCCTGTGGTGACTACAGTCCCTTTGTTCAGACACCAGTTTTTGATTTTGAGCACATGCTGAGAAACAAAAGTGTCTGCATGCAAGAAGGGGAAGGAAATGTGAGACCATAGGGTCCAAATTTCGTGGGTCTGCTCATTTGCATTGTGATACTGTTATTTTGTGCTCCTTCCCACTGAGCTGCCTGGAGGGCAGGCTGGGCATGGCTGGGAGGGTGTTGTGCAGGCAGGGGCGGAGCTGCCTGGGTCCCATGTAGGGATTACCTGCTGCTGAGCAGGTGGCTGATGGGATGATGAAGAGCTGCTGTGAAGCACTGTCCTGCAGCATCTGGCCAGTGTTGGGATACCTGGCATCGGGGTGCCTTGCAAGGTAGCAGGTGTGTGTGGTGGGAGGAATTGGTGGGGCTGGTTTGCTGGCTTCACCTTTCTGTGTTGGGACTTGGAGCAAAATCCCATCCCAGTCTCTGTGCCTGGGTCCTTTGTGTTTGAGTTTTAGCCTTGGGAGAGCTGAAAAAGGAGCAGCTGAGCTGGGCAGGCAGCCTCAGTCCTGCAGTGTAGGAGATGGGCTCCTTGGAGAGCAGTCCACGGCTTTACCCATTGGCCACATATGTTTCTGCCTCCTTCCCTACCATGACTTTCTTGGGAAAAGAAAGCACTGCCTGATTTAGACTTCTCTTGGGCACCTGAGGTGCTGCCCTTAATTGGCAGGCTAATTTTTAATTTAAGTTACTTGTGCTTGCGGGGGAAGAAGGTGTCCCAAAGGGTCGTTGTGCTTGCCGGTCCCTGACTAGCCCTGCCTCAGATGTGTCCTCCCAGCAGCACCGTTTTTCAGAGCAAGTCCTGCAGACTGATTGCTCTGTGCTTGCTCTCAGCTCCGGGAAAAGCTGCCTGCAAGCCCAGTGTCCTCAGTGTCTGCTCTGGAGAGCTTGGAGTCAAATCTGTATTAGTAGTAGGTGTGATGAGTTGGACATGCTCAGCCTCTCCCAGACAAGGGGGCTGAGCACTGGATGTAAGTGTCCTTCCTTAACAGGAGTTGCCCTGGCAAACCCCTTGAGGTGAATGTGAGCTGTATCTGCCCTTGGCCATCACATGTGGTCCTTGCTTTCTACGGACCTCAGCCATTGAGTAGAGTCATTGCTTTTCTAGTAAATGTAGTGGCAAAGCTGCTCTAGAGTTGTGGCTTAGCTCAGGAGGAGCCAGGAGAGCCTTGCTGCACATCTAGAGCAGGACAGGGCAGTGGGGAATACAGCGGTGAGCTGAGAGGAGACCTTGAGAGAATGCAAGTTTGGAGTTGTGGTGGTGACATGTCTGATAGGAGATGTTGCTGAGGGGTCACCTGCAGCTGCTGCCTGATTTGGTGGCACTTGTGGTGTCCAGAGCCTATTGTGAGTGGCTTGGTTCTATGGTGTGTGTTTGATGAAGAGTCGGCTGGACAGCCTAGCAGGAATGCAGACTGGACAACTGCATCCCTCAGGGCACAGCAAGGGGAATGTTTGCCAAAGCCGGGCTTTGCTGAATTCCTGGCTGGCACAAAGGAATTTATTTTATCAACCATTGTGTTGTTGTTATTTATTTTGGTTTTTGGTAACATCTGGTACTGCTGGCTGATCCAAACAGGTGGGATGCCAGTGTTACCACCTTGTTCCTTTGCAGAGAAGCCCAAGTAGGGAAATAAATTGTATCTCGTTTGAGATGTTAAAGGTCTTTTCCAACCTTAACCATTTTATGATTCTGTGAAGTACAGGGTGTTTCAGCTTGCTGATGTAGAAGCCTGAACTCATCAGTGGCCATCACAGAAATATAAGATGTTTAAATGCATTTGGGACATGGGCTGGTGGAGGATTGCAGTAGAACCTCCACCTTGCGAAGGATCCAAACTGGTGCTTGGAGACTGTTCTGGATGTGCTGGGCTGTCCTTGATATCATGCCTTCAAATGGCCACAGACCATAACTGTAATAGGGATGGAGGGAGTCTTGATTTAACTTCTGGGTATTTTTGCTCCGCTTGGCTCTTCCCGTTCTTATGTGGGATGAAAGCATCCCTGCCTGAGGATGCATTGAACATGGTGCAAGTCAAAGGAAGAGAAGTTATTTTGGCAGAGGGGTGTTTTTGCTGTTTCTGCATGAGCTGAGCCCAGGCCAGAGAGCATTGCCCTGCCTCAGAGGTAGTCCTTGCTGCAACTCTTGTGATTTTCCAGCTGAATGTGTGTTTTGGGTAGCTGATAAGCAGGAGCCAGGGGTCTGCCCCTGTCCCAGGAGGACCTTGCCTTGCTGGCAGCCTTCCTTCCCCCTCATCTTTCAGGATCCTTGAAGAAAACATAATGTATTGCTCTCTCAAAAGTACTGTTTTCATATCTTCTGGGGGAGCTGTTATCAACAGGGTTTTTCCACACACACTGTCCTGTGTGCTCCTCAGATGAAAAGTCAGGTCCTTCACAGCTACTTAAGTAAATATCTTCCCAGCAATACATAAGGCCTTCCAAGAGAAGGGCCTGTACCTCTAAGTGGAAAGAGCTTGGGGGGCTGGGGAGGTTGAATAATCTGTTTTGGGGTTTGAACCCTCCAGACTCCATCTGTCCTGTGCAGCTGGCTGTGCCTGCTGACACAGACTCCTGAGCTGGGAAGGGGTTCTCCTGGTGTGATGGGTGTTGTGCCAAGGCCATGGGTGTCCATTTGGTGATGAGTGTGTGTATGTCTGGTGTAAGTGCTGTGTTAGAGCCAGGCACAGCTGCTGATGTCCCTTGTGGCTGCAAAAACCAAGGACCATCAGGAGAATGCGTACTTGGCTTTTGCCTTGGCTTCCAGCTGTGCTCCCTGTTAGATGTTCTCTGTAGATTTCCATCTGATATTGCTGCTCAGGGAGAGTGTGGGGTGCCACCAAGCTCATTGTGTGGATCTCTGTACATCTCAACAACCTTTTTTATTGCTCACTACTGTCTGCTAGAAGCCAATACAGAAGGTTATTTATGAGAGCAACGCATTCAGGTAAACACAGACTCCTTCAAAATCTTTCTCACAACAAGTGGTTGAATTGTGGTGGGTTCCAAGCTGGATTGATGTTTAACTTGAGATACTAAGAAAATACTTCCTCTGTTTAGCTAAAGCAAACAAATAGAGAGATGAGACCTTTTAAATGTGATTTGCACTCCAGCTGTAACCAATACTGATCTTTTTTTTTTCTTTTACAGATATATTTCCAACTGACGGCCAGTCTGGTATGTATTAAATAAAAATGGAGCTCTTGAAACCTCCTTCTCCCTTGCCTTCCCTGCGCTTCTCTTCCTTCAGAGTCAGCGCTAACCAGACTTAAAAGACTGGTACAAGAATATGCAATGGACATTAATGTAACAAAAAAACTCCAAACCAACAAAAACCCCCAAAAAACCAAAGCAAAACAACTTCGTAAAGAAAGTACAGACCTTTAATATTTGGCCATTCCTGTATAGCAGGGAGATCTTTTATGCTTTCATGTAGTGATGACTAAACTGCTGGAAGGTTCTTTCCTCCTGTACATTGTAGCATAGCAAATTTGGATGTCCGGGGTGAAAGAGTTTGGGAACTTGTAGGTCTTGGTCATCACACATAATTGAAAACACTGATGTGTCAAGATGCAAATGTAGCTCAGATTGTTGTTGTTTATATGTTACCTGTATACAGATGGACGTGCCTATGAACCCGAGGTTATATATTTGAATTTGCAATAGTTTGGGAAGACACAGACCTCCCCCATGGCTTGTAGTCTGTGTGTTGCTGTTGAGTATTGCTGTTAAGGACAACCAGGACAAGTCACTGTGTTGCCATCAGTGCAGAGAAAAGACTTCCTGGCCCCAGTGGTGTGTGCAGCCTTGCTGGGAGGGAGGTTGCTCTGGATGGAGGTTTCAAATCAGGAAAGGAATTAGTTTTCCGAAGCAGATACTGATGATCTCAATTCATGCCTTTCCCAATTGCCAGAAGCTCCTCATCCAGGTTGGTGTTGTGGAAGTGCCAAGACTGAAGGAAAGGTTTGTGTTTTAACCAGTGATACCAAGATCATTCAGTGGGAGCCTGTTGTCTCAGAGCTGTGGTGCCATGTGGGGATGTCCTATAGCAAAGGCACTGGGAATGGAAGTCAGTGCCTGATGTGGCCTTGTGTCACCCTAGGCATGTCACTGTGTCCACCTCTGATGCCCATCTTTGGCTTTGCATGGGATCCCATTTCACCAGTTCATGGATAGTGTGAGGGTAAATTGCTGTTGATGGTGGAGGTGTTGGAAGTATGGAAATCAGCTCTGTTGCCTTAAAGCTGATTTCAGTAAAAAAAAAAGGTGGTCTGGTGTAACATTGGAGGCACTGTAATTTAAGTTCCTGAGCTGATCAGAGGGATGAAATTTGTGGATGTGTTTCCAGAGCTCTAGCCAGCTAACAAGGCCGTGGTATACAACTAGATGCACTGGATTAAGGCTTTGATTCCACAGTTGTAAGTTTCTCATGATTCTGTTGCTTTCTCAACATACGAGAGTGAAATACTAAGGTTTTGAAGCAGCAAAGGTATATTCCCATCTGTTGAGTTAATAGGAGGCTTTTCTTCACCCTGCTGAAGATCTGTCTTCTTTGGGTATTGGGTTTTGTCTGCCTGTGCTGCAAACTCAGAGATGTCCTTTGTTTGGCACAGCTCCATCCTCTGTTCTCCAGCTGGTTGGGGACCTTGCACAGCTGTCTCCAGGGTGGGGCATGAGTGTGTGTCTGCAGCAGATGATAGTGCTTCAGAGAGTGTTTGTTACATGTCAGTAGTGTTGCAGAAGACATTACCTACAGAGCTGGGGGCTTTTTTACAATTCTGTATGTTTTTTTGGAGATAAGTTAAAGCTTAAACAGGATTCCTCTGAATGGTGGCTGCACAAGACACTGTGCAGTCTTTCTCAGAAAAG
This sequence comes from Corvus moneduloides, assembly GCF_009650955.1. Taxonomy (NCBI): domain Eukaryota; kingdom Metazoa; phylum Chordata; class Aves; order Passeriformes; family Corvidae; genus Corvus; species Corvus moneduloides. Next base: position 5,484,875 of record NC_045490.1, on the reverse strand, counting down.
GCTTAAAGCTGGTGCCTTGCTTTTTCTTCCCATGCACTAAGCTTATCTGGAAGCTCTGGTATCTCAAAACACATTGAAGTGTGAAGGCAGCAGGCGAAGGCCGAGTAGCACTGCTCCTGCTACCAGAGCTGTTGTGCACTCCTGAGGCTGTTGGGTTTGACTCCCTCACCTCCTTTTCATTGCTGAGGTTACTGAATGAGTTGATTTGCTTTGGTCACCAGAACTCCCACACCCGTGTCTGGTCTATTTTTTAAGGTTAATCCTGGTAAGTCAGGTGGGTTTCTATGGCTGGTTTTCCCTCTGGGTGAGAAGTCTGTTCTTCTCCCAAGGAAATGGTTAGCAGAGTGATGGAAGATGCTGAGTTGCAGTATCAGGGTTGGGAATTGCATAGGTGGGGCGCCTGAGCCAAAAATCTGCCATTTTGTAGGCTCAGTAGCTGTAGTGTGCCCCAGAGCATGTTCCTGCTTGTTAGCATATGGATGCCAGTGGTGTCCTGCCCTCAGCCTGGATCATTCCCATGTCACGTGCAAGCGCTATGGAGGTGGAAGGGCAGCAGTGTTTGCATCCCAGTTACCTAATAGTGTTTGCAAATAAAGCAGTTGTTGGAGAGAGGCCTCACTTTCCTTCTGTCTGGCACAGCAGTTCCTCTGTCCTCTCCTCTCCCACATCCCACAACCAGGATTCAGCAGCTGTAGGGTGCTTTTCAGAAGAAGCCACTTCAAACCATGTGATCTGGAGTTCAGATGGAAAGCTGGGAGACTTCAACACCCTTGAGAGATGCAGGGTTGGGCTTGGTGGGCAGAGGGATGCACTTTGACATTCCCACTTCTGCTGTTGAGGAGGACTGGGAGGGCGCATTTGTAGCTGGATGTCTGCGGACAACTTTGGTGTGAACACCAAACTCCTCTGCCGGGTGACCGATGCTGTTCAGCTCCCAGGACTTGCTACTATGTGAAATTTGCTGCCTGCTCTGGAAGGGAATACTTTTGCCACTTCAAATGGATCTCCTGCTAGCTTAGTGTGCTGTGCCTGTGCCCTCCTGGCCTGCTGTGTGCTGCAGCCAGCCCTCCGCCTCTCCGTGGTGGAGGATCCCAGCCTTTTTAGTCTCGCCTCTGGAGGAGCTGCCTCTGGGTGGTTTAATTGCTTTTCTTTGAGCAGCTGTAACAGCTCTGTGCCCTTGTTGAATTCCAGAGACCAGAGCTGACTGCAGGGTGCAGTTGTGGATGCGCTGATGTTCCACAGAGCAGCAAGTGATGCTCTGTCTTGGTTTCACCACTCCTGATGACTTTTTTCATCTGCTGCACCCTGACCTGATCATTTTATACAATTGTCAGCAGTGTCTGAGATATCTTTCTTGAGTTTATAAATGCGCCTTTGAATTAAATGCTGTGAAGTTTTCCGTAAAGAGATGAGGGTGATGCTACCACTGCAAGGAAGTGGTTTTTAATCCTTTAGAAAGAAAAGGAGGGGAGATAGATCTTTAAATTAGGAAAGTGCTATGTTGCACTCTTTTGTAATTGGGTATTCCTGACTCCTGTGGGAAAACTTAGTTGGATTAGGGTGTTGTACTCTTATGCTCTGTATTGACATGGGAGGTAGCCACCTGTAGCACAGGAATTAGCTTTGTTAGAGAGTGGTTTATGCATCAGGATTCATGTGATTGCGAACCCAGGAAGGAAGCTGCTATATCAGAGTGATTTATAAATAACCCAGAATGTCACTGCATCTCACTTAAGCTGGGGGGCATAAGTGAGGATGGTGTATCCTGTGCTTGGAAAGCATGCCCTGAAATCAGCTCAGCTGAGGTACAGTAATCCTGAAGTAACACAAAAAGAAGCCCTTCTGCTTGCACTCAAAGATCACAGGGATATTTGAGTACCTTGTCATGGTTTTAATACTCTGGATTCACCAACAGGAGGAAGCCCCCATACCTGTGCTTAGTTTAATCCAGGTGGTTACGGGACTGTAAGATTTCTTCAGCGCATTTATGGAGACACCTTGATTAGTGGGTGACCTAGGTCTGACCTCCCTAAATTCCTGGGAAAGTTTGCTGCACCTGCTCCTACCACCAAATCCCTATTGCTTTCTCCTGCCCCAGGAGATGGGGCTGGATTTCTGCATGGTGCTGGCCTTGTCTTCCTTGGCCTCACAAGCCGAGCTGCTGCTCAGTCTCTTCTTGTTCTATGCAGTCAGGGAGGCAAGTTTGCAGCTGTGTAGGCTGAGGGTGAGGTTAAGTGGTCACTTAGCAAGTGGCCACTGCTCAGGGGACACTCTGGCCTTGCAGGGATGCCGCTGCAGAAGTTGCTGGTCAGGTACAGGAATCACAGTGGGAGGAACTCGGAATGATGTTATTTAAATTACGTCACAGTCTCCTCTCTGGAAACCCATTCTCTTTGAGATGACAGGTTTTCCAGAGGCATATTTTGTGCAGAGTTTGTACTTTTGCCTTGTACAACCCCTCTCCCCCTCCACTGGCACAGTGGGAGCTGCACAGTCTCCTCCTAGACAGTGCGAACGCTTGGAGCTGGAGGGTCTCTCTGCAGGCGCTTGGCTCTCGATTCCTGTCTCTTTGTTGTTAAATATTTACAGTGAGACGTACCAGATGCTTCCCAGGAAGGGTTTTGTCAGCTTCCAAGTCCCCAGATGCAGCTGCAGAGGAGGCTGACGGCCATTAAAGGGATCGTGTCAGCACGGCGCCCTGGGTTCGGCAGCGATGCAGTGACCTCCTCTCGCTCGTGCCATGGGCGCCGCCGGTTGTGCTGTCTCATCAGCCGCAGCAGGATGCAGGCAGAGAGCACCCTTCTGCTGATGACAACAGATTAATGATGTCTGGTCCTAAGGCTTTTTGTTTTTCTTCTGCTTTGACGCTCTTTCACTGCAGAGGGAGCAGGTGATGCTCTTGGATTTTGTTTCTGGGGCCATCTCTCCGCAGTGGTGCTGCCTTGGCTCCCACTCCATTCTCAGCACGCCGGTGTCTGTCTTGGTCACCCAGGTACTCTGAGAGGAGTAGAGTGATCCAGGGAGGCAAACTCCTGTCACCAGCTCTGGCATGGAGAAGCCAGCAGCTGGAGCATTGCTGCTGAATGCCTCTCCTGTGCTGGTCACACTGGTCAGGTTCCCAGTGTGCCTCCTGCTTTCAAGATAAGGTCCAGGACCTTGGGCTAGGCCCCTGTTTGTTGCTCTTGCTGCTTATCAGCTTTTGCTGCTGACAAGGTGACCCATTCCAGAGCACTGAGGATGGAGAGGGAGGGTCCCCCCAGCCTGGACTATGTGCTGGTCTGGCCCCTCCACCCGGGATAACCTGGACATGCACACAGGGCTTGCTCCCGTGCCAGGTGTCCCTGTTTTAAGTATTACAACTCCTGCTGGATGAGGATCTTCCAGAGTGCCGTGGAGGTAAGATCTCGGGAGGTGGCAGGTCTGCTCCTCTGAGGGGGGGGCCAGGGAGGAACAGGCTCGCTAGGTCATCGTTTTTCCAACTAAATATAGTTGCCCGTGCTTTCATAAGGTCGGGATTTTTGCATCACGTGACTGTCTTATCCCTCCCAGCCGGCAGTCAGAGTAGGGGATCGTGTGTCTGAATGGGTAATAATTAACTGTTAACTAGCTTTTCATTAGAGCCTGGCAGAGCTACGGGAGCTGAGGGAACTGCTCCTGATCCCTCCTGGAGGGTGGACACCCCCTTTTAATTTGCAAATCAGTTGTCCCCAGAGGTGAGTGGGGTGGGATTTTTTCTGTTTTATAAGGAGTTATGAGTCTGGTGTCTGTCTTTGCTGTCTTGTAGTTCCTGTTCATGTCAGCCCTCCCTCTCCCCCGTGACTGATTTTATTTTTTAGGTCGTGAACTATCAACTGGTCTGTGAGCTGGCTTGAAGGAGGGCCTGACCCTCCATCTCTGCCACGATTTGGCTCACTTGCATACCCTGGGCCCCTGCAGCCTTGCCTCAGGTGCCCTCCTGTCCCAGCGCTGAGGTGTCCTTGCTGTGCCTCGTGCCTGGAGCGGCAGCTGGATCAACTCGAGCCTTTTCTCAGGGGCCCAGACTGACGCGGCGTTTTCCCTGGAGTGTTTTCCCTGGAGCGCGGCCGGCTTTTCCAGCCCCTCTCCCTGAACCATTTAACCTGACCCAGTGTTCGCAGGTGTCCTTGAAGGCTTTTCTGCCTTCCATGCTGGCAGAGGAATTGCTGGTGACATGCTCTGCCAGCTGGAGATGTGTCTGCACCAGACGTGCTGGGTCAGGCACTGATGCTGGAGTAGCCTCTCCTGCAGGGGTGGTGAGTGCATTTTCCCTGCTCAGAGACAACAGGGCGGCTCAGCAGCTGCGGGGGCCTGAGCCAGCCCAGCTTCCTCATTTTGAGTTTCTGAAGTCTTGTCGGCTGGATGACCTTGGCTGTATCCCCTGTGCGATGCTTCTTGGTTTCTGGGAACCACTGGCTTCCCCTGGAGAGCCCTTAGTTTAGGATTCCTTTTTTTTTTTTTTTTTTTTTTTTTTTTTTTGTAGAAAAGTGGTTGGGGGGTGGTTCATGTGCTGTCTCATTCCGTGTGTGCCTGGCATCTCAGGGATCGTGTGCAGCGCTGTGAGCATGGGTTGTGTGTCAGGAGTTTCCTAGAAATCCTCCTCAGGAAAGAAGTTTGCTTGAAAAGGCGGTGGAAAGATGTCACTTGCCCTTAAGAGGGAGTTCATTTGCTACCTTTAATAGTAGCTGTCTGTGCCAGGAAGAATCCAGTGTGCCCTCACTGACACTGTTAATGTTAGAAATGCCTGTTGGCGTTTCCTAACCCGCTCCTCCTGGAGTGTAGCTTGGTCACAAGTTGGAGCATTTCTGTCTTGGACTGAGAGGCTGCAGGGAAGATGATCGTGCATTTTTGGTAAGTCCAGACCCTTCCTGCCCCTCATTTGCTCTGGAAATAAAAGTCAGACCCTGCAGATAACGCACATGTGTAGAGCTTGTAGCAGCTTTGTGTGTTTAAAGGAGCAGTGCTGTTCCTCAGCTCCCTGAGAAGGGCTGTGATCTGCCTGGAGCCCCTGCTTGCTGTGAGGATCTGTGCTGCCCGTTTGTGCTGTCAGCAGATATGGGCTCTGCATGTGTCTTGAGCTGCTCCTCCTGTTCCAGGGCTTTCAGGACTATCAGCTGAGGGATGTGAGGGCTTGGAGAGCTGGGATTATAACTCGGATGCCCACACTCAGCCTGTGACAGCGCTGTCCTCGCTCTACCTGCCTGTACCCCAGCCTCCCTCCCTGTGCTTTTCCAGGGCAAACTCCTGAGCTCTTGGAGCTGCCTAGGGCACCCAGGTGGGAGTGTTCTCATGCTCTCTGTGAGGCTGTCAGATGCCCTTTTTGAAGTTATTTTTAGCGAGTGATCTCTGCAGCAGTTGCAGAGCTTGCATTGCAGAGAGGTGTAGGCAGCTTCTTGCTTCCTTTGCTGTTACAGTAGGGCTTGTACAGTGGAGCTTCTGCTGAGGAGCTGTGGAAAATTGCTTGGAAGGCTTTGAGCTGTGGTACCTGCAGCTTATCTCCTGCTCCAGGCTTTCCACATGATTTACAAGCCTGAATACTGCTCAACCATTCACCTGAAGGATCCAGTCTTCTGCTTGATCCTGACCTTGGCCATACTACTGCAGTTTTTCTTGCATGTACAGGAAACTTCTGATATTGCTGAGGTGTTGCAGATATTCCTCTTACCTTTGTAAGCAAGGCCAAATGCTGCCAGCTGGGAGCTGTGAGACCTCATGCTGCAAATGATGAGGCTGACTGTGGTTCTCCACAGTCCCCAGGAGCAGGTGGGAGCCCCTGTTGTGGAGACACCAACCCCTTTGTGCTGGAAGATTCCTTGTGATAACATCTCATTTAAAGCTGTTGGAGAACTCCATCCAGTGCTCCCTCGTTTCCTCCTCCATGCACTCACACGCCTGTGGCTGTGATTTGGTGGGAGGTAGAGCTGTAAAACATTGCAAACCTAGAGGAGGTGCAGTCTGTGGGCCGAGCCTGTCCTGAACCTTTCTGGCTTTGTGTGCCTTGTGATGCCTTCAGCAAAATGTGAGCATGCCAAGCAGTCAGTGCTATAAATCCCAGGCTTTTCCGCCCGTGTGTGGAGCTGCAGCGACAAGTGTTTCCCATCTCAGTCTGGCATTAGTTCTGGCACATGGCTGAGGCCGTGCTGGGAGCAGCTCCTTGGGAGGCAGGGCAGAGGTGGATCTGCTGGTGTCTGGGGGTATCTGCGCCTCTCTGCACACAGGGGTGCTACCAGATGGCTCCCTGGGGAGCCTGAGGTCCCCTCCCATCTGCTGCTGCTTCCCAGCCCCTTTACAGCAAGGGTGTGTTGCCCACCACAGCTTCTTACTGATGCAGAAACGGGTGCAGCACCCACAAAAGGGGCATTTGCCCATCCCTCAAGGCTTCTCTGCCTTTAAGTTAAGTTCAGGGGGTCCTCTTGGGATGGACTCAGAAAGAAAAGAGCTTTGTCACTGCCTGCAGGAGACAGGCTGCTGGTGGGAGCGGGGACTGTTGTTGGCTTGCAGATCACATCTGGCCTGCAGGACTCGTCCTGCAAATGTCTCTGTGTGCTGTTGGTGGACATGAAGCTCACCAGCTGTGTCCTCTGATGGATTGGTCAGGCTCAGACTCCATGTCCTGCACGGAGTGCATGGACAGTGAGGAGTGCCACAGGAGAGTCTCTGAATCCATGTCGTGCCTCTGCTGCTGTGCAGATTAGGCCACCCTGAGAGAGAGATTGCTTGAGGCCTGGAGCAAGGACAGGGACAGGGTTGGTGCCCTGAGTTTCCCATGTTGGCATGGTGGGGATGCACCTTTGGAGCTGTTCTCTGTTGGCTCCCTAAGTCTTCTTCTAGGCCCGGAAGGGGATTCTTGCAGCCATGGTGGGGTCCTGGCAGGCTTGGCTGTGGCTAGCTGCCTGCTGGGTCTGTCTTAAGGGAATTTCTTTGCAGGTTGTGTCAGTACCCCAGGAGGGACTCCCCTGCCCTCACAGAATGATTCCGAAGGAGCTACCTCTCTCCAGGGAGAACAGCTAATCCCAGGCAGAAACATTTTTCTCAGTTCACCCTTTTCCCTTTTTCTCAGACGTTTTTCTCAGCTCACCCTTGCCCAAGCTGCATTTGCTCTTTCTCACCTAAAAACCTCGAAGGAGCATTGTGTTGGTTGTGACTTACAGTCTTCACATGTGCCAAGAGTGTCCCGTGGAGTGTGGGAAGGAGGGAGGTTTGTTTGGAGACAGAAGAGTGAAGTGGATCCTGGTGGACTGCTGGGCACGTGGCTGTCTGTCCCACGCGGCACCGTCAAGCTCCTGCCAGGGCTCTGGGGAAACTGGGGATACTGGTCTGGCTCTTCCAGCTCCATCAGGACCTGCATCACAGAGCATGCGCCCCTGCCTCAGCCTCTTCAGCACAAAGTCCGGGCTCTTGGCTTGGAACCACCTTTATCAGCAGTTTCTCATAGGTGCCAGGCTGTGGAGCAGGGAGCAGGATGGCTCCTTTCTGTCAACCTGGCTGCTGGGTAAGGAGGGGGTGCTGTGTCAGGGACAGTGTGCCAGAGCTGAGGACTCTGCACTCCTGCTGGGAGCCTGAGCTGCCCCCTGAGGCTGTCCTAGCTGCTGCTGGGGTTCTCTGAGCCCTGGTCTGCACTGCACATGAGTGGTACACCCGGAGCAGGCATTACAGCGTTCTTGCTATAGGTACAGGTATTTCTCCAATAATGCCAGGTCTCTGCCCAGCACTTCAGATTTATTCCCTCTCTTCATTTACCTTCTCTAAAATTCCATTATAAATGTCATTGGATGCAAGAAAAGGCAGGAAACGAGACTGCTGGGTGTTTGGTTTCATTTTCCCGGATAAGGCAGTAAATATGTTTCCTTGGCTGAGCTCAGTGGTCCTATGTCATATGTCCCTGTTGGGGTGGAGGGACATTTAGCTGTGGATCTGCTGTCGCTCTGGCTGTCTGGTCCATGTGCATGGGCTCCTCTTCCAGATAAGAGGCATGTGCTCACCTGGATGCCCCTGTGAGCCTTCCACCTCGATGGCTCTGTGCCCCAGACAGGTGTGGGCTGAAGGAAGGCACGAGGTGTCTGCACAGCCTTGCCCTTGGTGTTTGTCAGGTGTGTTGGCGAGTGCTGTGGCCGTGGCACAGCCACGGGAAGGGTTTGACTGTGATAGCAGCATTGGGGCTGCTGTGGGTGCTGCCACCTGTGCCTCATCCCCTTGGTTGCTAAGATGTAGTCTCCTCGTGGCTGGGCAACCCCACGGCTAGGCAAACGATCAGGTTCTGGCTGCAGGCAGCAGATCAAAACTCAAGACCTGCTTTTCTGTTCTTGGCTGTGCCAGCATCTGCCCTGTGGCTGCAGGCAAAGCTGCTCCTTGCTTCCCTGCCCGCTGTCCCCGTGCCAGCCTCACACCACTGAAACTCTGGCTCCTGCTGCAGCTGTTCTGTCTGTCCCCTCACACAGAGAGGCCCTGTTTTTCGGGAGGTGGTCAGGCACTGCTAGTGCAACTGAAATTACTTACTGCCACCAAACAGATGCAAAAGGAGGGTTGTGAGACGCCCAGGGGTCTGAGACATCTGTCAGCAGCTTTTAAAGGCTCGGCTGTGAACCAAGGCAGTATCCTCCCTGCCTGTCCTGAGCTCCTGTGTGGGATGAGCAGCACTGACTTGCTCTCCATGTCTCAGGCGGATGCAGTGAGGTTTTCCTGCAGTGGGTCTTTTCAGCTGAGGACCACAAGACATGTTGCTGGTGCCCTTGATTATGTCACTGTGCCCTGGAGGTGCCAGCCATGCGTGGCCTGTGCATACCGTGGTCTTGACTCAGCAGATGGTGTGTCTGACCATGTGTCCACCAGCGCAGTCACACCCTCTCGGTCTCCACCGTGAATTGCTGGATCTCAGCTCCATCCATGCTCCAAGCTGGCCAGAGCTGCCCGCAGCCACAGTCCGGAGCAGCCTCCCTTCCTCCCTCGCTGCCGGGCAGCAGTCCTTTGCTTTGTGTTTTGTCTTCCACAGTGCTCTGCAAATGCTAATTAGTCTTCTCAGCACCTCAGCGAGATAAGGGATCCCTGTTCGTATCTTGCAGATAAGGAAAGCGGCAGAACTTGTTTCAAACAATCTCCTCCCTCCCCCGCAGAGATGATGGAGTCTGCAGCACCCGCCCCTGCAGCCTGTGCCCCTTCATCCTCTTTCACGGGTACTTGTGAGGGCCCCTTCTCTTTGACTGGTTCCCAAAAAAAAAAAGCACAAGAACATCTATGGCCTTGAGGGCTCCTGAGCTGAAGCAGCTGGAGGAAAGGGCTGGATGCCATTTCTGTGGTGGGAGCAGGCGCCTGGATGGGATCCTTGCAGGGAGAGAGAGAGCCCTGCTGTCCCCCAGCCCCGAGATCGGAGCCTGATGAGGCTGTGCCAGTCCCATCAGTGCTGTTGGAGCAGGCAGGGGTGCTCTGTATCTGTGGAAAACCGGGCTGGCTGTGGGTTTGTGCTGTAGCTCCTGGTGCCTTTTGAAGCTATATTTAGTTGGTGACATCTGTGGGCATTGAGTGGAGGATTTTGGGGGCTGTTTTGAAAGCGCTGGCTCTTCCTACACTAGCAGGGAAGTTTAAAAGGCTTGTGGCAAGCTTTGTGCCGTGGAGCCGGGATTCTCAATGAAGTACACATGGAATAAATGAGGCACACGTGGGACTGCCGCTGCTCATGAAGGGAGGCACTGCAGGTGGGTTGGGGAGGTCCTGGGGGAAAAAGGGAGGGTTCAGGGACCCAGCTGAGAGCTTGGACTCTTCTGCAGTTGAAATCCCTATGTGGGAGCCTTAGAGAAAGGAGTTGGGGAAGGGGAGTGCACATGGTTCTGTCCTGCCGTGTCTGACTCTGCCTTATTGACACTTCAAAGCCTCCTGCTCTGAGCAAGGCCAGGATGAATCACTGGTTTTGAGGCTCAGAAGGGGACCGGTTTTGATCATCCAGGCAAAGTTGTCCAGCCTTGTGCAGGAGATCAAAGGCAGCTTTGAGCAGAGCTGAGTAGGCTACTCAGGGTGTTTCCCGGGGCATCCCCAGATAGCCTCTGCTGATCCTCTCTCCCTACCCCAGTCAGGGCTGCTTTTCTTCTAAACAAAGCCAGTGAGTCAGCAGAAATCCTCACTGCTGGAGCCTGGCACCTGGCACAGGCTGTCCCTTGGGGCAAGGCCCAGCAGGCTCTCCTCCCCCTGTGGAGCACCAGTGTCCTGGAGGAGACCCTCCTCGTGGTCCTTGTGGGGCTGGTTTGTGTTTGGTAGAGTCGTGCTGCTCTGTTGCTTGGACTCTGCGTGCCGTGTGTGAGCCTGATGGGGAGACCTCGCAGCCAAACCTGAGGGAGAAAGCAAATTGAGTTCCTATTTCTGCTTGTGAGGAGGTGGTGTGTGAGCAGGACCCAAGATGGGCCATGGTGAGGTTGAGATCTTGACTTGCTGTGAGGTCTTTGGTGGTGTGAACCCCAACGGTCTCACTCTGATGTGTTAAAACACCCCAGAGGTGCTTCAGTGCCTAAATACTTTCAGCTGTAGCAGGATTTAGGCACTTGATGTATCTGGCTCATTCTCTCTGTACATTTCCTCTTGTGAACTTGCTGTCCCTGCTGGGATGCCTGAGTTCAAACCAGGATTCAGCAGCCAGAGACTTTTGCATCCCTCTGTTGGAGCCCTGCTCTGCTCCCTGGGCAGCACCGGCCTCATGGTGCCGTGATGGGCCTTGGCTCTTCAAGGGCATGTTTGTTTTGCTGTTCTGTGGGTGCTTTGCAGAATGAGGTGAGCTCCTTGTCCCCCTTCCTCCCTGGCTGGCAAGGCCAAGAGGGGAGGGCAGAGCTAAGGCAGGGAGTGCCTTCCTGCAGCAGGTTAGGGTTAAAAGTCCATCTCTGACCCACCTGGATTGGTCAGGAGTTTTCTGATCTTAATGGGGCTGTTCTGAGACTCAAGTCAGGAGCTAGCTGTGTTCTCTGCTCACCTTTTCCTCTTAGCCCTCCTTGTATAAAGGGGGAGCTGCTTTGCTTCCTACCCACTTCTCTCCAGAGCCAGCACTCCCACCCACAGCCCTCAGCTGTGTTTTAACACTTTTGTTGTCCTTCTCTTGCAGAACTTACAACTCCAGCGAAAGTGGTGAGGGCTGCCAACCCAAGACAGAGGAAAGGAAGCAAGGTAAGGCTGTGCTGCTGTCCTCTCAATGGCCCCCTATTTCCGGTGCAGTTGTCAGTGCTGCATGAGCCTCTTGAAGGTCTGGAGAGCTCTCCCTTCACAAGTTTGGTTGTGGAGGGGCTAGTGTGCTGGCCTTGTTCTCTATATCCTCTTCAGCATTTTAGGGGTCTTGCATGTTGCTTTGACTGGCTTTCTGCCCAGCCAGGTCAGGGGAGACCTTCTCACCTCCCCTCTAACAGGGAGGCACCTGGAGGAGTCCAGGATGTGGGAAACATCTCATGCCACTGTGAGGACATCCCAAATTCCTTGTGGGCTCAGCCTGTGCCCAGCTTTGCAGTGCAGACAGGGTGGTGACAGTGGTGTGTCCGCAGCTCTGTCCTTCCCTGTGCAGTCTGTTCCTCACTGGCACACAGAGAGCCACAGGAATTGATGTCAGACAAAGCAACTCCTCTGGAGGAACCAGGGCAGTTTGTTCCAGGCAGTCAGTGGTGATGGAGGGACAGTTCCTTCTGGGGCACAGCTCGGGCCATGGGTTGTTGGTGTTGGCTCCCAGCAGCCAGTGGAGATGTATCTGCAACTTGATAGGACTTTTCTCCTCTGTTCCATTTTGGAGAGAGGAGGGCCCTGGGGATGAAAGGTGCTTCTCTCTGTGAAACAGGCATGGCCCTGCACTGGAATTGGTTTTCCCAGGAAACTTGCCTCCTGGGCAGAGGAGCATGGCACCTGCATGTAAAGATGTGATCTCCTGAGGGATAAAAAATTAATTTGACTCCACATTAATTTGGAAATAACAATCCCACAAGGGCAAGGAGGAGCCCCTGTGCCCACATAAACTCAGTGCCCAGCCATGATTCATTTGGTACCTGGGCAGCTGTTTGGCTTCTTTCCTCTGTCCTGCAGATTCTCTGAAACCTGAAAGAGGTAGATATAGTAGTAGTGACCAGGTCATTTATTCAGCAGAGAAGTAGTTGATGTTCCCCTGTGTGACCATGGGGTGACTGGAATGAGGGAGTCCTCAACACCTGCTTGAATTTTCTCCCCCGCCACGAGACCATTCCCTTACTTTGTTGGCAGCACGTGGTGGTTGTAGCTGGGCACTCCAGTGGGGCTGTGCCTGGCTGTGACTGCCGCTAGGTGGAAGAGCTTCTTCAGTGGGATGTGGTTGCTTGAGGTGGATTTAGAATGCTGGAAGCTGAGTGCTTTCCCTGTCCAAGGGATGGTGCCTGTGATTGAGTGAATTACCCTGGGCAACTTGCTGCTGGGGGAGAATGTTTGGTGAGAGGCTGGGAGCTTGCAGGACTCATGGCAGCCTCATTACCATATCTGATGGACATAAATTTGTCTGCAGTTACTTGGGATTAGTTCAGGGACCCTGCTTGGGTGGGGAGAGGGACTGTGCATGTGCAGTGTGAGTGTCTCCCTCCAGCCTCCTGGCGACAGCTGTTTGTGGGACAGTGGTGGGTGGAAAGGATTCTTCCCTGCTGCAGGGAACAGCACCTGCAGCTTTGTGCACTAACAGGACCTTTCTCTTTGGTACAAGGTTGGTGACTTCGGTGATGCCACAAATTGGCCAACACCTGGAGAAATAGCCCACAAGAGTGTCCAGGTGAGAGCACAGAACCATTGTGACGAGCAGGATAAGGCCCTTGCAGACCTCCCTGTCTCTCTGGAAGCACTGGCTGAGCCAGGCCGTTTGGGGTGCTGAGTGTCAGTGCGGAGGCAGCCAGGAATAGCGTGCAGGGAATTTCCTTTTAGGGCTGCCCATGTGGACTCCCTCCCTCAGTGCTATTCTGGGAAGCTGGAGCCCAGTCTAAACTCTGGGTTGGCTGAAGCAGGTAGGGCAACTCCCAGACCTGCTCTTCTCAGGGCTGCTTTGTGCAGCAAGGGGCTGGGCCAAAGTCAGGAGTTTGGTGGGAGGAACTGAAAATGCACGAGAAAGGTTTGATATGCCCAAGGGGCTTGGCCTTTCCTTCCTGCTGAGGACATGGGTGTCATTGTAACCTTTCTATTTTTGGATGCTGCTCTGCCAGCTCCTGGCTGGCTGTCAGGGCAAGGTGGTCACTCACCCTTTTGCCACTGGGACAGTCTGGTTCCTTATAGGACGACCCCGTCCATGAGCACAAGGTCTCCCTGTCAGCCCATCTTGATGTCTCAGCTCAAGCACTTCCCAGCATCTTTGCCCTGCTCAGCCACGAGCCCTTCCCTAGGAGCAGGACAGCTCTGGGAGGTACAGACCAGGGATGCACCCAGCCTAGGGCAAGGTCTTCCTGTTCCTGCTGGGGCAGCTGGGGTCTGCCTCCAGCTCCTCACTTCTTTCACCTCTCACATCTTTCCTCCACTGATGTGTCCCCAGCAGCCACACAAAGCACCATCCCTTCGGAAGCTACCTGTCAAGAAAGACATGAAAGAGCAGGAAAAGGGGGACGGGAGTGATGGCAAAGAGAGCCTGAAAACCAAATCTGATGAGTCTGGGGAGGAGAAGAATGGTGACGATGACAACCAGAAGTCAGCCCAGAAGAAGAAAGGTAAGGCAGGAGCTGATGGGGACTGTCCCCTGGGCTCAGCTTGTCTCCCCCTTCACAACCCACAGGCAGGTGGAAGCATCCTCTGCTTTCCCTGGGGGCCTTGCTGCAGGACACGATCCCAGCACTTGGGACAGCTGTGGGGAAAGGTGTTTGCAGGCTTCAGGTGTCATTTTGGTGGGAGCAGATGGAGCAGGGCCCAGGGAGGGGCAGGGCAGGAGCCTGCCCTCCTGTGTGCTCCATGGTGGTGCAGAGCAGCCCCTCATTGTGGGTTGTATCAGCTGTGGTTGACACGTGGGCTCAGTCTGGCCTGAGCCTGGGCAGGCAGAAAAGGGCAGAAGAAGGACAAGTGCTGTGATAATTGCCACAGGCAAGTTCTGAATCATGTCCCTCCATGTCTCAGAGTCCTCGTCAGAGCTTTTCTGCACCCAGCAAGGTCTGGAGGGATGTCAGAGGACAGGGCCTGTCCAAAAGGCCCTGCTGCTTTCTTTCCCCCACGCGTGGGGGCTGCGTGGCAAGAGGGGGCTGCGGGAGAGGAAGCAGATGCTCTCTGAACCTGTGTCACACCCAAACCCTGTCCTTTTGCAGGCAACAAACACAAGTGGGTCCCTTTGCAGATAGACATGAAGTCAGAGGTACCTAGGGACAAAACGGCCTCTCGGAACAACCGGCAAAACGAGCAGCACAGGCACCCCTCCAACAACCGCAGCGAGCTCAAAGGTGGGGGCTCGGGCTGGGCACCCGCTCCTGGCCTGCCTGCGGGGCAGAGCAAGCCCCGGTGACCAGGGGGCAACTTTCCTGCATTCAGAGGGCTCTGGGTGCAGCGGGCTTGCTCCAGGGAGGTGCTGTTGTGCCCTAATACCCCTCCTGCCTCTCCTTCCCATGTGCTGCAGGCTGGCACCCCGACAACAAGCACGAGCGCAGCTGGCAGGACCACGATGAGACCTCCAGCGTGAAGAGCGAGGGAGGGGCCGTGCGAGGCACCTTCCGGGGCCGAGGCCGCGGCCGGGGCAGGGGCCGTGGCCGTGGCAGAGGAGGTGATCACTGTGTGTGTGCTCTTGTGACTGCAGGGAGAGTGACGCAGTGTGCAGGGCTCTGTGTCTGTGTGCCTGAGAGACCTGGGGCTCTAATGTGGGCTGGGGAGGGCAGAGCACTCCAGGGATACAGGGGAATATTGTGGCAGGTCTTTCCAGATGGTAACTTGAGCTGCTTTTAACAAAGCAAATAATTCTTATTAGTGTTTTTATAAAAGCAAATGTCTTCCTGCTACTCAGGCCAAGCTCTTTTTCCTGTTTTCTGCTCATTGCAATACCTCTGTGAGCAGGAGTTGAAGCCTGTTGATAGTCTGTAAAGGCTTTATGCCATGTGGAGAGCCAAGCAGGAGTCGTGGCTTGGATAAGGAAGAGCATGTGCCCTAGCATTTGACTGGGCAGTGTCTGTGCTAGCCCTGATGCAGCTTCAGTGTAGGGCCTTTGTGTGTCAACTGGGCTGCCCAGTTGCTCCTGGGTAAGAGGGTTCCTGGGCTCTTCTGTGGCAAAGGCAGAGAGCAGGAGGATGAGGGATGTGGGTGCCCCACTGCGGGCTTCCAGGGGGCCCTTAGGAAGAGGGAACTGTTTGTGTAGGAGTCCAGCCTCATCTGGCAGTGCAGCCTGTGCGGCAAATCCCAGGGGCTCTGTGCTGACCCTTCCTGGTGTCCCCAGGGCACTTTGACTATCAGTACGGATACCGGAAATTCGAGGGCTCCGACGGCTCCCGCACCCAGAAGTACGCCAGCAACATCACCTACTACTTTGACAACATCAGCAGTGCTGAGCTCTACAGCGTGGACCAGGAGCTGCTCAAGGACTACATCAAGAGGCAGATGTGAGCACCACCTCCTGTCCTTGTCCCAGTGTTGGGTGGTGGGGACTGTGCAGCCAATCCCACGGGAAGGGTTAGAGCCGAGGTGTGCTGAGTCCCTGCCTCGCTTCCAGCACCAGCACGCCTGGGCTCCCCAGGCTTGCTCCCCTCAGTGTGTGTGTGTGGGTTATTTCCGTGGGGGTGCCCAGAGGATGGTGGCTTGGAGCTTCCTCTCACTGACACATTGTCCATATAGAGAATATTACTTCAGCGTGGACAACCTGGAGCGAGACTTCTTCCTGCGCCGCAAGATGGACTCGGATGGCTTCCTGCCCATCACGCTGATCGCCAGCTTCCACCGGGTGCAGGCGCTGACCACCGACATCAGCCTCATCATCAAGGTGAGGGCAAGGAAAGGTGACCTTTCCTCCTTGTTCTGCTTCTCACCACCCCTGTGTGATTGATGCCTGTTTGCTGTGGATGAGGTGCAAGTGGAGCCTTCTCTTGTCCCTGACTTGCTCCTGCCTCCTATTACTGCTTCCAGGGAGGAATGACTTGGGCTGAGGCCCTCAATATGCCAAAACAAAGCCCTAAGTTAACCAAGTATTGCTTGGTTCCAGGCTCTGAAGGACAGCAAGGTGGTGGAAATCGTGGATGAGAAGATCAGGAGAAAAGAGCAGCCAGAAAAATGGGCTCTGCCTGGCCCCCCTATGGCAGACTACACACAGACAGACTTCTCACAGTTCATCAATTGCCCTGAGTTTGTGCCCCGGCAGAGCTTCCAGAAAGAGACTGGTGAGCCCTGGGGGAATGTGGAGGGAGGTGTGGGATGCAGTGCTGGGACTGCAGCACGACTGAGACCCTGAGAGTCAGGAGTGTTCCCCAGGGCAGGGCTCTGCCGTTGGCTTTCTCCTTGGTGGTGGGAGCTGGTGTGGGCTCTGTCCTTGGAGCCCCAGAATGCTGATGCCTCTAGACATGCGGGTGGTGTGAGAGACCGAGTGTGGCTTTTCCTCAGTTGAGGCTGAAGGGATTCAGGGAGGGTCAGTCCTGCTGAAAGTCTCTTGACTTGCCTGGAAATAGTGTACAGCTGCTGGGCAGAGCAGAGGGCACTTGTGAATCCAGCCTTTCTTTACTGGTTGAGGAGATACTGGGCACAAATTGGGCAGCAGGTGTGGAGCTGTCAACCAAGTGCTGCAGAAGGGTCTTCTGTCCTTCGTGGGCTTCCCATGCTCTTGTCACCCCATCCCACGGGGGCTGGCAGGAGCCCAGGGCTGGGCCTGAGAGCCCAAGGTAAGGATCTTCTTGGTGCTGTTTTAAGAGTTTTGACAGGAGAAGTTCTGGCTCCAGACTCTCTTGGGAAGGTTTCCCAGAGAGCAGCAGAGCACCTGCTTTAGGGCTTTGTGTGTCTGGGAAGATGTTACCTGCAAAGCTCTGTGGCCACCCCTGGCATCACAGCCTTAACTGGAGATTCCCACTCCAGCACTTGTGGGCACTGTGCTGGTAAGCCTTGGCCACTGGATGCCAGTTAGCCCTACAGGCTGTGCCATGCTTCCAGAATGGTTGGGTAGTTCGTAGCTACACACACCCCCTGGGTTCCCTCCCTCCCTCTAAAGCACCTTGTGGCTCTTGTTGGCTCCAGAGTCCGCTCCAGGCTCCCCACGTCCTGCCAGCCCAGTCCCTACCAAAACAGAGGAGGTCAGTAACCTGAAGACAATGCCCAAGGGCCTGTCCACAAGCCTGCCAGACCTGGATTCAGAGACATGGATTGAAGTGAAGAAGAGACCCCGACCTTCCCCAGCCAGGCCCAAGGTAAGTGATGTAGGAGCTGTTGGAGTGGGAGTCTCCCAGTGGTTGGGGTGACTTGGATCATGCATAGGCAGGCTTCAGTCAAGTAGGATCTGTTGGGAGTGATGTCCCAGTCTGTCCCATTTCCATCTGAGCCCCTTTGGAGCTACTCCTCAGTGGTGTAAATGAGGTGTTCTCCCCAGATGGGCTGGGGTAAAGAAACAAGGGGCAAGAGCTGGGTCTCATGTCGGTGTGTGGTCTTCACCCTGTGTCCCCCTTGCCCCCCTACCTGCAGAAACCAGAGGAGTCAAAGACACCACAGCAGCAGAAGCAAAAGGACCAAGATGAACCCGAGGAGCTCGATTTCCTCTTCGATGAGGAGATGGAGCAGATGGACGGCCGCAAGAACACCTTCACCGACTGGTCAGACGAAGACTCGGACTACGAGATCGACGACCGCGACGTGAACAAGATCCTCATCGTGACGCAGACCCCTCCGTACCTGCGCCGGCATCCTGGGGGGGACCGGACTGGCAACCACACTTCCAGGGCTAAAATGAGCTCAGAGCTGGCCAAGGTGATCAACGATGGGCTCTACTACTATGAGCAGGACCTGTGGACAGAGCAGTTTGAGCCGGAGTATTCACAGATCAAGGTGAGAGTGGCTGATGCAAGGATGGGAGGGATCCGTGTGGGCTGTGGAGAGCCTCACTGCAGCAGTGGCTGCTGGGCTGGAGTGAAAAGGGCAGGGCAGCGGGTTGCAGGCTACTCGTGGAGTAGAACTAAGCTGGGATTAGTCCTCTTGCAATGTTTGGGATTCTTGGCTCCCAGCATCATGCTCAGCCATAGCAGCGATAAACACAGCCCTGTAACCAGACGTGAGGCTGCAGCCAGGTAAACAAAGTGCCAGTAGTGAGGTGACCTGGAACGTGGGGTCCATTGTTCTGCTGTCTGCCAGGACCTTGGCTGGCAGTCCCAGATCTGTGAGGGGAACTGGGTGTCTCTGCACTGCCCGTAGTGCCCTGCGCTTTGTGGTGCAGGCTGTTGGAGACTACACGTGTTGGGAACAAATTCATAGGTGGCTGGGCTGGTCTTGGCCTGTGCTCTTCTCCATTTTGGTGTCAGTTTGCACGGACACGGGCTTTTTATAGAAAGCCCACCTGCTGTTTTGAAATGTATGGGTCCCAGCTTGGTGACTCTTACTTTTGGGGACTTGCCTAGACTCACTCAGTGACAGAAATCATGGCTGTGAGATGGGATGGGCTCAGTGCTTCTATGTCTGGTACCTGGCCCATTGCTGAAGCAGTGCTCTCTGGGGTGACAGAAGCTGAGGGTGACAGGGACAGTGTGTTGGGGGTGTGGGTCCTTCAGATCCATGGGAGTGTTGTGCCCTGCTGCCAGTGTGGCTGTGAAGATTTGGGGAGGGGGGCTCTAAGGACCCAAGATGGTGGCAGGGGGGTCCTGGCCATAAATAGGTCACTGAGCTCATCTTGAACGTTACTGCACTGGCTCTGACCTGGGTGGTAAAAGCCTGAAAGAAGCAGGTGCTGGTTAGTGAAGCTGCATTGTGGGATCCCTGAAAGCTTGGGAGCAGCAATGGCTCAGACCTGGCCTATGCAGTGCCCAGTTTTGTGTCTGCTGCATCTCCCCTTCCTGCCCCTGTGCAGCAGGTGCCCTCTGGGCACCCAGACCCTGGGACTGCACTCAGGACCCAGCGTTGTGGCTGTTGCACAAGCAGAGCCATGGTTGTGATGGGGTGAGTGGTTTCTTCACCATCTTCCTCCTCCAATGCAGCAAGAGGTGGAGAACTTCAAGAAGGTGAATATGATCAGCAGGGAGCAGTTTGACACCCTGACCCCAGAGCCCCCTGTGGATCCAAACCAGGAAGTCCCTCCTGGTCCCCCCAGGTTCCAGCAAGGTAAGAGATGGGGCATGAATGGGTGGTACTAAATTTGTCCCTGCTCCTCATGGTGAGAGGTTCTTGGAGGTTGGGTGGCAGCTAGGGAGATGGAACTGGGGTCACAGGTGTGGTGGATTATCTAGTTCACAAAGTTCACAGAATATTCTGAGTTGGATCTTTCCCAGATTAATGATGCTCTTCCAGCTGAATACTTTGGGGATCTAGAACTCACAGTCTTTGTCCCAGTGGAGTGAGGAAACCTTGGCAGACTCTGATGTACTTCCGTGGATTTGGCTCTCCTCTTGGACCCTCTCTGAGTACTTGGGAGGCAGCTGCCTGCTGGGCCTTGTTTGCCTGTGTGACACCAGGGCCGTGTCCTTGGGGACAGGGATTTGTTGCTGCTGTTAACCACTAGGAAGCAGATACCTTGTGGGGAGCTCAGTCTTTGCATCTGCTGCTAGGATTTGTGCTTTCTAGCCAAACTGGATTTGAAGCTGCTTGTGTGGGAGAGGGGATGTGTCCCTGCATTCCTGCCCCTGCTGCTTCCCAGCTGCCTGATGGTAGTGATGCTCTGGTGCCCAGAGCCCAGCCTGACACGGGGCGGGGGTTTCTCCCTGCAGTACCTACAGACGCTTTGGCCAACAAGCTCTTCGGAGTCCCTGAGCCTTCCACCATTGCCCGCTCTTTGCCCACGACTGTCCCAGAATCACCCAACTACCGCAACGCCAGGACCCCCCGCACCCCGCGCACGCCGCAGCTCAAGGACCCGACACAGACGCCCCGGTTCTACCCAGTGGTGAAAGAGGGCAGGACGATAGATGCCAAGGTGGGACCAGGCTGGGCTGGGGAATGGGAGCTGGGGTCTCCCAGCTGGGGCCTAGGGAGGACAGGAACACATCTGTGATGCACTGTGTCTTGCAGACTCCACGTAAGAGGAAGACGAGGCACAGTTCGAACCCTCCGATGGAGTGCCACGTGGGCTGGGTTATGGACTCTCGGGAGCACAGGCCCCGGACTGCCTCCATCAGGTACCACAGACAGGCGTGTGGGATCATGGAGGAGGCAGAAACGGGAAAGGGAGGGAGTGTGGGAAGGAAGGGGAAAGGCAGCATCTGGTCTTGCAGGGGATGTCTCCTGTTAGGTGGCTGCAGAAAGGACAGGGATCAAACCTGCCCTTCCTGGAAAGGCTTGGGGAAAATCTGTAGCCTTGCAGAAGAGCAAAATGAGACTTGATTAGAAACATTGGTTCCCTTCCTAGTAGGCTGCTCCATGGCTCATGTCCCAAACCCAGGGTAGTGATGGCGTGGGTGGGACCAACAGGTGGGGTGGAGTGTGACCGTGCTCTGCTGGGTGATGCCGAGGAAGGGTGTTGACAGGAGTCTCTCACGCTCAGCTCCAGCCCCTCGGAGGGGACCCCGGCTGTCGGGAGCTACGGCTGCACCCCGCAGTCCCTGCCCAAGTTCCAGCATCCTTCGCACGAGCTGCTCAAGGAGAACGGCTTCACACAACACGTCTACCACAAGTACCGGCGGCGCTGCCTTAACGGTAGGGACACTGCACTGAGGGGTGGGACAGGGTGTCCCTGCACTGCTGTGTTTGGGACAGGAGCATGGCAGGGATGGACACAGGCAGGGTCCTACAGGACAGCCCTGCTGGCAGCTGCTGTGTCCCCATGGTTTGTGGGGAGCGTGGGCTGTGCTCAGGGTGTCCAGTGCTGGGGCTGGGTGTCATCACAGTGCCACAGGGCCCTCCTGCCTGTGAGTCCCTGACTCTGTGGGAGAGGATTGGCCTTGTAATCATCTCCTCTTCCCCAAACAGAGCGGAAACGACTGGGCATTGGTCAGTCCCAGGAGATGAACACGCTTTTCCGGTTCTGGTCCTTCTTCCTCCGAGATCACTTCAACAAGAAAATGTATGAGGAGTTCAAGCAACTGGCTGTGGAGGATGGGAAGGAGGGATACAGGTAAGAGAGGAGTGACAGAGTGGCCTTTTCTAAGGGTTTGGCCTTTTACAATGCTCACAGCAGATTAAGGCAGTGCCTCTGCCTTGCTTGAAGGTGGGTCTGGGGGTTGCCTTCAGTCACCTGCTGCTGCCCTGTGTTGTGTGCACCAGTGTCTGAGCTCCACATGCTGCTCCCTTCCCAGGTACGGTCTGGAGTGCCTTTTCAGATACTACAGCTATGGGCTGGAGAAGAAATTCCGGCCAGACATATTTAAGGACTTCCAAGAAGAGACCATCAAGGATTATGAAGCTGGTAGGTGCCTCCTTTGGCTTCTCTAAGATTGGCAGTGGTGTAGCTCAGCTGCATGGTGCTCCTGAGCCTCTTCTCATCATTTTGGGGAAGCCACATAGTGCTGTGCATTGGGGACTGAGATGTCCTGTTGCTCATTTCTCAGGAGAGGGTTGAGTAGATCCTCACCATCCTGAAGATTGCTGGGGGCTGGAGGAGGGCAATGGGAGGCTGCAGCTCTCCCAAAGCCTTCCTCTAGTGGCACCATTTCCTGTGGGATTTCTCAAGGCCCCGCAGTGGCTGAGCCTTGCCACCACCAAGTCAGCGGAGCCTGGGGACATCCCAAGTCAAGGGGGCTGCCCAGGACTGATGTAGGTTGCTTCCATCCAGGTTCTCCATCTTGCCGAGGCTGTGCCCACCAGCAGGACAGCAGGGTTTGTGGGGAAGCCTGGAGGAAAAGTGTCTTGTTTGTTTTTTTGTCCTGCTGACATCTGGAATTTTTTTTGTTCTCTCCAGGGCAGCTCTATGGGCTGGAAAAGTTCTGGGCCTTCTTAAAATATTCCAAAGCCAAAAATCTGGATATTAACAGCAAACTGCAAGAATACCTCAGCAAGTTCAAGCGCCTCGAGGACTTCCGAGTAGATGTGAGTAGACACAATTCCTGCACTATTCCTGGATGGCCCCTGCAAACAGCGCTCTGAGGAAGGAGGATTTTGGGGGTCCCCAGGCGGTGGCAGGAGGGGGGGCAGTGACACCTACTGTCACTCCCAGTCATTGCAGCCAGGCTGGGAACAAACGGCGGGATTGGAATATGGCAAATCCACTCGGTGTGGGATAAGGAGCTGGGTGAGCCTGCCCTCCCTGGTGAGGTGAGGAAAGGGAGCATTGATGGTTTGAATAGAGCCAGCTTTGTGGGGAGGTTTGGCTCCCAAGCTTCTGGATTGTGCCCCTGTGTGGGAAGCAGGTGACTATGAGCAAGTTGTCACCATTGTGGTCAATTTGGAAGTCAGTCAGTCTTTTTGTCAAATCTGACAGCAGGAAATTTGGACAGAAGGGTAACTGAGTGCTTGGGGTGAATGTGTGTGTTCCTTGTGGGCCAGGGAGGGAAGTTGCAATTGGAGGCTTGTAGGAGGGCTTTTTTCCTGATCCCAAGGGACGGGAATTTGGAGGAGGCTGTGCTCATACTGGGGTGCTTCTCTTCCAGCCACCCATGGGGGAGGAAGGTGGACACAAGAGATACCCCACGACATCAGGGGGAGATGGCAGGAAGCGCTACCCATCCCAGTCTTCCAGCAAAACGGTCAGCCAGTGCCCATCCAGCCAAGCCCACGCCTCACCCAGCCAGCCTGCACAAGAGGATGCCAAAAACCTGAGCCAGCAATCCCCTGCCCCATCAGCTGCAGAGTCGCAGACAGTGGGGAAGTAGAGAGGCTGCAGCATCTGCTTCCTGCCGGGGGGTGGGGTGGGTTGGGTTGGTGGGGAATGGCTCGGAGAAGGGCAGACATGAGGGGGTGGGACAGGAAGGGAGCTGGAAGGTGGGTTCCCAGGAATAGGCTGCTTGGGAGAAACTTCAACGCACACGATTTTCTTCTCTTGTGGCTGGAAAGCAAAGACGATCTGCATCCAAAACACCATTTTGCTGTTACTACCCTGACCAGAGCCAGACCCACTCCCAGCAGACCCACCCTTTCCCTTCCCTCTTCTCCTGTGCACACACTCATGTCTTAGTGTCTCTTCAAAAAAATGTGTTCTGGCTGGGTTGGAAAGGGGAGATTTTTTTATTATTATATATATATATCAAGTTTTAAATTATTGCTAGAAGTTCGTCTGGATTTACCAAAACAAGTGTGCTCTGTGTGGCCCCAATGAGTCCCCTCTGTGTCCCCCCTTGGATCACGGGGCAGCCGCTCAGGAAGCTCGGAGGAGCGAGGTTCCCCAGTGGGGGACCGAAGCCACAGCGTGTGACGATGCTGCGGAGCCTCTGATCTCCATGACCCGGCTGGCGTCTCCCATTCCACGTACGGCGGTGCCTCTCCGACACCGACCTCCGCGACAGGAGCATCGCCCTGTTCGTTCTCCCGCTCCCTTCTCCCTGACGTCTTCACCTTCCCGAGGGTCTGGCTCTCCCTCTGTCCACCTCTCCCTTTCACCACGGACAATTTGGAAGTCAACCAAAGGACCTTTGCCAAGGATAGGCTTGTTCTGACTCCTTCCTGCGAGGATGGCTGGTTGGGAGGCTGGCAGGCACCTGGACTCGAGCCTGCATTAGACGGTGCACCCGCTGCCCCAGGAATGCCCATCGCATGCAAAGACAGGACTTTGCAAAAGGAGCTTTTTCTCTTCCTTTTCCCTTGGAAAAAAAATGACAAAAAAAAAAAAACAAACCCACAACCCCCTCTACAACAACAACAGAAAAACTCTTTAAAAAGACACATCTCCCTTTGCTTTCTTCCTTGGAAATATTATTGAAGAAAAAAAAGAAAAAAAAAAAAACAAACAAAAAACCCCAAAAACACACAAAAAAAAGTTGCCTTATGGTGGAGCTGGACCGGGGAGGCTTGTTGGCTTCCTGCACCCTGGGGTGCACTGGGCTCTTGGCTCCCCCCAGGCCCAGAGACTCCTCACGGCATTGCTGCCGAGCTGATCTTCCCTGCGGCCTTTCCTCTGACCCCACAGCTCTCTCGGATGCCTCCCTGCCAGGCCTGAGTCTCCTGGGGAAGGTGCTGAGGGCAGTCACATCCAAGACTCGTGCTCACGCAGTACTCGCAGCCGCTCCGCCGTGTTTGTACCATGGCAGCCTTGTCCCCACGACAGCGACTGTTCCTGTCATGGCCTTGCTCGCGCCCCTGGCCCTCCCTGGGCAGGAGGTGGTCTGCTCCTGTCTGTGCTTCCAGCGTGGTTGGGGAGTGAGCAGGGAGATTGTCACAGCAGCTGGGGGGACTGGTCCTGGCTGTGAGCTGCTTCTGCTGTAGCCTGACAGGGAGTGAGGCAGCCCTGGGAAACCTGCCCCACAGCAGTCACTGGCTCGGGGCTGCTGCTGGGACTTGTGCAGGGCAGGCAGGAGCCCTGCTTGGCACAGGAGAGCTCTCACCTGGGTTTCCTTGTGTGTTGTATTGTGGCAGGCGGCTGCCTGGAGTCTCCCACTCAGGGCACAGTCCCTGTGCATTTCCAAGGGCTGAGATGACACCGTGTAGCTCCTTACTTGGCTGAGGTAGGGGGTGACTGCAGAGCTGCTGTGGCATTTACTTGATAGATCCTTATATCCAGCACCAGGTGGGCTTTGGCAGGCAAACCCTCCCCAGGCTGTGAGCTGGATCCTTTGCGAGGGGTATGTGTCAGACATGATATCTCTGAGATGTCCAGTGCTACTTCTGGAGCTGCTCAAGAGGTAGCACTGGAAAGTCATGTTCCTTTCCAGCCAGACCCACTTGCTTTGCTGCTACTGTGCTCCTTCTGATGGGTCCCTGGGATCCCTGGCTTGGCTCTGGCTCTGGGGCTCCATCCCTGTGAGCTCCAGAGCTGTGCTCTTCTGTGCAGTGTGGAGTGGGCACGTGCTGCACCACTCCAAAGGTGCAGCTCATTGCGTTGCCCTCTCTGCAAAGTCACAAGCTGGTACTGGACAGTGTTTTCCCAAGGGATCCAGTTGAGCCAGAGCTGCATCTCATAGCTGGGAGGAGTCATCATCTCTCCAGGGCTGTCCCTGTGCGGCTGCAGAGTGGGTGAGTGAGAGCAGCGAGGAACTGAAAGCAGGAGCAAGAGGGGGAGCATGGACAAGCTGTCCATCAGCAGTGGCTGGGGGTGCTTGTGGGGCCCTGGCTGAAGTCATCACTTCCCAAACTGACACTGCTTCCAGGATGCTGCCTTGGTGGGGGCAGGTGGGCTGGTCCAAGCGGAGTGGCTTCACGAACTGCTGCTAAAATTGAAAGCACAGCTGGGTTTGAGAGGCTGGGGAGCTGCCGCTTGGCCATTTCCTGGTGGTGTGATCCTGCCCTGGTTTGTCCACCCCTGCCATGTCACCCTGCAGCTGGTACCGCTCGCAGGCCTGATGGCTGCAGCAGGCACAGCCCATCTGAGGCTGTGAACTCCGTTATGGCAGCAGTGCTCTGGGGTTGTGGGGTGGGAACTGGGCAAGATGGGCAAAAGTAACACTTGTACAGTGCTGCGGCCGTGACTGTTATCTCTGGATTTCCCCCTCTCGTGAGCTGGAGTCAGATCTCTGAGGTTACGGATATAGGCGGGTTTGTCCCTGATTTGGGAAGGAGGAGGCTGGAGAGTCGATCAAGGACGTAGATGTGTTGCTGGTTGTTTGAGAGTGCAGGCAGGTCTGGATGTGCCACAGGTGATCCTTGCTGCTGTGTCTGTGCTCCTTTCTCGTGCTTGTTCTTTCTTGAAGCCAATTGTCTGCGTTTTAGCAACAAATTAATAGGAGATGGGGAGGGATGGGCTGCTGCTATGGAGTTGTTGCTTGTGGCGCAGACTGTGAAATTGCTTGGGTGGTAGAAGAGGTAGGACATTTCCCAGAGAATTTCCCAAAATATTGATTGATTTTGAGTAATTTTTAATTTCTGATCCTGAGGCTCTAGTCTTAGCATGGAAGTGTTTTCCCTTCCCCCTCTGCCAAGTCAGTGGTTTGTCATTAATGTGTGCACCCAGGGGAAGGTGGGTCAGAAGAGCGATCCCAGCAGTCCCAGTGCCCTCCAGGTTTGTGGACTGTGTGCCTTGTTTTGCTGTCCATGGGACAGCAGTGGGCAGGACAGAGCAAAGATGGACATGACAGCCTGAGGCAGCTGCTGCTTGCTCACACCTGTCTTCCTCCAGGGAAGGGAACACAGAGCTGTTCCCTCCTGCTCTGTGCTGGGGTGGGTGCTGGTGGAGGGCAGGGAGCTCTCCAGGTGCCTGGTCCATGCCCGGCTGGGTCAGGAGTGGCTGCAGCAGGGCTGCTGCTGCACGCAGGAGGCATCACATGCAGCTCATGTCCCCACTGGATGAAGGGACAGCTGTCCAGAGGGGGTTTGCATTTGAGGAAGCTCTTGCCCTTCTGTAGAGGAGGGAGTTAGGCCTTGCTTTTAGTTTGGATGCTTCACCTCCACTGTGTGTTGTGCTTTTTTTGATTTCAGAGGACTGAGTGGTTGCACACGTGCTCCTGTGAGCGCTGATTGTCCCACAGCCCGCGAGGGCTGTGCGGTGCTGGCATCCAGCCACTGGCACAGCCTGGGGGGAGCCCCAGCTGCTTTTGAAAGGCTGAGGGAGGCTGACTTGGGGCACCATTCCCCATCCTGCCCCTTTTCTTAGGAGGTCCTCCAGGCTGCTGGAGCTTAGGGGCTCCTTGCTGAGGTCAACTTGTCTTTGGAGTGCAGGTGGCTGCAACAGGTACAGAGCTGTGGTGTGGGGTCAGAATGGAGGTAGAAGGTGTGTTTCTGAGGAGGCTTTGTTGCTTTGCCATGCTCATTTGTGGAAAAAAAACCCAACAAAAAACAAAAACAAAAAAAAAAACCCTAAAAAATGTAATGATGCTGCTGCTCTGTTTTTGCCTATCCATCTCTCTTCTGCTGCCCCCCTGGCACCCCTGATGGCGCCTTCTCACTGTAGCCCTTGGGGTCCCTCGAGTTTCAGCACCTGCTCGGGACTGGTCGTTGTACTGTAACAAACTGATGTGTTTAACCTCAGTGTCCTGCCATGTTCCATGGCAGTGCAGAGGGGGCCTTCTAGCTGTTAATGCCTTTCCAGTTACTTTATCAAAAGGAAAAAAAAAAGGAAAACTGTAAATGTAGCAAGCTGTGTTTGCAATGCTTATTGTCTCCTGTCTCCTCTGAGGCTGGTTATGTCACTTGTCACTATTTGAAATGGATACTGGGCTCTTCTTGAGAGGGTTGCTACACTTGATGTTAAATGCCTCACTGACTTTTTTTAAAGTTTCCAGTACAGGTAACAGATAAAAGAATTTCTTTCTTTCTTTTTTTTTTCCTAAGCAAACGTTCATGTCGGTGGCGTGGAGCAGGTGGCTGGAGGGCAGCATTTCCAGTAGTTTACAGTTTCACTTTCTGCAGACACTTGAACATAGGACCGATGTATCTGTGACAAGCACATCCCCTTGGGAAGCTCCAGAGGAGCAGGGAGTGCCCTGGGTGCCAGCCGGCCCCTGTGGAGCGTGCTGGGGACCCTCCAGCTCCCCACACTGTCAGCCTGCTCTCTCCCCAGGTGTCAGCCCTACACCAGGGTGGCTTGTGCCTGTGGTGCCCCTTGTGGGAGGGGCTGCTTGGCACCACTTGGTCCTTCAGGCCTCCCTGGTGCAGCCCTGCTCCCCATCTTCCCCCCAGCCTGTCCTGGTCCCATTGAGGTTGGAAACCTTTGGATCTGTGGCTCAGAAACACCCACTGAGCCGCATCCCAGCGAGTGCAGCCTTCTGCTCGCTCGCCTGGAGCTAAAGGGGTGATGGTTCGATGTGCTGACCCTTCTCAAACCCTGTGTGTCCAACCTCAGCCTTCTGTTTCCCAAAACTAGAGAGTGTGTGCAACCTTCTTCAGCTGCATTTATAGTAGAGACAAACTTAAAATGACTCATCACAGACCGTGTATCACTTGGGAGGAAAATCTTGTTAATATGGCCCGCTGTACATGATCCATCTCTGTCGATAGTACATAATCTTTGACCCATGTGCTAGGATCATCATCGCGTATAAAAGGAAAAGAGAAAAATGTAAAATACTTGAATGAGAGCTTGTATTATAACATTAATATTATTCAGAGTATCTGCTTTCTAGGCTGATGTGATTCATTATTCTAGTAATGCTTTAGTCCTTTGTAATTTGTGGTAATTATGCTTTTTCCTTTTTAATACAAAAAAAATGTATAAAAATAAAAACTTCAAAAGACAGTGGTGCCTGGATTTTCTGTTCTGCTGACTTGCCCTCCCCAGGGAGCTGCGGGTGGGTGACTGGGGTGAGTTCATCCTGGTGCAGCTGTAGGGACTGGAGAGGAGCAGGGCAAGTGACTTTGGTTCCAAGGGTGGAGCTGGGCTGACCACTGGTCAGTGCAGCACAGGTCAGCCCTGTGTGCCTGTTCCTCGAGGGGCTGCTCTAGCACTGGGGAGAGATGGGATGTTTTTCTTCCAGGGCCCCAGGCAGGATTGAGACTTGAGATCCTTGAGAAAATTCACAGTGTGTTTCGGATGGTCTGTGGGTACTTGGGGATGTGCATATTGTTCTTCTCTTAGAAGGTTTCATTCATCTCCACACAGCTCAGGGCAGCAGGGACTCTGCTTTCCTTAGAAAATCTTTCTGTAATTTCTCAGAGTTTTGGTTGTCTCTCAGAGCAAGGGGAGGTGCAGCAGGAGGAGGTGACCCTGGAGCACATCAGCTCCCAGCTCTGCTTCCATGTCCCACGAGGGGAAACTCCCTTTGTTTGCACCTGTCTGTGGAGCAGTGATGAGGCTGTGGCAGCCCCAGTTCAGCCCTGTACTGACTTCCTGTGCAGAACAACTGTTCATGGGAAGTCAGGCCCTTGTTGCATGTGCATTGTTTCTAAAGCTGTGGCCCCCGTGATTTTCCATGGGGTTGCGTCCTGGATCCCAGGTGCTGTGAGTCACAAAAACTGGTTTTAATTGTATCATGTGTAGATGGAGTGACT
Source organism: Corvus moneduloides (assembly GCF_009650955.1). Lineage (NCBI taxonomy): Eukaryota > Metazoa > Chordata > Aves > Passeriformes > Corvidae > Corvus > Corvus moneduloides. The sequence goes on along the minus strand of NC_045490.1, from coordinate 5,455,823 downwards.
TTAATGTTTCTATAGAGTGAGTGGTGATAAGAGAGGCCAAATCATCACCTGGGAAGTCTGGTGCTAAAACCTTGATAACGAGAACCCCGAGCCACGTGGCCCAGAACACACCTGGCTCATACACAGGCAGCTGGAACCAAGGCCAGCGCAAGTTAACAGAGGAACAAACCATTAAATTTAGTTTAAAAAAGATTTCTAGAGCAGGGGTTTTTGTGTGTGTGTCTTGGGTAGAAAATAATGGCAGCAAAAGTGCAATCATTTCAAGCAGCATATTTAACTTCAGCTTCACATTTTGTTATATGTGGACAAGAACTTGTTTCTCAATTAAAATACTATTTGGCATAAATCACTGTCTCTCACTCTGCTCATCATCCGGCTGGGCAGGAGCTGCTGGGCTGGTTCACTCAGCTTTCTTGGGTAGCTCAGGGATGCTTTCGGAGAGCGGCGTGAGGCCGAGCAGGACCTTGTGTCTCTCGAAGGCTTTGGTTTGTCTGAACACTCTGTCCGTGCCATGCAGAAAATCCAGCACTCCCAGCACTCCATAGCACTGGTTGAACCTGGGAACCAGAGATAAACATCACTGGAAGTTACTGAGGTTACCTTACCTATCGTCCTCTTTCCTTTCTGAGCCCTGATAATCTCTCCATGTGATTTCTTGTCCCTGCAACAGGCTCCCTGGCAGCTCTGTCGAAGCCTGGGTGAACCTTTTGCAGCTTCTCTCTGGTGCCATCACTGCCCAGAAGTGGTGGCACTGAGCAGCAGCTGTGTTTCTCCTGGGCAGCTCAGAGCTGTGGGAGCACCGGACACCCACGTTACCATGCCCATGTGTTCTCAAGACCTGGCTGTCCTGGGATATGGAGCAGATGTGCTTCCAGCTGGTACAGCTGTTCCACTCAGAGTGTTTCGACTCTGCAGTGATCTGTGTCCTGGCATGTGGTGACTGAACTGTTCCCTGGGCTGGTTCTGCAGGAGGGGCAGACTTTTCTGGGGAGTATGTCTGAATGTAGTGCCCACTGGGAGATGGGAATGTTTCTCTACTGCTTGGGTATGTATCCTCGAACAACCTGCTGCAACTGCTCTCTCTCCAGCACAACAGGCTGAGAATCTCTGTCAGGAAGGGTTAATGGTGATTGGCTGGGCAAAGTGTAATCTGATCAGTGTTACTAATCCCAGTGTATGGGAGAGGGACAGACAGGCAGGCTTGCTTATTTCACTGTGTGACTTGCCCTTGCTCTGTCTTTAGATCACATGAAGCGTCTTCTAAACTTCTAGGAAGAGCCTTGCAGAGAACTATCCTTAACAGGGCTGGAATCCCTTGAAATCCCAATCTCCATTTAACTGCTGTAAGAACTGGCAGCACTCAGCCTGCTCTCAGGTGAACTGCAGAGCTGCTCTGCTGGTGCATGACTTCGGCAGACCCACTTGACCCTCAGAAAGGAGCTTTTCCTGTCGGTGCCAGGACACAGGCAGGAGAGGAAGGAGAATGGGAAGCTGAGCAGTGCCCAGACATACTTGAGGTGGTGGAAGTCATGGAACTCTGGAGATGGCAGGAAGGGCAGGTGGTAGCCACAGTGAGAAATGCTTGTTGTTACCAGAGCGAGGGAGAACCATGCTGAGATTGAAACAATATGAGATCCCATGATCATCGGGCCAGTCATGACAGGCAGAGTGTTGGAGATCTGGAAATGAGAAGAAACTACCTCATTAATGGGTCCACAACCAGCAGACTCTCCTCTAGGAGCTGAATTTTGTCACGTGGTGATCCATCACACTTGTTTTGTGCGGTGTAAAGGGAAGATCCCTCTGCAAACACCTTACTAAAGTTAGGCAATAATCCCAAAAGTAGTAATAGAGATAAGAGAGTTCTACTAACTGCAAACCATTGTCATAGCCCAAGCTCCCCAAGCCTGCAGTAGAAGTTAGACATGACACCAAACAGTGGGTGTGAGGGCAGCATGATTCCAGTAAATCACCCTGGAATCTGAGGTGTAAATTTCAGGTTCACCTTGGAATAATGCTGAAGCTGCTCCTGGGAAACCTTGCTGTGAAAGGGCATGGCCTGCAGACACACATGGCAATGTGAAAAACCCAGTTGCATCACTTCACTGTGTCCTGCCCGGGGCACAAATGGCTCTGGCTGCCCAGACCCAGCTGCCTGCACCAGCATGGCTCAGCTGGGCTCCTCAATCATTATACTGCCCAAAGACTGTCAGCTGGGGAGACCCTCAGAGCTGGTGTTGCAGCCCAGGACTATTGGTAACAGGCGATAGAATTTGTAAGTGGAATCTTTTGAAGTATGTGTTTTCCTGAGAAGTCTCAGCTGGAGGAGTGTTGGGATACGCTCCTTGCAAATACTGATCCCAGCCACCAGCACAAAAATCCTGACAGAATTCTGAGTCCACACAATTACTCAGACTGTGTGTCAGATCTCTTGCTAAAAACACTGTCTGTGCTCCCAGGCCTCTTGGGGCTCATGGAAGCCCTGTCCAGTCAGTTTCTTATCTAGTGGAGGCCCTTGGATCTGTGCTTTTAAAGCTACTGGAGTCCAGTATAAACAATTACTGCAACCCTCCTAGATCCGAGCTTCTCGGCAATGCAGCTCAGCTTCCTCTTCCTAAGGAAGAAGCCTCTAAGGGCACATTTGCTTCTCTTCTCTTACCATTCCACCTCATCCCATGGAAATCACACTCCACACAGCAACTGGAGGGTGACCATGGGAGAATCCACTTACTATGTGTTCTATTGGGTGAGCATAAATGGAGACCACACCGATGGGGGCTGTCCACTCGTGGTGCTTCTTGTGAATGTACTTATACAGGACTGGGTGGTGAACAAGCCTAGGTAGAGCAAACAGAGAAAGGCAGGTTTTAAGCTCTGCAAGAAAGGAGTAACAGAACACAGAATTTCTGCAGGTGACTTGCTCGTGTCTCCTCTAACATAAAGATTTCAGAGCAGCTGGCAGTGAGAGTGTAGGACTCCTTGCTTCCTTTGCTCTCTTTGTATTGGGCCCTTAATTAATGTGTCCGGTGGCTGATGTTAAACACAGTCCAGATAAATCCCATAAATCAAAGTCCCTGAATTACTTATTTATTCAGATCTGGGAGTACTACTTAGGGGAAGACTCACTTTGTATTTTCACCGGTTTGACTTTTTCTGCTGGAAACTGTCAAAGAATCACAATTTTCACTTCTGCAGGTCCTTTGTAAAAAATGGCATTTACATTTTTTGGGTGCATTTGTCCTAAAGGGAAACCTACATATTTCTGAGTGTACTGTGCTTGCTTCTGCACAGGCTTCCGTCTTCCTTGCTTTAGTTCTGTCCTCCAATGTTGGTGTCAGTGCTTGGAAATCTTGCACTGTTGGGAGCCAGGCCCTGATTTGTAGGTGCTGTACAAGGGAACGGAGATCAGTCACTGATCCCTGAGATATTTTCTTTCAGGACAGCCAGTCTTGTTCTTTTCAAAGAATGCTGGGTTACAGCTTCTGTGCAAAACTGCATGTTTCTTCCTGTTTTAAGCTGTTCCGCCTTTAAAATTCTACACATTTTTGTTTACTGGCAGCACCAAGGCCTCATGTTGTGAGGGGGGATTTCAGGACCTGTAAGATTTCCCACATAAATACAAGATTGGTGGAACAGAGGGACGAGGATTATTGCTGTTGTAGGATATGAGCATAAGCTTAAAGGCATGGAGGAAAATCGAGAGTCCTGTTCCTGTGCTCAGCTCACCTGTGTGTATAATAGAAGAGAATTTCCTCTACTACAGTAAAAATGCTTAGCTCCACAAGAAACCACTGGAAGGTTGGTAATTCCTCGCTGAAGGTGTTGCCCCACGATTTCATGATGTAGAACATGGGCACAAGCATGGGAAAGGAGATAAAAAACTGATTACCCAGCGCCGTGTAGATGGCTTTCCACAGTTTCTTTGTGTCCACCTGCAAAAGAGAAGTCAGGACTTGAGGCTAAGAAAGAAGTGATGCAGTTTCAGTTGGAAGGATGAAAAGCTTTAAGATTTGTAGGCAGTTAGTTTTGGGATCAGCTCTTTAACAAGCAGCCAATGCAGATCTGATCAGTAGCCTCATTACAGGATCTGCCTTCCTCCCTGCAGTGGGTATACAAGACTTGGCTTGATCCTCCTGGAATCCTATCTGGTTGCAAGAGAAAAGCAGAACAGGTTCTTCTCCCCATTCCTGGCCTAAGAGACTGCAGGAAGTGTTTAGCCAGCAGAAAAGGCAGAGTGAGAAGTACTTACAGGATCATTCTTGCCCAGCTGAATGCGATAGCGAGTAATGAAAGTTGGCTTTCCTGTTATATCAGCCACCAGAAGGATTCCATTGAAGCCCCAGAAAGCAAGTGCAGGCACCAATGCAGCCCCTGTGGCATGAGGAAAGGGCAGAGATGTGTGAATGAATTGAGAGCAATGGCTAAATCAGGAACAAAATACACTGGCATAGTACCCAGAGGACCTTGCTGGGACCCAGATGTGCCAAGTGCACATCCCCTGCCCCAAGATGCTTAAAAATGGAATATGGGTGAGTTGTGACACTCGGGTAAGATTAAAGAATGGGAAGGAGGTTAGAGCAGACAAATGTCTCAGAGGTTGAAACTTGACATAACTGAAGCTAAGAAAAGGCTTTTCTAGGTGGCTGGGAGGTCTCTGTTTCTTTTAAATGCAAGTAGGATAAAGTTGAGTTGATCTCTAGCACCTTGCAAGGTCCCTACCAATTCTGTTCACCAGCTGTTAATCACAGAAGAGAGTTTTGTAAGTACTACAGCAAGAGTAAAATTCACTGATTTTACTTACATTTTTAGTAATTAGTTCTACTGAGTCATTCGGTTCTCACAGGAGCAAAGTGTCTTCACAGGGAAGCCACTTGAGCAGCAGCAAAAAGATCAGATTTTTAATCTGTACAGGGTTCTGATGATGACCACATCCAAAAGCAGAACAGCTGCACCACATCAGCTGTGGGTGGCTTCCAAGCCAGTGCTTGTCAGTGGGAGGATTAGTGAGTTCAGGAACCTTGTCCATGTCCCCCTTTTATATGTAAAACATAGATGGTTTCTCCTGAGGAGCATTGTTAAAACTCACCAAAGAGGAAGATTGTCCACTCATCTCCTTCCATATAGTTGTAGAACTCCAGCCATGCTGTTTGCCAGAAATTGCCTAAAGTTATATTCTGCATAAACCTGTGGGAATAACAGTTCTTGGTTGCCCATCTTTCCATCCGCCTTTCCCCCTTTCCACAGAAAAGTTTCTCCTCAAGCTGTTTTGTTTGAACATTCTTACCAAGAAACAGAGTTCACTAAGGCAGTGAACATGAGCAGGCCTGTACTGAAGACATAGGCACTGATCTTCAAGGCATCCCAGAGCTTCTCTCCCTGTGAGAAGCAACAAGAGTAAGCACGTGCTGCTGTGTCCTGCCCTGGCATTTTTGGTATTTGAAATGACGAAGGCAGTCTTGTGATGGCCTGTTTTGCTTCACACACTCTGAAGAACACAATAACAAAGCTGTTGTGGGATACGGTGTGTAATGGAGGGGGGAGTACACACACATCCATCTGCCATGCTTACAGAGACCTGATGCATGGCTGATGTGGAATTTCTCTGGAATAACCAAAGGGAGAGAAAGGACCACTGATTTTTTCCCTCTTTTTTTTTATTTGGCATGCTGCTCAGTACCTGGAGGGCTATAACTCAAGGGGCTTCTGGATAACTCAGAGCTGTGGGAAAGGAACACCTGCCGATAAGGAATGTTGCTCCATCTCAGCACCTTCCTCCCTCAGTATTTTCTCCCTCCCAAGATGCAGTGTTTTCTCCCCACAGCAGTCAAGAACTGCTGTGTTCAGATGACCTGGTTAACAGGAATAAGTACGTTCAAAAAGCAGTATTCAATATATTTGAATATTTAAATATTCAAAATGAAGTTGTTTAGCAAATATACAACGAATTTATAACTAATTATCTGTCTTTTAGAGTAGTCCAAGTTGGAATTGGTTCTGGAGTGCAATTAATTTGGTTTTCATGAGTGAATATGAATTATATTTATCTGCAATATAAATGTTTTTTAAAAAATCAATGCAATACAAAAATGATACAGTATAATTAACCAGCTATTGTCTTCTTCATTCCTCTGTCCTTCCTGTTTTTTAACTGTGGTGTTGTGCCGCACAAACACACTGTAGTAAAACCAGTGTGATTCATAGCTGCTGTCCTGCTCACCTCCTGTCAGAGAGGACAAACAAGAGAGGCAGCTCTGAGAAATGCCAAATGCAGGTGGTTTAGGGTAATGCAATATAAAGGAATCCTCTTTACATGGCTTTTAGATTCTGTAACAGTTACAGTACATTAAACGTGGCCCAGGACTTATGAGCAATATTTATTTGTCCCAGGACAGAACTTTGCTCATTAGCACTGAAACATTCACTATTAAAACAAACAACCAGTCATTTCCTCCTATCACCTCCTTCTCTCTCTCTTTTTTTTTAATCGAAAAAGCAGCCAGGGATGAAGTAACTTGCCATGACTCTTGCCCTACAGTTTGATGTTTGTGAACCCTCTGGATTTATTTGAGAGCAGTGCAATCAGCTGCCACTGTTATCACTGGGTGTACTGAAGTGCAAATGCCAGGCTGGCAAAAGCCTCTCCTCCAGCATCAGATAGTGCCTGCTGGATCCTGGACCAGAGATTTGCTCTCTTAGCAATTCCACTCTTTCAGTTGCATCCATATTATGCCCTATGTATGCTGATGTAAGACTTTCTTAACCTTTAGACCCTGGACCATCACTTACATAGTCCTTAGAAAAAAAGGTTACAGAAGCTATGAAAAGCTTTGAGCTTTTTAACAGACTTGTATCCTATAAATCCTTTTTCTCCTGGGATGATGAGAGAGCATACCAAACAAAAATTCTGTCTTACAAGTGTCAGATATTTCAGTTAGACCAAATAAAGTTTCAGTTGCTTTAGCATCCTCCAGCTCAAGAGTTTCAAACATTAGTAACTCATAATACTCACAGACACTGTGCATGTTGTGCTTTGAGACAGGACAGAGAGGAGCTAAAGCTCAGCACTTCATCTATTTTAAAAGCCCTTTGGCTAGGATATGTCTTGTTTTAAGCCTGTGTTTTTATTGCATGTGATGAAGTGATTATATGAATCCCACACAGTATAATTACACGAGCAGTAGAAGCAGAGAAGTTTACATAGAAAAAAAAATCTCGTTCATCAAGTCCAAGTGCTTAACACCCTGCTTCTTCTCATGCCAACAGCTATGGCACAGTAGTTTCCAAACTAATTCATGGATTGCTTGAGTTCTTGCTCTTAAATTGCTAGTTCTTGTTCTTAAAGTGCTTGTAGAAGTTGGCAAATTCCTTAAGTGCAGGACAGGGCTGCTGCTGGCAAGGTAAAGAGACTGGGGCACATCAGCTGGGAAGTAAGTGTTTAGCAGGACCACTCTGAGGACCAGGCCCAATGAGGTGGCACAGCTTCTGGTTATGGGGGACTGTGGTGGGTTCTTGCCATGCAAGCAAAGATAACAGGCCCTTCCCCACTTGCTGCTGTAGCTGCAGTCCACTGGAAGGGAAAAATGCTGGGGAAATGTTGCTTTAGTGATAAGAGGTGAGCTCCTAATTGCACTAAAATGTTTGGAATGAGGATGTCTGTCACTTCTCTTAGAAGATGATTCAACGCATCCAGCCTTCCAAAGCATCTGCATAACGCTTCCTTTAAAAGATGACCTTGAGCCTTTACCTGCTTCTGCAGCTCAGCAGTGGAGGAATATCCAGAGTCTCTTTCCATCTGAAATAAAAGGTGATCTAAGTAAGTGAACCTTGTACAGCTGGAGAGTGGCAGAATATGATGCTGACAACACCAAATCCCCTCCACTTGCAGCTCAGTGGTAAAAGTGTAAAACATTTACTCTCTGTGCCCTGTCCTGTCCTGCTCCATCCTTCATGTGTTGGCCATCAAGCAAAGCTAAGTTCTTGAGAAGAAAAATGCCCTTATTTCCTGAGGAGTTAGTAGTATCCCAGAAGATTAACAGGGATGCAAGGATAACAAAGAAAAATGGGAGAACAGCCAAAACCAAAGATTTTTGATTGTGTCACTGGTGTGTTGTGGTAAGACTTCCTCCCTTGATCTGGCCCAGGAATACACTGCAGCACTCAGTAGCTACTCCAGCCCTTCCCAGGCTGTAAGGAAATGATAATGTGGGACATATGTTCTTCCATAATGACAACATGCAACTAAATGAACAGGGATGAAAACAAAGTGAGTTTGTGCCACAGAGAATTAACACAGTAGAGCCCCACAGCCTTTGCTCAAACTCTAAGTTACAGTTTAAGAATATGGTAAGTAACAAAATCATCTTTGCTTCAAGTCCTGCTACGGTCACTTAGAGGGTTAAGGTCCTAAATGGGCACGTGGCCATCTCATAATAAATCTCCCTGCATTTAGCTCTGGCTTGACCATTTGTTGATGATTTTGTTATAAAAAAATTAAAAAAATAAACCAAACCCAAGATTTAAGTAGCTGCTGAGGCTTCACTGCTGGCCATGGCCATGAAGGGTTCTGTATTTCAGGCCATGTTCTGGCTGTCCTAGGGATTATTGCATAGCTGTTTTTATATTTCTGCACTCTTATCGTCAAATATAATTAGCAAAAGTTAACGAAACATTCCTTAATGTTTTCTTGGTTTCACATGGTCTTTAAGAACAAACACACAACTTCTAATAATATGACGGCCAGATTACTAAGGATGGCAGAATTTAATCCATTTTGCTTTTCCTAATCAGCAGAACATTCAAGCACAGGCAAACTGTTACCTAAAGTACAAAGGCAAGCACAGAGAAGGTTCAAAGGTCCCTGTGTAGGGTACAAATAGTTGGAAAATTACTCATTAGGAAGATGATATTCTATTACCTTGATGATGGAGGGAAGCCTCTTGGGAGTACTCTTCTTGCAGCGTTTCAGAGAGGAGGAATAAACTGCCAAGAAGAAGTCCTGTATTAGTCAGGAGGTTATAGTTTAGATTTGAAATTACAGCCTTCTGGGTATGTTCTTACAAATACAACTGTGTTTATTTACAAGTGTTTCCAGCTCTGTTACGTTATATATTAGTATGCAAGTTAAAGGGCACGAGACAGACGAATTAGACACCTTCTTCCTGCTTACTCACAGACACAAAAGAGCAAGGCCAGCCCACCACACCACACACTTTAGTGGAAGAAACTGATGTTAGACAGTTCTGAGGAGGAAAAAAGAAAAATAAGGCGGAAAGGGATTTGAAACCTGAAACCCTGAGGCCAACTCCCAACCCCGAATTTCAGCACTAGGGTTGGAAGTACTCCTATGGGAAATGCTAACTTTCGGTAGCCGTCTTAAAAAAGAAACCAAATCCAAGTTTAGTTTGTCTCCCTTGGCAAAAAAAAAGTAGCGTGAGAGGTGCCCTAAGGTGCTATTGCTTAAAATGAGGATGTGCTAGGGAACCTGCAGTGTCCCAGGGCTTCCTGTCCTTCCCCAGATATGGAGCTCCTCACTACTGGACTTTGTCAGCTACCAGAGCCAGTCTGTGGGATTTTCTTTTCCTCTCATATTGTTTGCCAACCACATCTTTATTGATAAAATACAGTTGAACTCCAACATATCTGATGAAGAATACCCATAAGAAACAACTAAAAATAGCCTCTAGCCTGAACAGAACAGCATAAATAACATGCCACAGGTCAAATTTAAATGGATCTTATCTTAATTTTTAAAAGACCTTCTAATCACGTCCGTTACGTAACATCCACTACGTGCCCATCTTGTCACACAAGTCCCCTCAGGGCAGGTGTGCCCACTGTCTCCAAGAAAACACTACTAATGCTTGAAATATGTCAGGCTCAAACAATCCATTCCTTTGAGGCTTTGCTCCATTCCAGCTTTCTTAACAGGTTGTTCAGAGCCTTGAACAGTTGACTGTCTGCACAGAGGGAGACTTCACAGCTTCTCTGGGAAATCTGTTCCAGTATTTGACAACCTTCACTGTAATTTTTTTCCACTTGGAATTTTTTTGGTTATAACTCCTATTATTTGCCCTGTGCACATCCCTATCTTTACAACCACCCAGCAGGGAGCTGAAAAAAGCAATATCCAATTATTCTGCTCAGATAGTAGAGTAAATAGTGCTGGCCATAGTTTTCCGTGGTTAAAAGAGATTAGGAGAGGAGACCCCAATTCTGCTCTGATGACTTTGTAGCAGACAACATTAGATCTAGGTGAGGCAGGTGTAAAAGGGGAACCTCACTGAGCTGGAAGGCTGATGCTCCAGAGGTTCCTGTATCCAGCAGTGCTGACTCAAACCTGCTGAAACTTTGCATGTGAAGAGCTAGAGAGCAGAGCACTGTAGAAAATGTGACTCTGCTTTGAGTTTTTAGAAGGAGAAGGAGCTATTACTTGATTGAGTCACGTATTCTGTGCATTTAGGAAAGAGTTAAAATTACGATCACATTTCTAGTACTCTTTTTTAAATAATCAATTTATGACAGAAGGCTGGCTTGGGCAAAGATTTCCCGTTCAAAACAGAGCTTCCACATCTGCTTACCCTCTGTTTCAGAACACTGCCTTTATTAAGCCACTTTTCAGGATAAGATTTTACATTACTTACATTAAACCCAGATAAATTTGGATAGAGTAGGTTTTCCCCAACATCTCATTACCTACTCTTTTTTTATTGCATAACGTCTCTCCTGATTCAGAATACAGCAAATACATTAAAAAACCATTCATGTAACCATGGCTGTTTCAGCAAACAAAAAAGCCATTCAGCTGCTTGGCACTGCTCTCATGTTGGCATGTTTTACAGCCCCGAATCAACCACTGAAGCTCTCAGCTGCCTGTAGCTATTTCCAAATATCAGCTAGAACTAGTGCTGCTTAAAAAAAAAAAGTTCCTTTCCAGTTATTTCCAATTAGTTAATTGAAATTTGCTCCAAAGCAAATTCTCAACCATAAAGTAAAATAATTGCTTTTCCAATCAGTCTCTTGACATTAAAGGGGGAACATACACTAGTCAAACAAGGATTCTAATGCATTTTCTTATATTATTATTTCCATGTATAACTTCATTTGCCCAAAAACTGTTCATTAAGTCACAGATCTTGTTTTCACTGAATTTTCCACTTCAGGTACCAAAAAAAGCTAGCTTGTCTACATCATGTTTCAAAATGCTCAACATAATCTGAGTATAATCTGAAAAAATCCCTGATGCATTTTTTACATTTTTTATAACATGTGAATTATCATTTATGCCCCATGCCTGATGTTCTCTTATATTTCTGGTGCCCAGACAGCCCCAAGCTGAGGCAGCACGGGTGCCCTTTCCCTGTACTGTACCCATTGCACCACCTCCTTCTGCCACCAGCCACAGACCTGCATGGCAGGTGCAGCTCAGTAGCAGCTCCATCTGCTGTGATGGACTGGCTGCCCACCATAGCTCCTTGGGATTCCTTTTGCCTTCCTGCCTGAAGCTCCTGTTGTAGATCTTACTTCACTGAAATCAACCTTTATAGGGCACAGACAGTGGAAAACTGCTCCTGGGAGAAAAAAGGCTGTGACTATCCATGAAAGTACAGAACATAGTGAACAAAAAACACAGGACCACTTACCTGGTCACCTGAACAGCTGCATATCAGCCACTCTATGTGGACAGACACAGGACCAGACGTGGTGTTTGATGTCCTACCAAGCACTGCACGGATCTTAGGGCAACCACTGCTCCTAGAAAAGCTGACAAAGGACTTCACACAGACACATGACATTGCCTTTAAATGACTTCCTCAAAGTTTCTATCATATCTTTTCAAGCTGCTATACCCTTGAACTCTGGCTGCCTGTTCTTTGCTCACCTCCTGCTGATGGTAGCCTAGGAGAGGTCCTTTGTGTCTATTCAGAGCCCAGAGCTCAATTCCTCACTTTTCACTACTGCTCTCGAAACTTTATGAGGGTTTAGGGAAGGGTGACGGGGGTGTGCTTCCAAGCCGGTGCTGCCTGTCCCCTCCCAGACAAGTCATGTGAAGCCAGTGCCATGTCACTGTTAGTGCTGGCAGTGTTCCCCGTGGGTATGTGCACGCTGTTACTCAGTTAAGCATGTGGAATAAATCTCTGCAGGTAAATTTTTCATCGTTATAACAGAAAAGCCACCAATGCCCCTAAAGATAAGCATTTTTTATAATTCACTAACTCACGGCTGGAGCACAAAATAGCTACTGCCAGTGCAACTGAATGGGTCAAAGGTGTATTTGTTAAAAGCAATTAGGGGTCACTGTGGAATTTGGCAAAAAAACAGCAGTCCAGCTTTCATGCTGTTGTAGTAAGTCTAAAAATTACACCAACTCTGTTGCTACACAGTGCTCTCAACCAGTTACAGACTTTGCTTCCATGGGTAAGCTGAAGATACATACAGGTTAGCATGTGCTTGGGCGCAGCTGTCTTTAAACATAATGTTTACAGACCATAAAGAGTGTAATTATAGTATTGCAGAGAGCAAGATGTAATTTACAGTAACATTAGTCTTTATTATGCAAATGTGGCCCCAATCTGTTACTTACCCCATAAATAGTTCCCTATTACGAACTAAGCTCTGAGAACTGAGGGTGTTACTATCATAACTCCCCAGATTTATTTTTCCACAAGAGGAAAGACAGGGAATATCACCTCTGCCTCACAGTTAGCCTTGTTTGCCCTTCACAGGTGAAGTAACACAAGCTCCTTCTCAGTAACACCTCATGCCAGGAGAGCTGCAACTGCAGAGAGCTCTGCAAGAGTGAACAGGATTTAACCCTCTGTTACTGTTTCCCTCGACACTTTCTCTTACCTAATTCCAGCTATTCCCTGGTAGGGACAGAAGTTGTCATTCTTAGCAGTTGCTACCAATTGGTATTTATCACACAGAGCAGACTCAACAGGGAGGAATGTGATTCCTTCAAACTATTTACTCACGTGCAGAGGAGGAAGTGGAAATGAGCATCTCAAGAGAGGGGTGCCATAAGGATAATGTCCTCAGCTCATCTTTGGATTTAAGCTTGCAGGGGGAGGGCTGTTCATCCAACAGCCAAAAGTAGGTGGTAAGACAGTGAATTTTGGACCTCAGTGTTCCTTTTTAACCACGGTTCAGTTCCAACATGGGTAATCTCTGAAATATTCATACCCATAGGGACAGCTCAGCACATTAGTCATAGGGTTGTAAATGCCATTTGTCTTCTGCTGCAGTTTTGTGCCTAGCACAGGTTATCACTCATCTAACAGCTGCTTCTGGCTGCTCTGTGCCCTCTGCTGATGTCTCCACCACAGACACTCCAATGCTGGTGCAATCTTTGCTGAGCCATGCAAAAAGTCTGATTTCTTCTCAGCAAAAAAGCTTTTTGATCAGACACTTCATAACTTTGTTCACTCCCCACAGTTTTTGTAATAGCCACTAGTTGTTTCACTATTCAAAAGGAACATCAGGGGAAAATCTATGAAGAATCTTTCAGAGTGTTGTACAAGCCCATACTGACAGTTCCTCTAAGGCTGAAGAGGCATCTGAACTTGGCACACATCACCCATTGCCTAATTCCCTGCATTCTGAACCAGATTTCTCACCACCTGCCAGGGCATGTGTGCCACGACCTAGCACTGCAGTGGTTGCTTTTACGGAACAATGGAAGGGTGAGGACAACAAAAGTTCACGTTTCAGGATTCCCACAGGTTAAGTTTTCCTGTGGTGGTGTGACTAAACTCTAAAGGAAAGGCACAACAGGACATGCAGCTCAAGCTGCCCAGTGTGAAAGTGTTGAGCTAAAGGCCTTTACTCCACTTTATAATGCAGCTCTACATTCATGTGTAGATGTGAGGACTCTTCAAGACCTGCTTTGGAGTGCTGGAGTTGGAGGCAAAATTGGTAACTTCCACATACAGAAATGATGGGACTTTTTAAAGAGCAGGGTGCCTTTTCCAGCTATTCTGAATCTTTATTAGCCATGTCGTGTTTGAAAAAAACGAATTCTGACCTCATCAAGCAAAATGCATCTCCAGCTCTTCCCACCAGTGCGTGCAAACATCCTTGAACAGCTTTTTTTTTTTTTTTACACACGAATTTTTAAACACTACAAATGTAATTTATCACAGGTGGTTATTGCCTGCAACACATTTTTATTACAGTACCAAGGCACAGATATTTACAATGGCCTGAAGAGATGCATCCTCCCTTTTTCCCTAGATTCAACATCCCTTCAAGCACTGGGTTTACGAGTAAGAAAAATTACTCTGAACTCTTTCGGGAAATAAAAACTTGACCTTATATTTACAGGGTGCTGTAATCCAGCCTGCTAAATTTACCTGCTAACAATATACATTTCCTTGTAGAGAATCCCAGACTCAACTGACCACAGGAAGAAAGGTGATTACTTTCTGGCAGTGTAGCATACTGCATGCTGCATAAATAATGCAACCCTAGAGACTGCAGAGCTAAGGCAAAACGGTAACTCTCCATCATCTCTGAAGATAAACTCTGAATCAAAATAATGCTCAATAATGGGACGTACTAAGATGCTGACAGCAGCAAGGTCACTTGACAGAGCAGCACGTGAAAAACGCTCTTCTTTTCGAAAGGTAACATTTCTGCTGAGGCATGAACATTAAACCTGAGACACTGAACGATGTCTGACATGTGAAAGATACCAATATCTGGTTTTCCAGATACTTTGATCAAAACGCTGGGCAAGTAGCTGAGATTCAGGGAGAGGAAAGACTCCCATATGGTGGGCAGATAACCCAGTGCCAGAACATATATAGATATAGGCACACACGTATTTTACAATAGATGCAACCCTGTCCAGAAGGAAGGCAGTCTAAAACAAAGGAAATACTATCTAAGCTTAATTAGTAGACAAGCTTCCAAATGAACTGCCTATCTGCCATCAGCATCAGCCAGCAAAGCAAGTGTTGGCAGCCGTGTTCCACAAGCAGTAGCTGCTTTACCAGCTACAACCTTCTGTTGCTAACGTAATTTAAATTCCATTCCTGGAACAGGAGAAGCCAGACTAAAAGTCTGCAGGTGTAGTAGGAACTTAAATGACTTCTAAGCTCCTGCAGGAAGAAGCAGAACTTGCTCAATTAATGAGCTTCATACCCACTACACCATAGGAGCAACGCGTGCTAGGACAGCAGTGGTTTGCTCTCTGGGCTTTAGAAAATCCCCGTTGGGAAACAAACCCTCATCCCACTCCCACCCTGCGCGCCCGTGGCCTGGGAGCCCGGGGGGGCTCGGGCCTAACCCCGTCCCGGGGACCCCCTCACCTCCCCTTGGTGAGGGAGGGGTGGCCTCTGCTTCTTTCGGGGACGCTCAGCCAGGGCCCGGGGCCGCCCGTGTCCCAAGGGATCGGGGTGCTGGGGGCTCCCCATGCTGGGAGCCTAGCCCAGCCCCGGTGGGCGTTATGGCGCCGGTTCCCTGACGGAGCGGAGGCATCCATCCCTACCCCCCGCCCGCAGACTTTGGACTCGCCCGCCGTTTGCAGCGCGGGGAGCCCGGGCGAGCCCATTAGCGGCACTGCGGGGGGGAGGGAGGAGGAGAATCACGAGTCAGCCGGAGCCGGGCACATGCGCAGTACGGGCACCACGGCCACGCGCAGTAACGGACCCTCCCCCTCCCCCGTCCCGTCGCGCGCGCCGCCGGCTCCGCCGTCTCTCGCTGTCTCTCGCGAGAGCCAAAGCGGCGCGAGACCCGGAAGCGCCGCCCCTCGCGGCGGGGGGGACTCGGAGCCATCGCGGCTGCGCGGGGCGAGAGCGGCGCGTCCCGGCCGAGGCTGCCGGGAGGTACCGGGGACTGGGACGGGCGGGCGGGCAGGCACCGGGACAGCCACCGGGGCAGGCACTGAGGGGCTGGGGCGGCGGCGGGGACAGCGGCCTTTCCGCTTCCCGGCCGCGATGAACCGTGTCCGGCCGCCCCCAGGCTGTGAGGGGACCCTGAGGTGACCCCGGGCCGCGCCGGGCTGTGGCGGTGCGTTCGGTCCCTCCGGGTAACTGGTGGCGCAGGGCCCGGCTGTGGGCTGGGCTGGAGCTCCCTTGCAGGCGCCTGGGGGCGGTTCGCCGGTGTTACTGCGGGAAGTGGGCACCAGCCGGGGGCTCAGCCGGGCTGTAGCACTTCGGACACTGCCGGTGGTTTCAGCTGAAACACCCCGGTGCGGAGTGTCTCGAGTTACGTCAGAGAACCATAAAATCCCGGCATGGGGCAGGTTAGACGGGACCACAGTGGGTCACCTGGTCCAACCTCCCTGCTCGAGCAGGGTCATCCCGGAGCGTATAGCACAAGATTGTGTCCAGACAGTTCTGGAATGTCTTCATTGAGGCAGACTCCTAAACCTTTCTGGGCAGTCCGTTCCCGGTCACTGCACGGTTTTTGGTCATGTTCTTCCTCGTGTTCAGGGTTTCCCCTGAAACTTTCTGTGCATCAGTTTCTGCCCATTATCTCTTGTCCTATTGTTTGGCATCACCAAGATGAGCCTGGCACCCGCCCTTTAGGTATTCATACACATTGAAACTCGTGCCACTGAGGGTTCTCTCTAATGCGTTCTGTTACTGTGTTTAAACAATTGTCTTCATCATAGAATCAGAGAGTGGTTTGGATTGAAGGAGGCCTTCAAGATCATCTTATTCCACCCCCCTGCTGTGGGCAGGGACACCTTCCACTAGACCAGGTTGCTCAGAGCTCCATCCAGCCTGGCCCTCAACACTTCCAGGGATGGAGCAGTAGCTGAGGATTAAAGATGGGCATTCGTTGCCTGTGCATCTTGTGCCTGAAGTTTCAAAGCTTATGCCAGGAAAAGGAAGATAGGGATAATGATTCTTTACGTAAATAACTGGACTGTTGACTGTGCATCTGCTCTTATATTGTGAACAAATGCTCTAGATTTCATTCAGCATGTTTACAGAAAGTGATCAAGAAAGAACTTGGTGTAAGCTTTAAATGGGTTATTTGAAGGTGGATGTGTGGCTGACTCCTACAGAGCATTTATTCACATGTCACTTCCTTCACTTAAAGCATTATTTATTTATCTCTTTACAGCAGCACACTGATAAGATTGCACAGCTTGTGATTCTACGCTATCATTTGAGGTCAGCATCAGCTGCCTTTCTTCTGGTCCCTGCAAGATGCCAGCAGCCCTTGCAGAGAACAGCCAGGTTATCTGTGAAGTATGGGCCAACAACCTGGAGGAAGAAATGAGGAAAATTCGGGAGATTGTTCTGAGTTACAGCTACATTGCCATGGTAAATGTTTTATACTTGACCTAATTGCCTTAGTCAAGGGATTTTTTTGGGTTGGGGACAAAGTTGATTATTGAGTGAGAAGGTGAAAGTATTTCTCCCTACCCCCAGTCAAACTGAACTAGAAGAGGTGAAAAAATAAAAAGCTGTTCAGTAGCTTTCCAGAATTTAATACAAACATACAGTGCTGAGTATGGGTTGATTGAAAGAAGGGGAAGAGGGAGACCAACTTAAAAACATGAATTTATTTAATATTTACCTATTCATTGTGTATTACTTTGTGCAACAGGAAAATGAAACAAGTCACAATTGGGTTTAAATCCCTATTTTTCCACTGGTGTGTTTGTCCTGTGTACATGTTTCTCCATTTGGCTATGGAAGATGCCATGGGACTGGAGGTCAAAAGGCCTGCAAGTGACTGCCAGCCAGCTGGGCTGCCTCCCTTTTAATGAGTGCTTATGTTGATTCTTAGGGAAGAAAAGTATTCTGGCTATAGATAAGACAGTGTTCAGAAAGCTTTGTTTAAGAAGAGCATAATCTCCCCCAGGTGGGAGGAATCTCCTCCTGCTCTTACAAGTCTGTATCTGCTTGGCAGCACCCAGTGTGTTAGATAAAGAACTGGTTTTAGCTGTGATACTGTAAGTTCTGTCAGTTTTGCTTAGGAACACTGAAACTCAAGCTAGGAAAAGTCCTTATTAAAAGTGTGGCATAAAGACAGATGCCTCTGCAGAGTGTGTAGGATTTTGGTGTCAATTTCAGCTTTGGAAGTGAATATGATTTTTTTGTTAACATTTGTCAATGGGAAATTAACTTTTTGCTTCTTTATAATCTCACTGAAAGTGTGCTTAGGACCAGCTTTAGTGGCTGTGCAGTAAGAGTGGACAGAAATACCTCTTGGGCAAGGAAGAGATTGTGTCAGGTGCACAACACTGGGTTCGTTGTGAAAGATTTTGTGTATAGTCAGTAGAAATTAAGTGACCTAATCCGAGGGTAAAAATAGCGTGGCAGGTTGGTTTTCAGCAAAGACAGCAGACAATCACTGGCTAAGTAAGAGGCTTTTCATCTAATAGATGGCTGCTGTTGTTAACATGTGTTTTGACTGGCAGTAGTTTTTGTTAATGTAGGCATTGACTGTTCCTCAGAAGCAGTGAAGGTTTTCACTGTCTGGACTATCCTCCTAACAGAGTGCTAGTAATGACTCCTAATAGAATCCATGGTGAAATCAATTTTCCCTTCTCTCCTAGGACACGGAGTTTCCCGGAGTTGTTGTCAGGCCGATCGGTGAATTCCGCAGCTCCATAGATTATCAGTACCAGCTCCTTCGCTGTAACGTTGACCTGCTGAAAATTATCCAGCTGGGCCTGACTTTCACAAATGAGAAAGGGGAATATCCTTCTGGCATCAATACCTGGCAGTTCAACTTCAAATTCAACCTTACGTGAGTCTTTGAGCTAGGGAATAATTTCCTGTTCCCTTCTGCTGGAGTGATGCTTTCCTTTGGTGAATACCAGTGTCCATGTGCTCCTCATTGCTGGCTGGTTCTGAGTAGTAAGAATTTAGATTCTAATACAGATTATGTGGGAACCTATTTTGGAGTGCCAGGAGTTAACAATGGTCCTGGAGTTCAAAGCCGCGCTAAAATTCTATCCTTATTACCCTTTCTCTTGATAATTTTATGTGCCTTTTTTTTCTGGAACAATGTTTGAAACTTCATATATATATATATATATATATATATATATATATATATATATATGTGCACATTCCATCTCTTTCTGCTAAAAATAAATGGATGTGCTGGTCTCATCAAAAAGAAAAAGACCTCTTTACAGATGCATGCTTAAGTTGGTGTAATCATCACATCTGTTCAGGAGAAGGGGTGTGGCCATTAAATGGAGTGTGGCCATTAAATGGAGTGTGGCCATTCTTGTCTCCTCTATACTGTAATATTTTGGGTTGCAGCTGAAACAAGTTTCATTATCCCTTCCCCTGTAATTATAAAGATAAACTCAGCATAATTACCACTAGAGCTGTCTGGAAATAAAGAAAGGGTTTATCTGGCAAAACCACACATGTAGAGGAAATCAATCTATTTTTATGAAACTCTCATTGGAAAGCATTACAAAAATTTGTAGCTACTATGTGCAGATCATCCAGTTCTTGAACCCAAAAATTTCACTATTTACTCCACAAATTTGTGAGCTTCTTAAAAGTATAGAAATCAGAGTGAGGTGGTTTTTGCTGTGTAATCATTTCATTAAATGAGTTATCATATTGATAGAACTTTGCTCTGTGTGTTTCCTCCCCCTCAAATGACACAAACCAGTAAAGAAGTCAGGTTCCTGCTCAGCTCTCCACCGAGCGCATCATTCTTGTCCTCCTTCCTGAGTCAAGGATGATGCAATTCTGTTTACTCCCAGAGATGGAAGTGGAGGTGCTGATGAGGTGGTACCTGCTGTGGAGTGAAATGGAAAAATGTAGACAGGAATGATGGTCAGTGCTTCAGAGTTGCACATCTTCCCGTTTGGGAAAACTCCCCTTTTCTCTGGGCCCTTGTCTGTGGTGCTTCCCTTCGCCTTGCAGAAGCGACATTGTTCAAAACTCTCAGTTTCAGTCCTATGGAGGTGGAATCTTTGGAATTTGCACTAGCAATGGAATTGTTAACTAGTTGTGATCACAGCTTGTTACGGATGTAGGAGGCTGCTGTAGTGGTATTAAAACTGAGTCAGTTTGAATTCTAGAGAGACAGAGTGGAACCCACAGGTATCCTACTGGTTAGTCCAATTCTTGACATACAGTGTGGGGAGAATTTTTCTAAAATGAGCTTGTCTTGGCAGCACCCTGAGTGCAAACCTGCTTTTTTTCCCTTCAGGGAAGACATGTACTCTCAGGATTCCATAGACCTCCTTGCCAGCTCTGGGCTGCAGTTCCAGAAGCATGAAGAAGAAGGGATCGATACCCTGCATTTTGCTGAGTTGCTGATGACATCTGGGGTTGTTCTCAGTGACAGTGTGAAATGGCTGTCCTTCCACAGGTGGGTCCAGGATGGTCACTGACCCTGTTAAATCTCTTCTTAATTCTCTGCATTTTCCATGGAAATTGACAGATTTTAAGGAGAAAAATTAGCAGTCCTGTAGTTCTTAAAACAAACATCAAGATACAAAGGCCAAGTTTAAGAAGTAAGGACACTTCATAGTCTGACTTTCTGACTGCTTGCGAATCCTTTTGCTGTTACAGTCTCCCTCTCTTGAAGAAGCTACTAACAAGTTGAAATGTGATTTCTACACTTAGTAAATGCATTGTAAAGTAAGGATTTTGTTTCTTTTTCCTTCCAGTGTTGGTGGTGCTCTGAACTTCCATCTGTGTGGTTAAGACATCTTTCTTGTAGCATTTCAACCAACTTGATTAGGAAGCCTCTGGTCCTTGATACTATCACAAATGAAAGGACTTGGCACCACCTCCTTCTCCCTCAACAGATACTTGCAGGGTTTCCTGCTTTTCTGTATTGCCCTTAGCTGCAGAAATGTACAGAGTTGGGAAGAAACGTGTATCCTTCCCAATGGCTTAGCTGTTCCACAAAAGGCCAGTGAAGGCACTTGGGGAGCATCCCAAAATCCTACATTGACATAGAAAATCAGGATGTGTTCTGGCTGGGATCTAGAATTTTATGAATGTCAGAAAATGTTAAGGCTTGAAAGGCACAGCAAGTAAAATGCTATTGAAAAAGGAGATACAGGACTGATTGGGTTATAGGTGCTGCCTGCTTACCTGGTTTCTCTATGGTTTTGTTTTCAGTGGTTATGACTTTGGCTACATGGTGAAGTTGTTGACAGATTCCAGGTTACCAGAAGAGGAACATGAATTTTTCCATATCTTAAATCTTTTCTTCCCATCTATCTATGATGTGAAGTACTTAATGAAGAGCTGCAAAAACCTCAAGGTATCTCCCCAGCACGCAGGTGATGGGCATCAACACTGTAAATGTACAGGAATACAAGTGGCAGAACTCCTGCAGATGTTGTCTTAGAACTGGAATGTGTTAAAAGCCAGTAGTGACACAGAAGCACCTGAGACACAGTTTGTGTCTAATGGATGCTGCCCTCCCCAGTTTCAGACTTACCAAGTGTTTATTATAAAGGGGACATTGCCACAGCCTTCTGGCTTGTGTATCAGAGGCTAATTATAATTCAGCGTATTTATGCTTCCTATGCAAGGCTATTTCTTTTACATGAAATACTCTGACTTGATTAACTGGTAAGAGGGTTGAAGGTAATTTATCTACTGAATCACAGCCTTGAGTAAAGGGAGGGAAAGGCCCAGCATGTGTAACCTATGAATGTACCCACAGTTATCTCAAGTATCTGCAACAGGAAAGGAAGGCACCTAAATTTCCAAAGAGTTATTTATGGACTCTTGAACACCATTTCCCACTGTGTTTTGCTCACAGCTGGAGTGTGTGTACTGCTGGGATCTGCACTGGTTCATCACAGCCTGTTTGCCCTCATGTTTTGGAGAAACGTGGCAATTTTGGCAAGAGATGGATCTGCCAAAATAAAATCTCTTCTGTTCTCTTTGCAGGGTGGCCTTCAGGAAGTGGCAGATCAGCTGGATTTGCAGCGAATTGGACGACAGCACCAGGCAGGATCAGACTCTCTTCTCACAGGAATGGCGTTCTTCAGAATGAAAGAGGTACTGCAGTGTTCCTCCTTCTCCACTTCCTATCCATAACTGTCAACATGTACAATGTGGTGTTTGTTTTGGTTTGGGATTTTTGAGCCTTGTGGCCGTTACACTTCAAACTGTCAGGAATAGGAATTGCTGATACTGGCACATACTTGTTCTGTTTACTTACCTTTCATGTACTTACTTTAATTTACACACTCCATCTTGGAGGTGGCTGATTTAAATGAGCTGTTAATTAACACTGGATGTTTTCTGATTTAGAGGCACAATTAAACAATACCTGTTTCTCTTCTTTTTTTTTTAATCTGCAGTTATTTTTTGAGGATACAATTGATGATGCAAAGTATTGTGGACGACTGTATGGCCTTGGCACAGGAGTGGCTCAGAAACAAAATGAAGATGTGGACTCAGCCCAAGAGAAAATGAGCATTTTGGCCATTATCAACAACATGCACCCGTGATGAGCGGTGCCCCTCAGCAGAACATGTTTACCATATTGGCAGCTGCTGTCCTCAGCCATTTTCCCTAAACAGTATCTCAAACAAAAAGCATCTTCAGTGCACAGGTTGCACCAAGCCTGCAGTTTTGCTGAAGAGCTGCATTTTCCTTTGAGACCCAGAAGAGTTGACTGAATTCCTAATGCCAGCATTTGTGGTTTGCCATATTTTTAATACCAAGGGCAAAGGACAGAATCTACTGTGTATACCTCTGTTTTTTTCCTCTTTATACTGTACAGAATCTGCAAGGAAGATTTACCGGTAGAATACTGGGTAGAGCTATGGGTTGGGAAATGCAGTGAAAATGGACACAGACATACACACAAATTTGTAATTTGTGTTTTATAAAGCTTATTTTAAAACTTCTGCATGTTGTGAGGGTGACAGCTTCACCTCATGTGTTGCTTATTTTATCTCTCTCTGTGGAAATTGCTCCCTTTGATCACTGCAGAAGTTTGGGAACGGATGACATTAAAAATGATCCTTGCAGCTAAAAATACTCAGAGATTTGCTTTAACAACAGAGGGAATGGAGAGTAATGGAGCTGATTTGATCAGCACTCCTTAGTTTCTAATTCTCTATGTTACAGGTTTGACCCATACTAAGCCTCAGCTTTGTTCTTACGGGTATTAAGGAACTGTTCTGGAAATACATTCAGAGGCCCACAAGTTCACCTTTGACAGGGGATTGGACCAATACTCTGACTTCAGTTTTCTTCAACTTAAACCTACAAATTTTATTCTTCTCCTGCAACACAACTAGGTCAGCAGATGGAAAAATATTTGTTCCCCCCTGCCTCTCCAGCCCCTAATTTTATGGCATGCTTAACAGATAAAACAGCTGTTTCTTTTCATTATAATCACCTGAAAAGTAGTTAAGAGGATGAAGAACTTGGGATTCTGACTTTGAAAAACATTCTATAGTATTTTTTTTTCAACAGCTCTGTAATGACATTTCTTAAAAGAACAAACCCTTTTGGACATGTCAAACTTAAAAATTTTTAAGACTGGCGTTTTGAACAAACTTAATCCACTATTAAAAGTTGAGGTTTAGAGCTGGTATTTGAAATGTTTGTAAAGACTAGTTTTTACTTTTTGTAAAATAAATTTTTTTAAACCAGGCTTTGTTTCGGATTTTCCATCAAGCACTAAAATTTCCACAGCTGAGGCTTTGGAGTCTGAATTTGGGAGATACATGCGTAAAGATGCTCAAGTTTGTTTCTTTTACTGTTTATGATGTGCTACTGGGGCAGTTCTTAGTAAAATGTCTTTTGAGCTTATTGTACAGTAGCTGAGGAAAGCTGAGCTGAAGAGCTCTGGAGAGTTGTATTCTCTCCCTGCTGGTCTCTCAGCACAGCTCACAGTATGGTGCAGTATTCCTGCAGTGCAGAGTGGCCACTTAAAGGGACAAACTTGTGTGTGAAGTTTTCCTGCTCCACCTAAACTCCAGTGGCTCCTGCTGTAAGTGCAGGAAGGCAGTTTGGTTAAGCACTGGCTCCCCCGCCTGGTTTTCGGGTGCTTCGTACAGAATTTAGCAAATTCAAATTGGTGGCAACACTTTACTGATTAACACATCTACAGCAGGATCTTGTTTCAGTCTAACCCCTGGCTTTCACCTGCTGCTCTTGAAGATGTTCTCAGGCTTTACTCAGCTTGAAGCAGGAATTCTGTCAGGATTAAGTCTGCATTTTGGCTGGAAGAATCTGGAATAGTTTTTGATCTAAAAAATCCATCACTCCTCCTTTTAAACACTCTTAAGCAATAATCTTCACTTGAAACTTTCTAAATTCATGATGCACGCTCTCCCATCAACTTTCTTTGCTGCATTTAAAACCTTGCCTCTAAAAATGACTAAGACAGATGCTGTGTTCACTGACACTTATGCAGCCTTGTGTTTTTAATGGGAAAAGTTACTTTTTCTAACAAGCCACACAAAGCATTTAAGTAAGCTGCAAGACTGGTCAAAATACTGCATGTTCAAGACTGCAAAATCCAGGATTGGTTTTGGCACTGTCTAGAATAGCACTGGTCTAGAGAACTAATTTCTGTACATCAAATTTAATACCAATTCATGGTGGTAGAAGACTTTATTTAAAGGAGAGAAAATAAACTCACAATGCTTAAAGAACAATACTGGCCTAAGGGTCAGTTTGCTTACAGAAACCATTGATTTTCCTGAGGGCAGCTCACTCTTCCTCCTCTGCTGAAAGACTATACAGCTGCTCAAAACTTTCTCTTGCATGTAAAGAGCAAGAGCTTTCATTAGCATAATGTCCAACAAATAAAAAACTATACAAAAATCCATTATAACAGTTCAAGCCCACACTCTACTGCTTTTCAATTTTCTAACAGTCTCCTTAAATAGTATCAGTGGATGAGCACAAGTGGATGTGTATAAACCTGACATTTTGTATCAGTAACAGCCACAGCCATCAAAAGAAGCCTTCACTTGAAGAAAGAACAGCCTTGGTGTTAAGCAGCTGGAGGCAGCTCAAGGGAGACAGTTTGGTCTCCATGTCATGTCAAGAAGCTCCTGCCAGCCTTTTTGTAAATCCCAGCACTACCGTGTTTCCTAAGGAGAGCGAGAGCCTCTTCCTGCAGCTCAGAAGGACACTGGGATCCAAGGTGAAGGAGTACAAGGCAGCACTCCAGCACGTCAGGGAAGGGGAAGACCTGCAAAAAAAGGAACATGAGGTGATGTCTAGAGTTTATATTACAGTTGTTCCACATAATCAGCCAGCTCTCTGAAGACACTGCTTTGTAGCATCCTCAGAACAGTCAGGAGTGAGATGCATTTTCTCCTCACATTTATCCAGGTTTGCCTCCTCTTGCCCAGTCACCACGGTGACATATTTTCAAGCATGTGGTGTGTACTGTCTACAGCTCCTAATCTATAAAGGCCATTTTATAGCTTAAAGTTTTGATTTCATTGTTTATAAATTTTTTCATACATAAGTAGCAAGGGATTACTCTTAAAATGCATGGGATGATCCATACAGGATGTCTCATTGAGTTCTCCCACACAGGAGCTTTAGCTATGCTTTCCGACTGCATGGGGAAAATTATGCTTGAAAGAAAAATACCACCCTGATGCCATGTGTCAGTTCTCTCCCAAAACTGCCACAGGATCACAAGGAACATCACTGTTCCTTTCTGTACAAAAAGGATTCTGTGATGATGCTGCCCTTACAGAATGACTGTCTTTTTTCAGAACTGCAGTGGCTCTTCTGAAAACTTACCTTTAAATTGTCTGGGAATTCAGCTAATTTCTGCTTTGCTTTCAGAAGCTGCTTTGTGAGCTCAGGGAGCGTAATCGGTTGCTTTACTTCATCTTTGCTGTCAAGAGAAGAGCAGGTGTCATGAGTAACTGTTTTGTTAGTTGCCTGTGTAGCCTCCCTCCTGGACAAGGAGCACAGGAGAGAACTGGCCAAGTGTTTTATGCTCGAGCTTGTTCTTGCCAAAGTCCCAAATCAATGTTCAACATAGAAACAGAACTCTTAGGTCATGCTTGGCCTTTTCATTATCCTCCCTCTTTCAAGCTGCCTTGTTTATTCACTGTAACAACACCTCATGCATCACAAAACTGTTCAGCTGAGTTTATGCACATGGTGGTTCACCCCAAGGGAAATGCAAGATTTCTGAGCTGTATATTCAAGTGCCCCTGGGGGATGAGACTGAGGTTAGAGCTAGTCTAGGCTAAACAAGAAATTTCCTGCACAAACACACAAACAAGCAGCACTTTTTAATCCACTCATTTATGTGCTGAATCTTACCAATTCATCTGGTTGCTGTCAGAGCATTGTTTGTCTGATTCAGTCTCTGAACTCTGTTCCAGGTTGCTTCCCTGCGTGTTTCCATTTGTGTTTTCCTGGAGATTGTTCCTCTGCTGCTGATGCTGCCGGATCATTTCTGCTAAAGTCTCCTGGACCTCAGCTATGTCTCTCTGGGTGTTCTGCAAGGCAGCCATCTCTTCTGAAAGGAGCACTTGGCAACCCTTCAGTTTTGACTGTCTGTCTACCATATCAGTCGAGTCAGTTCCTGAGTCACTTTGTGTCTCACACTTGTGAACATCAGTTGTACTGCAGAGGTTTTCACCCATCTCAGCTGCAGTTTGAACCGTTTCCTCAGGGGATGGGTCACCTGAAACACAACTCTTCTCAGGAGCTGTCTGCTCACTGGGACACAGCACAGGACCCAACACAGCCTTCTGCAGGCCAAGGCAGTCTTTGGGTGGGTTCCACCACAGGTCATAGAGCAGTCTGTAAGCCATGAAGCCCTCCAAATTCCTGCAGGCATCCATGCTCTGAGAATTTGTGCTGTCCAGTTTGTGTCTCAGGTCATCACAGCCTAATAATGAGAAAAGGATTACAAATAGTTCATAGAACTTTCCAAAGACAAAGAGCAGATCTGGTAAATGAACCAGGAAACCCTGGAAACCCCAATCAGGGATTTACTCAGATACTGGCAGAGCAGTACACTAAGTATGAAAGCAAAAACATCTTTGGCATCTTTGTGAACACAATACTCTGTTCTAGCTAAAATGTTCTCATCAGCTACAGCAAATTTCCTTGGTCCCAAGCTGCAAAACACAAGACTCACATAATCAAGAGCCACAAACTAAATGCACTGCATACTCTAAAGAGAATGGAGGACAGGTTGGAGTATGTGTAGCTACGAAATGAACACAGCATTCTAATGTTCCCCATCTCCCTCACAGAAGAGAATTCACTCAAGTTTCCTACATCGCTCACACCAGGTGGACATAGCTGAGCTTCCTTCCACAGTCAGGAATTTTCATCGCCCAGTGGCCTTTTCACTAGCCAAATTCCACACATATGTGTATGTCTTGCTGCTTCCAAGCATTATTTAGCCTAGGAACATTAATGGACACAGCTGTGTTGGCAAGGAAGAGCCCTGTCAGTACCAGCAGAAGAGACACAAGGACACTTACCCTCAGGAAGGATGATACTGCAAATCTCCTGCATCAGAGTGAAATTCCCAGCATCAAAACTGCGGGTCACAGCTCCAAGAATATCTTTCACTGCCTCATCCCACATACCCAAGTGACAGCTCAGGGCTGCAAGGGCCAGGTCATGGGAGATATGGAAAAGCACCTACAGGAAGCACCAGAGAGCACAGTTAAAAGTTACACTGCAAAGTGTGAGCTTATGACCATCAATCATGGAAGAGCCCAGGAGCACATGACTTGACCAAAAGCAATTTTAATGACAATGCAATTTACACAGTCTCCTTCATGCAGGAGATAGAGCATTTCTACATCACTTTGAGCTGCAAAATCAGCCACTGTGCTTGCCTGTGTCCTGCTAAGCAGATGAGACGCGGGAGCGGTGATTCACTGTGGTCACACAGAGGAGCTGCAGGAGCACTGGTCTATGGACAGACCTTGTGAACACCAGGATTTTTGACAACAAGCAGCCCTGCCTCCCTAACAGTCCACTACAACCCCTGAATCAGTGCTGAGACTCCTCAGCTCTGTCAGTAATTCCCAGCCAGCACATCTCAGTGACCTCAGGCTGACTCCCAACACCCTATGTCAGTTCTTACCCTGCACACAAACAAATGCAGAAACTAACTGGTGGCTACACAAAGCTGCCCCAGCTGCTGATCATCTCTCCCAGACTATAACCCCATGCTGCAGCAGGGTGCAGACATCACTTCCCTGGGAATGGCTGGTGCAACACCACAAAGTGGCTGGGTTTACTGCCTATGCCACAGTAAGGCTTCATGCCTGCACAGACTGAAATCCATTTACCTGCTTTGGGTGTGTGTTGCTGGTTGAAGGAGGATGCTCAATCCTGTGCAGCTGCTCCTGTGCACATGTGGCTCGTTCAGTGGTGTCCATGCCCAGCACATTCTGCCACACTTCTGTCACCATGTCAAAAAACGAGGCCTGTCTGTTCAGCTCCCAGTTGTGGTAACAGGGGGGCATGGGGCTCTTTCGCTCACAGGGATTCCTTTCACTGAGGCACCTGCAGAGCAGTTCGTTCAGGCAGAAAACAAGGCTTTGTCCCTTTGACAAGGAGGAAAAAAAACAAACCACTGAGCTGTTGCAACAAGAAAAACAATCCCTTGCTGACCACAGCAGGTAGAGTGACTTAAGAACATCATGGCTGGTAGCAGCTTCTTGGTGACAGAGCCTAAGGGAAGTCAGACGGGAACGTCAGAGCAAGCCAAGGTAGCCACCTGCTTCTGAGTCCACAAGAGATTTCAAATTCAAACCTCCAGCAGCTGGACTTAGAGTTGGCTCATTTGTTCCTTTAATGTAAACAGCAAATGCTTTACCTCTTTCTTCTCATGATCAGTATTACACTTAAAAATGAATCCCACTTTCTCAACCACCTCTCATGTAACTAAGAAGCAGAGCCTACATACCACCCCACCATGGCCCTCTGCAAAGGTGCACGCTTTTCCACAGGGTCATTGCAATATACTCCCAGAAAAATATTTTGAGGCAAAACCAGCTCAAAGGACCACTTGTGGACTCTTCAGGTATGGGAAGTGGTGCCAAGTTAAGTTAATCTAGAGAGAGACAACACTGAAGAAGGTGGAAAGGACCAGACTCACAAATAAAGTTTTATGTTGCTGAAGGACTTCCTGAGCTCCCACCCAGTTCCTGGATAACAGCAGGTCTTGGGCACATCTCAAAGACAAAGTTGCTGACAACTCCTCCTCCCCAGATATCAGAGCAAGCTCAGCAGCAGTTTTAAGGGATGTCACATCCCCCTTTTTTGACAACACTTTAACTGCATCATAGGGCGAGGAAGCCCCCAGATAACTGAAAAAGATAAAAGCAAAACAAATTGATTGGTACTAAAATAGTTTTTAAATTGTGTTGCAACACAGTATCACAAATATGCAAATGAAGATGATTGTGGATTTTCCACAGGTTCTCAGAGCTCTCACCACTTTTTCTTATCAAAGTTTACTATAGACATATGGTGAACAATCTGATGCAAAGCTACCAAGGGGAAGTCAAACAGCCTTAAAGTCAGGGACTGAAATTTCTGGTGGTCTGCATACCACACATGGCTTGGATGAGCAATAAAACAAAACAGATTCAATAGACAAAGGTTATATTGCAGCTGTTTGTCCCTACTGCATTTGTCTGCGTTTCATGCAAATCCTTTCACAACTGTGATTACCCACAAAAATGCCAGAACTGAAATCAGCATCAAGCAGAGGACTCTACTCCAGCCAAAATATTTCAAGTGGTATTAGTAATTTTGGTAGTCACAAAGGATAAACACTCCAGTTGGAGCAGGATAACCCAATGACCAGGATATTAGCTGAGGCTTCAAGAAACTCAAGATGAACTGCTGCACTGCATGTTTCCAGTGGAAAGGTTGGAAATCTCACATAGTCTTTTTGTAGACAACCTAATCTTAGTCTTGCTAGACTAGTTTTCAAAAACTTCCAGTAATGTCTGTGGAAAGAGATGGCTCTACTGTAATATGACATTTGGATCTTTTGCTCTGAACTGCTCTCTGGAGCTTCTTTTCCTACCTATATTAGAGGAAATTTAGTGAGATCAGGCTCAGAAAGCACCTTATACAACCAATGACCGGACCAGTTAACAGATTTCAACTGCTACAAACCCAAGAACTTTCTTTGTTGTAGGCATAGAACCAACTCTGTCTTCTCCCCAGTAACACTCACCATTTGGCAGCCATGGAATAATGACCATCTTTCTCTAGCAGAGCTGCCCAGCTGGTGTAGAGATCCTTCAGAATTGGATCTTCTGGACGCAGCCTGGTCTTAGCCATTACAATCGCTTCCCTAATGCCCATAAGGGAAACCAGACAGAAAAGTTAATCTGTGTGCAAAGAGTGAACCAAAATGACAAATCCACCCCACAAGAAAACCAAGATAAACATAAATATACAGCAACCTGTAAAAATTGTTCACTTTCAGGAGCTCAATAGCCTCATAGACTTTATGGATGGACAGGAGATGGGAGGCAGCCTTCACGTATTGCTCCTGGAAACACAGCTGCTTGGCAAAGGCTTCCACTGTCCAAACCCAGGCCTGGTATCCAGCTGTAAAAGAGAAGGCAACACCATTGGAGACAGTTTTATAACTGGAAGAATTCCTGTGGGATACCATCAGTTGTTTCTTCAATATGTACCTCTTCTCTGCCCCAGAGTAGTTTCTTATTTCTTAACCATCCTAACACAAGTCAATGAAGTGGGGCAAAATTAGGCCTTGAACATGACTGCAGGACTTCACTGCCAGTAAAATAACTTACAAGGATATTTAAACCAGCAGCAAGCTGTAAGGAATGCTAATCATATTACAAAGAACCAATTCTTGAGCTTCTGTCCAGAACCACCAGAATGAGGGGACCTTTGGCAGCCAATTCCACCAGCTTATGTGATGCAAGAGCAAACATACCCATGGGTGACATGGCTACGAGCTGGTCTGTCAGCTCCCCCCTCTCAGCAGCTGCCTGGAGAACACCCTTCAAGTCTCCTTTCCATAGCATGAGCTGCTGGAAGAGCTCTGCATGCCCATTCTCCAAGTGGTGCTTTCCTGTTGGAAGCAAACACACTTCCCATCAGCATGAGTGCAACAGCATCGTTTGTCACAGTAAAATAGCTTGGGAGAATGAAATAACTCAAGCTTAAGGTATGGCAGGTTTGCAACTGAAAGATGTAAAAACTATCTGGGAAAAAGATGTATCATCTTCTCACACAGAGCTGCATTCTTAATCCTAGACTGTAATCCACAGTAAAGAAAACTCAAGCATTTTTCCCAATTTATTTTCTACTTGAATACAAGTTAGAGTGGACACACTCTTTATGCCACTTACCTTCCATATCAATCATCTTGTGCAGAGAATCCCTGTCTGTGAACAGCCCCAAGTGGATGCAATCCTTGAGGTCAGGGGACACATCTTCATTATTATCTAAACCAGATAAGAAGAATGAATATTTAGGATTTAATACAAAACTGGGAACTGGAATGTGCCAAGTCACTGTACCACTCAACTGTTGGCAAGTAATTCTGTTTTCTACTTTCTTTCCTGTATAGCAGATTTAACAATTTGCTGGTCAACACTCAGTACTTAGATGTAAGTTTGATACCACAACTAGTCACACTCTTTGATAAAGGTGAGGATTTAAGAAAAATAATGTCCTGTGGTTGAAGTCAAGTCCCTGGACACTTATTCTGAGTACTTGAGAGCACCTACCCTCTCGGTATTTTAAGTTTTTTACTGATACCTTTAGTTTTCAGACATGCAGCCAGCTTCAAGCAGTCCTGATGCAATTCATCTTTTGACCTGTGATCCATTAATGTGCTGAAGGGCAGAATAGAACGAGGCTTCTTCTTCTTTAGAGAGGCATCAGGAGCTGAAAGATCAGACACATTTTAGTCACTGCTGCTGCAGTTACAGCAGAGCTCCTCAACATATTTTAAAAGCACCCTCTTCTTTCTCTGGCATTTATTTGGTGTCACATTAAGAAGAGAAGCTCCAGCCAAACAAGTCCAGAATGGGGAACTCTGCCTTGATACAGGACTGTAAAAAATCCCTGAAACATACTAACCTGGCTTCTCTTTAGGTGGATCCTTTTTCACGGGAGCAGCCTTCTGGGTCACAAAAGGCTTTGGTGAGCTGAATGAAGAATAATCACATGCAGATGAAGATGTATCCCTGGACACTGTGGAGCCAAGTGATTTAAAAAAGGAAAAGCAATGAATGGAAATGCACACAGAATAATTCACATATTCACATTCTGGTACACTAATTTTGAAACATACAGAAACCAAGCTTTGCTTTGCCACAGAACTTAACAGCTTTTTAGGGAAAGGAATCATCAAGAAAACAGAGAACTGTCAGAAGGCTAAATGAGATGTCAAAAGACACCAATGAAGATGCACCAGTATTATAAGATTTATCACTGCTGATCAAAAATGACACTGTTTCAAGCCAAACATGGTAACTGTTCATGAGGCCAGAATCTTGTTATCTAAAGACAACTAGCCCCAAACTAGTTTGGGAAATTACAAAAGGCATTCCAGAGCCTTTTTCCTTCAAGTGGACAATTTCAATAAAACCATACAATGAGAAAATCTGCATGAAAATTAAACTTGGTGATGCTCTGAGGGCTGAACAGTCTGGAAACATTGAACTAAGATGATTTGATTATTACCAGTCACAGAGACTTTATCAGCCAACTCTGCCTCCTGAGCTTCTTTTTCTCCTTCATGGTCTGACACTCCATTTTCCTCCAGCAACATTTCCTTCATGCTGTCATCTCCATTCATGGCATCATTTGCATCCTGCTTGCCTGGACTCTTGCCTGTTGGCTTTTTCTTCTTTTTGGCTTTGACTTTTGGCTGCATACTTCTTTTCTTCTCTAATTCTACACTCTTTTTGCCTGTAAAAGGTGGCAATTTTAGTGAATTAGCTGCCTGTATCTCAAGATCAACACTTTCCAAGTAAGGATAAAACTCAATGTAAACCTAGACACAGTTTATTCCTGAAGAGGAAGCAGATTTGGAATTCAGCACAAGAACTTGCATAATTTCAACAAGGCAACCCTCCATTTCTTAGCTCCAACATCACCTTCAGGAAAGGTCTTCTGTTTCAATACACTCACCCTGAGGAGGCCGTGTATGTTCCTGCTTGGAGATGTGCCACTTGTGAACAGAAAAATCATCTGCTCCTGTATAAACACAATCTGAATCCACTGGTGACCACTGGACACTCAGCAGGCGGCCCTGGTGCCCTCGGTAGTTGCAGAGTGGCTCTTCCTTCATCACATCCCACACCTTGGCAACAAGACAGAAATCCACTTACTCAGAAAGTCTCTTCTTCACCTAATACTCTGCATTTTCTCATGATTTGCACATGCAGGAACTTCTCTATTGGGATTTTGCAGGGGTATTTCAAATACCAACATGCAAATGGAGAAAATGTAGGGCTTCCTTTGCTTGCACTGATACAGCTGCACAATGTCTTCCTTTTCTAAGGATCCGAAAGTGCTAATATGAAAACCTTAATGACTGGACTTAAAAATCAATTCACAAATCACAAAATAATCTGGATATCAGGTATCCAGAACCAGCAGATGGTTACCAAAGGTAAATTTGCAGTACTTCAAAAGTTTATGTCACAAAAACAAGTTTTGCTCTTTAGTCAGCTGTGGAATGGATGATTTGAAATACAATTCTGAGATGCTTTGGACAATACCTGTGCAGTGCCATCATAGCAAGCAGACACCAATCTTCCCTCATGGTGGGGGCTCCAAGAAAGACTTGTGATTTTAGCTGTGTGCCCAGCCAGAGTTCGAAAAGGCTCTGTTATTGTCAAAGGACTTTCTGAAGAGTTCTCTGAAAGAAAAAAGAAAATTATTAAGTATGGCCAGAAAGACAAAACAGAAACAAAAAAAAAAAAAAAGATGCCAAGACTTGGAATATAATCTGCAAACTGTTACCTACAACATTCTTCAGATTATGCACATAAATGGTGGCATTGATGGAGCCTGAAGCTATCAGGTAACTCAGCTCTGGCTGGGTCCCGTGCTCATGGTGCCAACGAATGGCATTGATCAGTTTGTGATGCTGCTGGATAGTGCAGAGCAGCTTCAAGTTTGGTGCCTGAAATATTTCAATTGAGCTGAAATATAAGAACAACAGTGTAAGAATTCCAGTAGTTGGAGAAAATGGGAAAACTTTTTTGTTATCTTGCATGAGCAGAATTGGAGCACGTGAATTAAGAGTCACTGAGTTTGTGCTTTCTGGATTCAACTCAAACCCAGCAAAAGTGCATTTCAACCATGAGTGGATCCTTGAAAAAGAATTTAATGTGATAATGAGGATCCTCCATGCCAAGAGCACGTACAACAAGTAACAGCAGGGAATGCTGAATTATGATGATTCAAATACATCAGCAGTGGAAGAACAGATACAAACCAGGGCAACAAAAAGTGCTTTTGCTTCACCACAGTGACTCCAGTCAAGATCAGCACAGACACCACCTTAACCTACAAATGGAACATACCCATCCTCATTGCCAAGAGCCAGGAGTTTGCCATCTGGTTTCCAGCTGATCTCTGTACGTGCAGGCAGCTTGTGCTGCAGAAAGAAGACACAATTATTGCCAAAACCTCTTAAATCTCTCTCATATACATTCAACAGAACAAGGCTGGCAACTGGACAGAGCTGCAATTAGTCTGCAAAATGGAAATCATAGAAGTGTCCATTGCTTTTGTAACAGTGACATAAACCTGAGCAATTAAGACTGAAAGAACTGATGCAAGAACCAATGATTGTTTCTATCAGTTCTGGGAAATATTTTGAAGTTTTGTCTGGATTCCAGTAGGACCTGGATGTTTCATCTCCTTACACTCCTTGGAAAGCACCAGACATTGCAACCAAATTCTATCGCATTTCAAAAGAAACCAAAGTTTACTTGTAATTATCCCTATTCATTCTAATTCAGACAAAAAGTACTTACAATTTATAATTTAGATGCCTAAATATGATCATTTCAATGCCTGTAACATTACTCTCTTAACTCCCAACGAGTCTTCACTCAAGAAAGAAGCCAAAACCCAGCTGATACAAATCAATACCCTTTGACTAACTTCAACTGACTTAAAAGAACTGAAGATCCAACCCACTCCACTTATTTTATACTTTCAACTAGGAAATGACTGATCACACTTGAGAAGATACTCAGTGATCACCAACCACTCTGCACTGGCTGCAGTATAAATGGAAACAGCCTCCTGCAAAATCATGATTGTTTTTAACGAAAAATTTGTCTTAAAAGGTTCATGGTTGAAGTAAGGGAACTAAAGGAATTGAGGTAAATAACTTATGCATGCCCACCACGTGGTGAAAGCTAGGACATGATTCAGGTTATCACTTCAAGTGCTTTGGAGCTGGAAAGCTCTGTATGAACCTACTACTTTAAGCAGCCACACACAGCTTTAAAACCAAACTCTATCCTCCAATTTACCTTTCCCAGTTAAGCAAATTACAGTGTAGAAAATTAAGCAACTGATGCCAGAAAAAGATGTGCCATGTTGACACTGGGAGAAAAAAAATACCAACCACCCTCTTCAGACACAAATATATGAACTGTTTAAATAGTTTGAGTCAGCTAGTGTCTCTGAAGTTCATCTGTGGAGACTGAGGGGTTCAAGTTTTTTGTTATAGACATCACAAAGGCAAAATCAGAAACTTACAACTACAAGGCCATGGAAACTCTGGCATGGTTACTATGAATCCATAAAACCCCCTCAAATTCATACTCACTTTGATTGAATTGGTGTCTCGGATGACTTTGTTGATGTCATTTGCTTCTCCATTAAGCTTCCAGGGATTGTGTTGAAAAACAATTCCTTCTCCAGCACAACTGTACAAAGTTACAGAGGGCTGTTCACTTTCTTCTCCTATCCAACAGAGAAAAAGAGCTAATTATACTCTGTTCTTCATCAGTCTTCACAGAACTAATCCCTCCCACTATAAATCAAAACATTATTTCAAAAAGCAATATACATCCTTCTGTGTGTGTGTGTGTATATATATATACATATACACAATTCACAGCTTTAAAAAGCAGTATCCATCTGGCCTGCAGTCCAGCAGCAGGAAATTTTCACAGTACAACCCTCTGAAAGGAGCTCTCATTTCTACCAACAGATCCCTCATAGCACAATCACTGCAAACACTAAAATTTCCTTTAAATTTTGGTCCTTAAAAGAAAAAAAATCCAAGTTGTGTGAGAAGAGCTGAAGTTCAAATGGCAGAAACTCTGGAAGGCGTATTTGATTTGATACAATTGCTGCAGGAAGCCTGTGAAGTTCCTGGTCTGTACCACCCTGAAGCAAGCCCAGAGGTGTGGAGCACTACTCTCACCTATTTCCTGAAGGTACCAGAATTCACAAACTACAGGAGTTTGTACCCTTGCAAAACTGTTACGAGTTCCTCAAGCAGAGCACATTCTTAGCTGCTCTAAAGGATTGCCACCAAGCAAATGGGGCTCCTTCTCCAAAGAAGGGAGGGAATAGCAGCTTCATGGCATCCCTGTGCTCTGCATGGGCGTTTTGTTTTGCCACAAGCTGTTGGAAGACTCACCAGAAGTCAGAGGAGGAGTTGGAGGCCCCCAGGCTAATGTGTACACAGTCTTCTTGTGGTAAGTACTGGAGATCTGAGGTGGCTTATTCTTAGCACTGGGCAGGAAGATAAGGAAGCAGGGGCAGTCACATTTCACCAAATAGAAATTAAAAAAAGATAGAATCAAAGCAACATACTTGAGACACCAGGTGCTTTAATATTCTAAAGCCATGGCTCAACCAAGCTTTCTTTAAAATCTGCTGTAGGACACTACTAAAATTGTAACCCAATTGTGCTGGTGACCTTCTCCTCCTTGCTGCTCCTCCTTCCCTGAAAATGTCTTTCTGGATAAAGTCTTCCTGAACTGATATCCTCCCACAGGTGATCTCGGGTCATGCAATTTTAACTTATGGCAAGTTTACCACAGAAGCTCAGATATAATGCAGATGAAAAAATCCAACTGCTCGACTAATTTTAATTAAATCCTACTCATCTAACAGCAAAGGTATCTCTCAGGAAAGACCACACCACACCCCTGTATGGTAACACACCAGCAGGATCTGACACTAATGAATTTGAAAGCTGCTTTTTTACCTGCTGGACAAGGTGTCAAATATGCCAACTTTTCCATCATCTGTTCCAAAAGCCAAGGAGCCTTCCTTAGTTGGATGCCAGGATAACTGTGAGAAAAATAGAAAGAGACACATAATGGCCTAAGTTACACTTTATTGCTAAACAATAAACAAAAGGAAAATGCAGAAACTGATGAAGAAGGACCATGCCCTATACCCACCCTTCCAACCACAGCCACTTGATTTGATCACTCTGCTCTGAGTATCAAAGGCTCTCCCCCTTCCATTTTTGATAGGGTAAGATGAAAGGGACTAAAATCATTAAAATGCTATTTAATACCTACATTACAAAACAGAAATAGCTACCAGCTCTTTTACCAGGCAGTAACTTTTGACCAACCACTGGTTAAACCCCAGCTGAAGAGACCTGTGTTGGTTGTACTGGTTTTTGTATCTGTCAAACTTCCTAGCACAGCAAGGGTAACCACGGATGAAGCAAGGAAGAATCATGGAGGATAAAAGTGAAAAAGTAACATAACAGCCAGCTGGACTTCAGCTTATTTCCACTAGATGTAAATGCAAGCTTCTAGGATTGTAAATAGGTCTAAAAATTTGTTGCCAGATTCTAAAATGTATTGTATACAGAAAGAATTGAGTATAAAATGAACAACTTGGCTTTATCTCGTTTTAGTTGGGAAAAACCTTCAGAGTGAGAAAAACATACTTGAAAAAAATTCAGTGAAAAGAAGAGATAAGGGGGAAAAAACAGGAATCCAAAGCACACTTACTGCTGTAACCTTAGACTTTATGCTTTGCCAGAAGGTTTTGACATCATAAATATTGTTCATGGACAAAGTATTCCACACGCGGATCATGCTGTCTCCAACCCCGATGGCAAGACAGCCTGTGTCCACAGGGGAGAAGGCAAGGCTGTAGACAAATCCTCCAAGGGAGGGCATGGTCCAGCTGCAATCCAGAGTTGAGAGATCCCAGCATTTCACCTGAAGAATATTTAAGGAGCAAGGAGTGGTCAAATACAGTGACTGATAGGACAAGAAAGAACAAAGCAGAAGTGCAATGAAGAATCAAAAGGTCGAATGCAAGGCTTGACAGGATGTGATCCCAGAGGATTCCACGTCACAGACAGGGCTGCAGTAGCTGCAAGACTGGAATGGACACAATGAATACATTTTACTAAGTTGCTCTTCCAATTTCAGAACAGGAGACACTCTGCTGCCTGTAAAACCCCAAAGATTGCAAAAAAACCCCATAAAAAAATAGATGCATTACTTTGTACAATTAAATGATTTTAAGAAGGAAAACCAGGCCTTTTAAAAGGGAAACATAGAGGAAATGAAGTGGAAAACACCTTTCATTAAACCGTACTATGCAAGTCCAGAGCATCATAAACATTCACTCCACCATGGTAAGAGGTTGAGCTTATAAACTAACAGAAACATACACAACCTGTGCTCAGAACAAATGTTATAAATTGCTGCAATTAACCCACTTCAAGAGAAAAACTGTGGCCCTAAAAGGGTTACTCTCACTCCCTCAAACTGCACAGTACAGGCATTTCTATGTTAATTTTTAAATGGTTCTTACATCTCTGTCCATTGAAATGGAAAAAAGGAGCTCTTTGTCTTGGTGCTTCACAGAACTGAGATTGAACACAATTCGGGAGTGGTTTTGTCCTTCTGAAGATCCCAGAAGAGTCCATTTGCGTTTGCCAGGCTGGGTCAAATTCCAAAGGAGCAGTTCTCCTCTGCAAAATTGAAATTTATTTAAATTCTTCACTTCAGAAGAACAACACAGGCTCTTTACAGACTATATCACAAATACCCTACAAGTCAGGAGTAACAGAGCTCTGCAGACATCCAATGCGTGTACAAAGCTACACACACAAACACCACCTGAAAACTGACATTTTTTCCCAGTAGATGGGCATAAACCACAATTAGTGCTATTAGCAGTCAATACTCAGTCAGATTCTTGGACAAATTATGGGACAAACAGTAACTTTCTCGAAGTCTGAACTCTTGGCCTGTTTTCTGCTGTTACACTGGAAAGGAAGGAGTTGTCTTCTATTCAGTACTTCCTTCAGTATCAACAAACGAATGCAGCTGCTGCTGGTCCCCAGGCTGCTGAGTGGCCCACTTACCCAAAGCCACTGGACACAATCTCAGTGGGATGGCCAGCAGGCCAGTGCACAGTCAGCCAAATGCGCTCCTTGACCGCCGGATCCACGGCTCCACCTCTCCTCTTGGTGGGTGGCAGCTTCAGAGTCATCACACCTGCAGAACCAAGAGGGATCACTGGACCTGACACATCAAAAATCTCAGACAGACAGAGGAGTTCTGTGAATCTGCAGCTTGAAGTACATTCCCCATGCTTTAAGCACACCAAGGCTGCAGTTCAAGAGCTGTTCCACACCTTGTTACTGTTTATATCTTACTTACTCCTGCCTCTGGTACAGCTCCATATTCGTATGGTTTGATCCTTGCTTCCAGAGGCCAGGTAACAACCTTTCTTCGTGGCTGTGTCCTGTGTCAGCTCCCCATTTGGAACCTTGCCTTCCTCTGAAGGAGCTGCTGAATACCATTGAAATCATGTTATTATGCTTTCAAATTCAAAGCTTTATAAAAATGAGCTGAATATTACCTTGATTTGTATCAGAACGTATTTTCTGATATTGAACTTATCAGTTGCTTAGCTACTTACTAGCCTTCTGTAAGGAATTCAGTCCTCTGGAAGGACATTTACATGAACTAAAAACTACTCCACAAACTGTTAATCATGTCTACATACCCTGGAGCTCATCCTGCCAAGCAGGTAACCTTTCTTCCCCAGGCACAGGGCACCAGGCCAGGCAATGTATTTCATCCTCGTGGCCTCTCAGCCGGTGCACAACTTCTCTCTTCCTGCTGATATCAATTACAACCACCATGCCATCCTTGTAGCTGAAAGCAGAGATTTAAACAAATGAAGATTCTTGGATGCTTGTGGAATAATATCTGAGGTGATTTACAAGCTCTTTCCAAGTCACTATCACCCTATCACAGAGAAGACAACCCGTACCATTACGCTGTTACAGATTTCTTTGCCTTTGCAGGTTTACCACATCTAGATGTTATTTCTAATTTGTTTTACTCCTAAAGTAAAAGAACAGCCACCAAGACCTCTTAAAGTTAGTCTTTCAACCATGTAGCAAAACGTCCCAATAAATTCTTGCAGAAGAAGAGTGGAAAACAAAACATAACGAATATTTACTAATGAGCATTTACCCAATGGCCACCAGGTTTTCATGATGAGGAGAACAGGTGAGGCAGAAAACTGTCCGAGGCTCTGGGAAGAACTGCTGGCTGTCATTTCTGTTGTGCCAGTAACAAACAATGACACCTTTCTCATCACCAGACACAATCAGATCTTTCACAAGAGGTGACCAATGCAGCGCCGAGATTGCATTCTGAAAAAAAGGATTGAAAACGTTTAAAGCTGGCTTACTACTATCTAGCCTAGGATAACAGGCAGAAAATAATCTGTGAGCACTCCCCAGCACCAGTTCTGTTTGTTCCTGAGTTCTTTTAGGATGGATGTAGCTGCTGATGGGGAATCCTGAGCCACAGTAACTTCTTCAAATATACATTCAGTCTGTCCTGTGGGCAACAGCAGTAACTTGCTGAGATCATTTTAAGCGAGCTGGCTTAGGCGGCAATGAGTCCAAAGCACGAGCACGCTGGTTCACTGCGGCTTTGATGGTAACCAGCAGCTCATTAAGGTGATGCAACAGCGCTGCAGGCTAAGAACAAAGAGCCGGCCAGCAAAATCCAACGGATTTAATTCCACCGGGCTTGAAATTCACTTTCGGGCAAAGCAGCCTCACCGTGCTTTGAGTGCGAGCTCTAAAACACCGCACCCCCACCCGCGAGTGCCCCGCTCTGCCTCTGCCTCGCCGTGCCCGGCTGTACCTGGTGCAGGCTGTACTCCAGCACCGGCGACAGCGTTCCGGTGTCCCAGATTTTGACGCTTCCGTCGTCGGAGCTGCTGGCGCAGAGGCTGCTCTGCCCGGGGCAGGGGCAAAAGGCGAACCCGGAGATCCTGTCCGTGTGCCCGATGAGCTCCCCTGCAGCGACAGCGAGAAATCGTCACGGGACACCCGGAGCCTTCCCACACCTCCCGGATCCCAAAATCCCGGGGCTCCCGCCGCCGCCTCCCATGTGCCCTCCCTGGGCTCCCGGTGGCGGGGAGGCCCCACGTCCCCGCTGTACAGCGCGGGGGACAGGGACGCGAGGGAAGGTTGTGACGGTACCGTAAAACGCGGGCGCGGCGGCGGCGACATCCAGAAGGCAGACGCGGTGCCTCGCCGCGAAGCCGAAGAGGCGGCCGTCGCTGCTGGCGTCGCTGCAGCGGCTGCTGTACCAGTTGGGGGAGGCGGGCAGTGCCCGCACCCCCATGCCCATCCCCGTTCCCGTCCCCGTTCCCGTCCCCGTTCCCGTCCCGCTCCCCGCCGCCATCGCCCCGGGTCCCCCCGCGCCGCCCCACGTGCCCCGGGCGTTGCCGCCGAGCGCCGCGCACGCCGCCGCAAACTGTCGCAAACCGCGCCCCGGTCCGTGCTCCCGCCCGGGGCTCTGCCGCAAAGCAAGGCCGGGAAGATGGCGGCGCGTCGGGCGCTGGGCGCGGGTGAGGCTGAGGGGACGCGGCTCTGGTTTGGGGGGTCTCGGTTGAGAGGAGGCCACCGAATTGATCGGAGGGGGGGGAGCAGCTCACGTATGAGGAAAGGCTGGGAGAATTGGGATTGTTCAGCCTGGAGAAGAGAAGCTTCAACGACCCAAGTTGTAGCCTTTCAATGCCTGAAGGGAGCGTACAGAAAAGACGGGAAGAGACTATTTACAAGGGTCTGGAATGACAGGACAAGGGGGGATGGCTTCAAACTGACAGAGAGTAGGTTTGGATTAGATATTACGGAAAAATTGTTCCCTGTGACGGAGGTGAGGCCCTGGCATAGGGTGCCCACAGAAGCTGTGGCTGCCCCATCCCTGGAAGTGTCCAAGGCCAGGCTGGATGGGGCTTGGAGCAACCTGGGATAGAGGAAGGTGTCCCTGTCCATGGCAGGGCGTGGGACTAGATGTTCTTCAAGGTCCCTTCCGGCCCAAACCATTCAGTGATTTTATGGTTCTGTTCATGCCTCGCTCACTGTTCCTTCTCTTCAGGAGCTGCCTGGGCGCGGGGTCTCCTCAGCTGGGCACGACCAGAGAGGTGAGTCTGGCTTTGTCACCCATCCCTCGCTGCCCTGGGCAGTGGGACAGGCACTGCCCTGCTCAGGGGTACCTGGGGCTGGGTGCCTGGTGTTGCCTGGTTTGGCCTTCTCACGCAGCCCTGGAGCTGGGGGAACAGGTCACCCTCTGTCCCTGTGGTGTCCTTCTGTGTATTTAGAGCTTGTGCCATGATGGAAGCATCTCTCTCCTCACTTCTTTCTGTTGGACATCCATATTTTCTCTGACTTTATTGTTTGGGTCACAGTGATGTGGTACCTGTGCTGTCCCCAGTCACTGCTTTTCTTAGTTGCTGAAGTTTCCCCTCTTTCTGGAGGAATCACATAGTTGTGCTGTAGGTGCACTGGTACTGCCAGCTGTATCCCTGCAAATATCTGAAAAAAGTATTCCATGACATTGAAATATGTGTGTTATGCTAATCTCTGCTTTTAGGATGTGAACAATGGTGTACAATGCCCTTTTGAAATCAGCATGCTCTGTTTGCCTGTCATTTTTAAGATGCTTTGCACGGGTTGGCCACACACACAAAGACGTTCAAGGCTTAGTAAAACCCACAGTATTTGGTCTTGAACTCATCTGTTTGTTGTAGTCAGGAATAGCTGCCCAGTGCTGCTTTGTCCAGGCAGCAGGGGGCAGAATGCAGCTTGGTTTTTCAGAATCTGAGGTGAGCAAAATGCCTGAAAACTAATTTTTGCTATTAGCTGTCTGGTTTTTGTATTGAGTTGATTGTGTTTTGGAAGTACTTTAGAACACCTCTCCTTTCAAATTTCACAATGTTTATTGACCTCTGATGCTCTGAGATACTCAGCCCCTTGAAAAGCTAGAAGTTTTGACTGCTAAAGATGTTGTTGGTAAAAGTTAAGTATGGAAAGTACCTTGGAAAAGTTATAAATGGTTTGTGTCAGTCCTGAGCCCCATGAGAACATCAGAACAGAGGTGGCTGTGACTTTGTGTGGCAATCTGAGGACACTTAATGTGGAATCTCATGATATGCCAGTGTTCATAGCT
Organism: Corvus moneduloides; assembly: GCF_009650955.1. Lineage (NCBI taxonomy): Eukaryota > Metazoa > Chordata > Aves > Passeriformes > Corvidae > Corvus > Corvus moneduloides. The sequence goes on along the minus strand of NC_045490.1, from coordinate 5,412,430 downwards.
TGCTTTAGGAAGCCTGAGGCTTTTTGTTGAATTAAAAAGGCCTTTCAGCATAAACTATAAAGGACTTTAGCAATTTCATTTTGTGAGTAGGCAAATGTGTCAGTTCTTTATCAAGACAGCAAATTCACAATTTTCCAGATAGGCTGGGCAGGGACAAAGAACTCTTGTGTTCAGCAGCTGAGGCTGTGGTCTTGTCTTGCAGGTGGCTGGCATCTGGTAGCCTTTTTCCTCTGTCATGCATCCACACAAGCACATCTCTGCAGAAAATTGGGAAGTGGGAGAAAAAGAACAGGATTGTTTACCCTCCACAGCTGCCTGGAGAGCCTCGCAGACCAGCTGTAAGGATCCACCTGTGAATGGCCTTACCTGTGAATGTTTGGCAATTTCTGAACAGACTGTCACTGTCTGCACAGGGTGACTGCACAAGGCACTAGTTTGAAAGCTTATTTGCTCATTATTCAGGATTTTATTCAGTTTGGCTGTATTGTAGAAGTTAATATCACTTCGAATGTTTTCCATCTCTAAATTATATTGGAGCCTTGTGTGGTTCAAGCTGTAAGGGGCCCATCCTCTGTAGAAGTCTCTGAACTACAAGGAGGTAGAATTTGTACTGTCAAACAACTGATATTTTGGAATTCCATTGTTATAATTTTTCTTCATTGGGAATTAATGTGTTGTGGCTTCTGTTAGACACACTGCTCAGCAAAGTAAAAGTATTTACATCTCAAAAGGAAAGGGTTTTTTAAGGCATGTATTTTGTGGGC